>NW_027103621.1:1399151-1999151 GCF_902728285.1 Clytia hemisphaerica
CAACAAGATTCTTGTTGTAGAATTTTCATTGGGAGGACTATTTTCCTCAGATGTATAATTTTCAAGCGCCTTCAGAGGTTTACCGTGAGCGTAAGAAAATTATGAAGAGCTCTTATTAGGTTAAATATTGTTAAATGTTAATGTTTTTCACTCCGATTCATAGGCGTGCCTGTAATTCTAAGTAATTGATTTCCTTCTAATTATCGAGCTTATTCCCGTCCGTGAGTTACCCCAAAATATGTTTCGATTTCCCTACAAAAAGGTTCAGACAGCCATAATGAACGTTTTCTCATAAAAACAAACAAGAGCATAACGCTTCGATGACCAAAACATTAAAAAGATTTTTTTCATTCAGGCTTTAATCACGTTACAGATGGACGCAGGGAACGAGTGCCCCTAGGGGCCATCCATATAGTACGTACGCAGTGAAGGGAGAGAGGGGGACTTAGCAAAATCGTACGTCTATTACGTCATTTCTATATTAGAAGGGGGAATTTTGTTCGGTTTTTTGGAATCGCTCGATTGTTTTGTTAGAAGCACTTGTTATACATTTTTGGAAAGCTAAGGGGTAGGGGAATCGAAATTACGTGTTTCCAATTTTTTTTCGGACACTTTGGTGTGATTTTCGGACAAATATGACGGTCTCAGGCAAAAATCATAGGGTTAAAAATTAATGAAAATTTGAGCTCGAGAAAACGGAGACCTGTTGTATATTTTTGGAAAGCTCTCAAAAAATTAATATTAGAGATATATTGCAAGTATAGGTGATTTCTGTACCTAACTGAGATATTAACCCTTGGAAACCGTGTTTTTCAGCCAGAAACAGCTATTTTGTCCAGTTTTTGCGCTTTTTTGAAGCTCAATATCTCGAGTTAGGTACTGAAATCACCCCCTCCCCCCCCCGGGCATTTACAAACATTTTTCCTCAATTTCCTCCCAGAGGATTGGAAAAATGTAAAAATGCCACAAGTTTTAAAAGGAAGGCGGCGTCCGAGTGGTTTAGACGTTTCCGGAGTAGATTTCCGGATCGGTGGTCGGGTACCCATCATTTTTCTCAGAATTTTTTTTGAAAAATGGCCGCTGCACGTGTCTCGTGAAGTTTGCAGACCCTCTCAGTCAACTTATGCAACACAAAATAACAAAGAGGTATTCAATCGATGAGATTAATTATTAACAGTCTGTAATGAATTCATATTTTTTGTTATGTAGAACAGACCTTTTCTTGGCACAATGTGATATTGAATAAGTAAAAACTCCAGCATGGATTGGGCCATTCCAGTTTTTATTCGTTACCCCCCAATGGACGACATGGAATTTCTGTAGCAAATTGCTTTTAAGAAAGTCCGGAATTTCCGTAACAAATTTACAAAATACCTATCAAAACCGTGGAATTCTGTTACTGTAACCTAAAAAAATCATGGAATTCCAATACTTTAATGCAAAATTAAGTAAAATTCATGGAATTCCGATACTTTCTCTTTAAAGTTTGCCTGGAATTCCGTGCCAAAATTTATTTCAAAAATTGACGTCATCCATTAGGGGGTAATGTTTTTTTTCTGGAATGGCCCATTCTTATCATAATTATCTTTAGTCCCAAAAATCACAACATTTTTTGATGTTTTTTTTCAAAATAATCTTTAAAAAGATGATGGAGTGATCTTTACAACGACCCTGCTGATTCCCGGACAATTTCAGGCAAATATCCGGGGAACGAAAAAAAAAATCTGTATCCCCATATATCCCTGTATCCGCGCAGCCAGATAAGTGAACCCGTGATTGTGAGTTAACGCACAGACAACACACAACAAGTTTACGTGAAAGCGGGCGGAATAGGGATGGTGAAATTGATACCAATGCAATCACCCAATTGTTTAAGTATGTCGCGCGGACCGCGCATTGGGCCATTCCAGAAAAATAATTTTTCTTTTCCAGTGGTGGTCGGAAATTCCGATAAAAATCAATGTACTTTTGCAAAATGCATCGGAAAGTCCACTCTTTTTTGCCTTTTTTAATTCAATTGCCTTAGAAATTCATACATTTTCTTCTCTCGCCTTGGAAATTTCAAATTTTGGTGAAAACTTTTGCCCTCGGAAATCCTGTGTCGTCCTCCCCCTGTTACAGACAAATTCTGGAATGGCCCATTCAGTCTGGGGTATATAAGTCCCAAAAAGTAATGTTAAAATTCCCGGACACGCAACAAGAAAATCCCCGGAGTCCGGGGAATTTTTGTTTTTGTTTGTGCCCAATGCTCAGCATGGTTTGATAAAAAAAAATTGTTTCAAATGGGGCTCCTTACCTCTAATGTTGCCATCGAAAAAAGGTTTGTTTGCGTCGCAGCAATTGTTAAAAATACATACATGCGGGCGGATCCAGTCTGGAAAAGAGGGCCTACTGGCGGCAGATGGCAGACGGGTGGCAAAATTTCTGGGTTTTTGAAAATCGCGTAAAGCCAATTTCTTCTCCCAGACCCGACCAATTGAACTTGTCGAACCAATCGAACAATCGAACTAATTGAACTCCATCAATCACGATTAAAGTTCGATTAAAAAAATTAATCAAACCTAATCGAACACTCACAATTTTTGAAGCAATAGCAGTTCGATTAGTTCGGTCAGTAAAAAGTTCGATTAGTTCGATGATATTAAAATCCTCATATCTTCCCTCGCTTGCAAAAACTTTGTCCTGGCACGCAATTGCCAACTTCGACAGTTCCCGGACTTAACAGCTTGATGTTTATTGTACCCGGATATTTGTCTATCCGGAAAAAAAGTCCGTAGCACCTCTGTTGCAATTTCGCGCACAGCCGAGTGGCGGAATACTACGCCCGCCCCAACAAACCGCTTCTTCTAGCGCTAAAAGGATACAGGAAAAGTGTGTAATCCGTTATCGGAAGTAATTTCCTGATTTACATTCCGAATTTGGCTTTGAAAAGAAGCTAATAGACGGTGGCGGAGCAGCACAAACTTGTCCATGGCTCCGCCCCCCCCACTTATTTGGGGGGTGTAAATCGGCCTAAAAGTGGGTGGGAGCTGTCTCATTTTTTAAACTCAGGGGGGGCCTAAAAAAGTGGGGGGACCTGAAGGGCTGCACTTAAGTTCTGGGGGCTAATTACAATAATTAAGAAATTATAACTGATTCCACAACTAGACATGCATTTTTAAGAGTTACCATTTTAAGCTGGTTTGAGACCAATTCAAACCACAAAAAAACTACTATTCTCCCTAATTAGATATTGTTTTAAGGTGTTTTGAGGGTATAAAAAGTGAAAACTTTTCTTCGTCACCAAACCGGTGGGCAACATTTTTTCCAGAATTTCTTCTTGTTTTTTTTTTTAAATATATATAATTTTTCTGGATTCAGGGGGGGGGGAATGGGTTTTGAGGTCAAAAGGACGTGTAGGGGGAAAGAATTTTTTTTGAAGCCAGGGGGGGGGGAACGAGAGAGGGGGATGATTGGAAAATTTTCATTCTAGGCATGGGGGGGGAACTCACCAAAATCAATTCAAAATTGAAAAACATCTGGTTTTATGAGATGATATACCTTAAGGGAAGAAATTTTCGCGAGAAGAAATTTTCGCGGAATTTAATTTCGCGAATTTGAGTGTAATTCGCGAAATTAAATTCCGCGAAACACACCAAAATTGTTAAATCGCGAAATTAAATTCCGCAAAATTCGATTTTCTTTCTTCTTCTTTTATTTTGTTGTTTTTGACCAGGTATTACCAAAAAATATGGACACAATTGATTTTTAAGCATTATAACGTGTATTTCTTGTCAAATATATACAAATATAAATAACTCCGTGATGGTTAAAAGTTAATTTAAGTTGATAATTTCTTCTTAATCGCGAAATTAAATTCCGTGAAACTTTTGATATCGGCTCATTCGCGAAATTAAATTCCGCGAAATTTGCCATTTTGAAACTCTGATTCGCGAAATTAAATTCCGCAAAAATTTCTTCTCGCGAAAATTTCTTCCCTTAAGGTAGCATAATGCTTAGTTTTATTAATATTATGGTTTAAAAACAACCATCCTTTCGATATATTCTTGAATTAGAACTACCTTAGGGAAAACAATAAGCGTTAAGTTCATCAAATTACAGCTTTTTAATTTTATGCTTGAGGGGGGGGGGCAGAAAAATTTTTGGAGGCAGGGTGGGGAAAAATGAGGGGGGGGGAATGGAAAATTTTCATTCTAGGCATGGGGGGGAAGAGACCCTGAAGGACACTATGATATTGAAATCGAAATAATTTGGTGCCAAATATTTTTCTTTGCTGGGACCTGAACCTTGAAAGTACTTTTTGCAGGGACCTGAACCTTTAGATTTCAACTGGGACCTGAACCTTACTGAAAAGTGGGGGGACCTAAAACTTAGGGGGGACCTAAATTTGTTGGGGGGACCTAGAACCCCATTCGTAGCCATGTTGTCGAACAAAATTGGTTTATCGAACTGATTGAACCGAAACCCATTGATCGAACTTAATCGAACACTCACAATCTTTTAAAAAATCTTAGAGTTCGATTAATTTATTTAATTGAACTTTAATCGTTCGATGGAGTTCCATTATTTTGATTGTTCGATTGGTTCGACAAGTTCGATTGATCGGGTCTGGCTTCTTCTGACCAGGGAGAGTTGTATCTGTTGTGTTCTTGCAAATTATAGCTAAAATAACGCTGTTTTCTCTCCATCAACTGTTCATATACAGTAAAAGTTATGGGAAAAGCGCATATTTGGACTTTGTACCCAATGCTGCACGCAAGCACTTAAGCTAACAGCTAAAGTCCCGCAAGAACGGGACAAAAATCAGTTTTCTATGCCACATAGAAGATTTTTCAAATTCAGTATATGAAAATAGAGCAGTAAAAAAAACCTTTGTATTTTCCCTTTTTTTTTCTCCAAAGATCCAGAAATAAAAAATAAAGGGATAATGATAATTGAATACTATCCACTGACGATCCACAGCACTATTGTAAAGCTAAAATTACTTTGTGCACTCTTCACTTGAGAAAATGATTGACAGATTAAAGTTTTTTTAAATTCGAAAGTTTTTTGTCAAGGACCCCAAATTGACTTTTGTGAGTGCACTTTATAGTTTTGTTTCCCATTGAAGAATCATATTTTGGTTTTCATGTTATGAGATGATGTTTTTAGAGCTTTAGAGCTAGCCTGTTTGATGGCCCGAAATTTTAAATTCTCTGGCAACTTGGCTATTTTGAACTTGAAAAAGTCCCAAACAAGTTTTCAGAGATAAAAATCCAATGTTTTTAAATGCCTGAAACTCTGCGTCAGAAAATCAGTGAAAAAAAGTGCGCAGACAGGTGACGTGAACAGAACAACTTTTCACAGCTTCTGCATCTCTATGCTATGCTGTTATTTATTTATTTATTTTCTTCTTTCAAACATCGGGTATATAGATCATTCAGCATGTTGCTTGTTCTTCTTTTCACAATGCGGGAAATCACTTGCAAAGTGTGCAATGGATCAGCAGATACAACATGTTATACGTCTACCATCTGAATTTAGTAGGAATTAGTCCGAATTGGGTTGTTTTGATCAATATTGTTTCCATACAATTCATATTTCTCAACAGGTGAAAATAATACTTTTTTTAAATTTAGGGCAGCAGATTGGTTCGATAGTGCGGTTGGTTGCTTGAAACGGCAGATAACCCAAAATATTGTGCTTTCTTAGCTTGTTTATACATCTCATTTGGTTGGTCACTCTCAGCCTCTCTTATAGCTAAGCTTAGGTCAGCATAGAATGCAACCCCCTGGCTCTTAGGGGGGGCTAGAACCTAAAGTTCTGGCTGGGGGCTCTTTTTCCCTAAGATCAGGGGGGCTACTTACTCAGGGGGGGGGGCTATTTGTTTAGGTCTGTTGACTGGGGGCTAACCTAACAACTTTTTCCAAGAACTAAGAAATTTTTCTTTGTACATTTTGGTATTTTGTTTGTGTAATAATGAAGTCGTACTATTGACGTTTATTGATTAGAATTTCAAATTTTTTTTTGTATTTTGGTAGGGGGCTGTCTATTTCGAATTTTGGTGGGGGGCTAAATCTCAGGGGGGCTGAACCTTAAGGGGGGGGCTTCAACCCCTCTGCACTATATGGTCAGAAAAGATTTAGGCCATGAATTCTATAACTTACCTTTCCATTCGAACTTTGTACTTTTCATAGTGCATTATGTATTGTGCAATTGTCTGTCCCTCTTTTCGAGAAGAGTTTGAAATTCCTTCCATGTTTTAAATGCGGAAGTATTATCATCCTTAGTACAGCTTACTACAGCTTACTATAGTAAAAACCTGGCAACTAATTTCACTACTTTTTGGTAACTGTAATGCCAGTTGTAAACCATGAACATTTTTAAGTCCTGCAACTCCTGCAGTAGCCTGTAGGCCGACCCTAAAAAAAAAAAGTTTCCGGTTCACCGGCCGGGTGAAAATTTTTTTCGTCGTCACCCGGCCGCATTTTTTTTTCATAAGAACCAAATAGATAACAGAGGAAACTTTCTTCTTAAAAACCTTTACTCATTTAAACTCCCAGCTGGCACACAACGTTGTTTAGACGTTAAAAAGACGTTATGAATGTTAGATGGACGTTGAAACAATGTTGTGTGCCAGCTGGGCTGTTACATCATTGCTTTATAACACTTGCACTCTTCAAAAAGGTTTGTTTGTTTAGCATGCTTTCTGGATATTAAAGATCAAATAAATAGTGTTATGCATATTTAAATGAGTGAAGAAAATATTTGTTTGTCTAGGAGGCTTTCTGAATGTTAAAGATCAAATAAATAGTGTTATGCATATTAAATGAGTGAAGAAAATATTTGTTTGTCTAGGAGGCTTTCTGAACGTTAAAGATCAAATAAATAATGTTATGCATATATTAAATGAATTTATTAGAATGAAAGGTTTGTTGATTCTTAGAAAAAAAGATCACAAAGTAAACACAACTAATAAACTCATTCAACACTCAATCAGCTTTTTGTAATTAATAACAACACATTTCTTTCAGTGAAAGAGAAAAAAAGGGGACAGAATGTGTGGCAATATACTTTCTTTAACACTAACAGCCAGAGAGATGAATTTTTTTCTTCCTAATTTTTTTAATTAGAAAGAACCAAAAAAAAATTTTTCCCGGCCGCCCGCATGACTTTTTTTTTCGTCACCCGGTGGACCGGAAACGTAAATTTTTTTAGGGTCGGCCTAAGGACTTTCCAAATTTCCAAAGATACTTAATTTCATGGATTACACTCTTCAATTCTGCCAAATCTGTGAAATTTAATCCCCGCGTAATTTAAACCCTGCAAAATTTAATCCTTGCAAAATTTTATTCCATTAAAGTTTTATTTTGCCATTTTTGGACCTAGCAGAGGTCTCTTAAATTAACCTTTGTTTGATCGTCTATCCAAAGTCTGTTACCATCGTCTCTGGAGATCAGCCCATTAGTCTTTTCTAATTTTTTACACAGTGATGCAAGTCAACAGTACCCAAAAAGATATTGAGCTCGATTTAAAAAAAAGAAATTTCAGGTTAAATTTTGAGCCAACAAAAACTGCCTAAAAATAGGGATTTTTGGACTTTGTGTAGAATTGTTTCATTTGTTTTTTTAATATTTTTTGAAGACAGAGAGTGATCTCTAAAAAAAGGCTAAATTTGTTTTTCCTGGAAAATTTTAGTCGCCTAAATTTTAAAAATTTTCTTTTTATTGCCATAGGGAAGTATGCAAAAATATTTATTTACCTCTGTATCACATAATATTTCTTGATATGTATCTCATAATTGGAAAGTGCTTTGTACTACAAACTTAAAATTTTGACCCTGGAGTGACAGATGATTATTATTCAAATTAAGCTTTTATCCTTTTGATCCAGTAACCTGCTTTATTTGTATTTTACAGGTGGATATTTACATTAAGCAGTTATTGGACAAAGTCGAATCCAATATGCAAAAAATATTGGGCGTGCGAGAAATGATATTAGATGAGGCTTCGTTGAGTCCAATATCTTTTCTCGTAGCCCAATATTTTTCATATTGGATGAGACTGCGTCCAAATAAATGGTTTATTATCTTTTCATCGCTAAAATATTTCTCGTTTTCAAACAAAATTCCATTTTATAAGCTCGTAAATCTGGTTTCTTTTTAGTTTTTTATTCGAAAGTCTTATTTTTACTTTGTGACGTAACGTCAAAAAGAAGACACTAAATTGTCATTGAACTCGTTGTTTGACGTCAATTTTTGAAATATGTAGCCTCCATGGAAGCTAAGCTGTATATTCGAAAATATTGGACAGCAAAGAAGCCAATCAAATGTCGCTATTTACGCGCGTCAGATAATAAATACATGTAGATATTACAGATTAAAGGGTTAATAATGCGATGATTGATAAAAAATGATATCTCATGATTTAAAAATGCTTTGAACTTGTTTTACTCTTTTAGTCTCATTTCTTACTATCGTTGGCTTTTTTTCCTATTTTCTTATTACATCAATCTTCAGGTATGACCATTCAGCATATGTAGCTTGCTTATGCCTTTTTATTGTGTCTCTGGCTTTCCTCATCTTTCTGACTTTTTTTCTATTCAGTTTACAATTGTTGATTTGGTATTATCTTTCTCTTTTCTTACTTATTTTCTTGTGTCTTTTTGAGCGATTTTCATTTGGTCCAATCGTCAGCATTCAGCTTGTTTTTAAGTGAATTTATAAAGTTTCATTTGTGAAATAGGTTTTACTGTTACATTTTAGCATTGTGAAATTCTCAAATATATGATGCGAGAAGATGTCTGCTGGTCATAATGTAATTTATGAAACTTTGAATGTAAGTTTTTACTTTATAAACAGGTTGGAAATACTTTTTGTAGAGTTTAATTTCGAAAGGGGATACTCTTAAACCTATTGTCTTGTGAGGGGATTATAATGTAAGCCTATGCTATTAGTATTTGTCATTGAGAAATATTGATAAATAATATTAGATACAAATCTGACTTGCAATTCAACAAAGTACTCTATACCATATTGGTAGAGCGGTTCATCAGTCAAGACCAATCTATTTATTCAATACTCAGAGTTTCATGCCGTGTCAGGAAGTCTTCAGTCAGATCTATTTCTATTCTTGAGTGATAATTTAATGTTATGTAATTATCTTTTTAGAGTTTCGAAACATTACATTCAAATGCTACCCACCTTGCTTCAAAGTATTCAAATGTTTTAAATGTGCTGAAAGAGGTTTGCTACTCCTTTATTTAAAAAAAAGATGTAAAAATGGATATGCATATTGCATTGGCGAAATATTTAGATGCAAAATTTGGTTGTTATAATAACTATTAACTCCCTTAAGAAAATAATACACAAAGAAGCAAAGAGTTTCACTCTATAACCTTAACATCAAACTAATTACTTTCTTCTAAAGGCACAGGAAGCAAACAATCAGTATATCAGCTGTTCTAATAAAAGCATTAGCACTTTAACAGAGCACTCAACATGGAACAATTACACCGAAGGTTTGAACTTCGTTTGCACAATGCACAAACAAATACATACATATTAATATCTTCCAACCTCTCATTCAGATCAATTTCTAAACCTAGTAGACAGTTTTAATACCAAATTTGACCCAAAACATTAACGTTACATGATATGACTAATAGTAATAACAACTGACGCTGCACTGACTAACCATACTAAAGCTTTCCAGCCCTGAATAATTAGATTTTCTTTCATTTATTTGACGGTTTTTCCTTATTTTGTAATGTGCTAATGTTGATTTGTTCCATGTTAAACTTTTAAATGTTGCTTCTTAAAAATCTTTCCAGCTGTTGCACTAAGTTTAAAGCTCTCTAGATAAAATTTACTAACTACATCTGACATTTAAAAATAACAACTATCATCTAACTAACAAATAGCTAATAACTGACTGACTGACTGACTGACTGACTGACTTTTAATACTGATTATAATAATTAAATTTTGTTTTAGGTGATACACTGTTTATAACTGTGAAGAGTCCATTGAATTCAGATGGAACATTTTGGTTTCGTGTTTGGAACAAAGACTTTGAATTTGATGATGATCAATCCATTGATAAGATCAGTGAAAAGCTAGGGTAAGGTTAATAAACATTGATGTTTTAATGAGACACCAAGGAGTTTTCCTATATTGGAAGTTTTTTGGACCTACCCCGGTGGAGGTCCTATAAATTAACCGTTGTATGTTTGTCCGTTCGTTCGTTAGTTACCAGCTTTTCTCGAGATTGGCTCATTAGTTTTTTCTGATTTTTTTGCACAAACTATAAACCCTCGAATGTGACAGAGCCCGATTTTTAGGGGAAAAAATTTTTAGCCAAATTTGGGCCAAAAAACGGCTAAAAACGGGTTTTTTGGACTTTGTAAAATATTGGATCTTTAATTTTTTCTGATTTTTTGTACGAAAGTAGGGTACCATCATAGGTAAAGATGGCTAAAGCTAAATTTTTTGGCTCAAAAAACGCATATTTATCTATAAGAATCACTATTAATAAGCATACATCAATGTTCTTAGTCAAATTACTCAATTCTTTTACGTTATGAGATAGATGTTTTTTTTGGTCATGAGGGCTTACTTTTGAAGAATATGTGTGTGTTTGGACAAGAAATTTTGGCTGCTTGGCGTGTATTTATATCAAAACTGGCCAAATTCGATATTTTTTTATAAGCACATTATCAATTACTCAGGTATTAGCTTTTCTCGTGGTTGGCGCTTTCATTCTTTATGATTCTTTGCACAAAGATGTATAACCGGCATAACAATAAACCCTCGAATGTGACGGAGCCCATTGAAATTTTTAGGCAAATTTGGGCCAAAAAACGACTAAAAAACAGGTTTTTTGGACTTTGTGAAAAATTGGATCATTAATATTTTTTTCTATTTTTTTGCATGAAAGTAGGGTACCATTATAGGTAAAAGACAGCTCAAGCAGATTTGTGCAAAAAGATTTTGTTTGCTCAAAAAACGCATCTTTATCTATAAGAATCACTATTAATAAGCATACATCAATGATCTTAGCCAAATTACTCAATACTGTCGAACGTGCTAACCGCACTGGCTTAACTTCAGTATCTTTGAAATCATTCGTAGGCCCAATTGTAAACTTAATGGCTTAAGGAAAATTTCAGCATTTCTTAAATAGGTTATAGCCTCGTTTAGGCTAAAAACTCGCTCCCAGGCCCCAACAAGAAAAAAATTTTAAAAATGAAACATGTACCCCGAGATATTCACCCAAGGAACAAGTATGCAAAATTTCAGCCAAATCCGATCATTTTTGAAGTCTCCAGCCTGCCCCAAAGTTTTAGCCTCGTTTTGAGGCTAAAACTCGTGGCCATGCCCTTAAAATTAAAAATTTCAAAAAATGAAAAAAACACCCCCCAGGTATTTACTCAAGGAACAAGTATGCAAAGTTTCAGCCTATTCCGACCATTTTTGAAGTCTCTAGCCTGTCCCAAAGTTTTAGCCTTGTTTTGGAGAAAACTTGTGACCAACGAAAATTTTCAAAAATGAAAAAAAACACCCCATATATTCACCCAAGGAACAAGTGTGCAAAATTTCAGCCAAATTTTTGAAGTCTCCAGCCTGTCCCAAAGTTTTTGTGACAGACACAGACATTCTCAGATTCTAGCTCAACTGAAGTTGAGAATTTTGATGAGATCGATGTTTTTTTTGCTCTAGAAGTCTTGAATATGAAAGAATATTTAAAGAGCATGAAATTTTGGTTTCTAAACGGTTTTCTATAAGAAACAAACAACTAATTTTAATAGAACATTTGTTTTCACTTGTAAAGAAAAAAGACCATCATAATTTTTTCTCCATAAAGAAATTCTGAACGTTTTGGATGCATCAAATGAAATAGACTGTCTAGGAATGGTGTGAAAAGTAAGTTATAAGTTATAAGTTTGCTGGTCGTATAATTTGAAGATTCCTTTTTAGATGGATGGAAAAAGAATGCACTGCTGTGGCAACAACGCCAAAGCCTTCCTCAACTCCAGTCTTCTTTTTTTCAAACAACAAGAAGTGCTATTACAGAGCTGTTATAACCAAAGTCAATAATGAATCATCGGTAAGAAGACACACTTACATTTTAGTATTAACCTAATTTAACCTTATTCTCTGCACTTTGGTTATTATTTTTCCCTCCAAGTAGTCATTTTCTTATGTTTATGATAAGTTGATTATTTTTGTTTTCAGGTGAATGTCAGATATTTGGATCTTGGAAAATATGAAGATGTCTCGACAGATGTCCAGTTTTATCTGGTGCCTTTCAGTATCCTGAAAAAGTTCCCAATAAAGGTGTGAAAAGTATTTTTTGTTCCTTCTGTTCTCTACTTTCTAAGCTTTGCTAATTTTTTGCAATAGTTTTACTTACTTTATGCAATCTTTTGGTGAAAGCAATTATTTTGTTAAACTTTATTTTATTTTCAGTGTGCTCAAGGTTCAATCTTTGATAATGCAGGAACGCTTTCTTATGAGGTGAGTACTGTTTAGAAATGCTATCCCTGAATTAAGAGGTGATCCCTTTCACAAAGGTTGTTTTAGGTTGGTAAAGTTTTGTCTGCAGTGCAGAATTACTATAACTCTACCATCAAAACTAACTGTGAAGCTCATTTATTCCAAAAGAATTAATTATTCCATTTGCTCAAATGTAATGATAAAATTTTAAATTTTTATTTTCGTCAAATCAATTCCTTTGCCAATAATCTAATTGTGTAATCTAATTCTTTCAGGTGAAATGGCAATTCAACGACCTGACACACAATGAAGTTCTCCTAGCAAAAGTTGAAGATTGCACCAATGCCAATAATCAACCATGTTATCGTGTCTCACTCAGATCACTTGCAAAGGGCATTGATGTCACTAAGGAAATCAGAAACAAAAGTAAGGGACTGTTTTCATTTACCATTCTGTTATACATATAAGACGAAGTGACAATTCTTGCGGAGTGGTGTCATACATAGAAACTTTTTTCCAATACTTAACCAGAATTTTTAAATGATTCTCAATTCTATGCTCTTTTCTCAGAAGAAAGAAGAATTTAAAGCATCTCATTCTTCTAAAAGACTTGATGCATATTTTGAGATGGATAATTAAATAATTATCACTTATTTTAATGTTTCAGTTGCTGAAATCCAAGTCGAAGCTGAAGAAAAACAACGAGAGAAACAGAATGTGGTAAAGTTTCAAATTAACAGATTACTTTACTAAGTGTTAAATTTTTCCAGAAATACAGTCCATGTAAGAAACATTCTGTTAATAGGGTAAGTTTTAGCTGTAAGTTGACATGTAATTGCTATCAGTATATCAATCATTTGTGGGGATTTTGATTTTACTTTTCAGATCCAGAAAGATAAAGTTGGGTTATCTGGAAGCTTGCATGATTTATCAAATAGACAAATTCCTCTTGCAACAGTTGAACCTGTACAAGTAAAAGAGAGAAACTCAATTTTGAAATCATCTAAAGATTCAGCAGAACGAAGAAATGTTGAATTTAATGAACCGGAGTGTAAACAAAGAAGTAGGAAAGATTCAGAAAGTCGTGAAAGAGATCCCACACAACAATCAAATGATGGAAACCGAAATCGTGTTGCCAGCATGTGTTCAAATGATACAGAAAGTGAACCTCCAACAAGATCTAACAGTTTGGACAGTGTGTTAATGGCAAAGAGATCCAAAAACAAAAGTAAGAGAAAGTCGAAGAAAAAGAAATCTACAGGCCACCACTCTGATACTGAATGTACCGACCCTAAAGATGACAGAAGCGAATCAATGAGATCTTCAGCCAAACGCACCTGTGATACCAAACTTGAGTCTGCTTCTGATTGGATTGACAAAATTCCCATGGACGAACGCCAGAAAGTACCAAATGTAATCCCCAACTTGATGAATCTTTTTTACAGTGCAACACAACTTAGGAGCGAGCCATGGTGGGAAATCGAATTGATGAACATCAACAAGCTTCTACAAACACAAGCACGACTTACCATTTATTGTTTTGACATTTTTCTCAGCCAGTTGAAAAATGCGTTGAAGTATGGTCACTTCGATTTTGGTCACTGTGAAAAGCCATGGGTCTATAATGCCAAAAAGGAGCTAGCAGAGCGGTCAAGTTGTTCTACCCAGTATGTTATCTTCAGAGAATACACCCCTCCACATGGGAATTCTCAAGGGCCCCGAAATCATAGAGTTGTTGGCATTGCTCGGGTTGATGATCTACCAACAAGGGGAAGATATCCCATCACCTTTTTGAGTCTTTCCCGTTTCAAAACAACTGTTTCAGACATGGATCAACCAGTTGGTGGACCCTTTTCGACACTTTCACTGGATAGTGCCAAGAGAGTCTTGGTGAAATTGCAATCTACACTGGCTAATAATCAACGAATTCCAACATTCCCTGATTATTTTGTAAGTCCTCTACATCTCTAGGTTTTTTCTAGACTTCTTTCCCTTCTCTTTTTGGACCTACCTCCGGGTACCCCGGTGGAGATCATATAAATTAACCCATTTTATCGTTCGTCCGTCCGTCTGTTACCAGCTTTTCTCAGGATTGGCTCATTAGTTTTTTTTGATTTTTGGCACAATGATGCAAAATGGCAATGTCCAAAATGTGACGGAGCCCGATTTTTGAAAGGCCCAAATTTGGGCCAAAAACTACCTAAAAATAGGGTTTTTTGGACTTTGTGCAAAATCCTGTCATTGCTTTTTTCTGATTGTTTGTACAAAGATGGAGGGCAAGATTCTCTAAAGAATGGCTGAAGTGGTTTTTCCCGGAAAATTCTTATTCGCCTTAAAAAACAGATTTTCGTATTTTGGGGAATTTCCCTTTAACCAAATAAGAAAATATAGCTGTTCTCAATGTTGACTCATTATTTTTTTCTGATTTTTTGCACAATGATGCAAAATGGCAATGCCTTAGGCATTGTTTTTCCAATATCCAATATTGGAAAAACATTTTTTTCCGGCCAAAAATGCCAGAAATATGCCAGAAATTGCCGTTTTTCTGGATTTTCATTGGATTTTTTTCTTATAATTGGTTGTTTTCTCATTCAAAAACATTATCAATAGCAATGCCCACCATCAAGCATGTTTCAATTTTCAAAAAAATTGATTTTTGAAGCCGGAACTATTCAAAAATCGCCGGAACAACCTATTTTCGCCAGAAAGAGAGTATATCTTGAATTTCTCGAGCTGTACTTTATATTTTTTTATGAAACTTTGCGCACTGATGAAAGATGAACTGGAACTTTCTATTTCTATTTTCCCTACTCCCCTTCCCTCTTCCCCCATCAACAATCAATGATAAAATTTAATGTGTTATGCATTTTCGCAAAACGCTATATCATCTGACTGATTGTTTTCATTTTTCTCCTTATTGCCTTATTATCTAGCTTTCATCATCAGTAGGTCCATTCAGCATGTTGCTTGTTGATACCTTGAATAAGGCATGTTGATAATTGTTTTTGAATCTCCCTAGCAGTATTTGTTTTCATTTATAAACTTCTATAAATGCTCAGACTAATTGGAGACTAATTGGAGACTAATTTTGTCCAATTTTCAGCCTTGGTGTGGAATCCCTCCTGTCAGAAAAGAATTTCGAAAGCCCATTAGCAAGAAACAGACAAAACCACAGCAATCTTACTCGCAGATGCGATCTTCAGGAGTCCGAAGCCCTACCCTGTTTTATGATGAAAGCAGATCCATTGTGTCCAGAATTGAGAGCTTGCCACGCGCAACAAGCGAGCACAGCTATTCTAGAGCTCAAGAATTGGAAGAAATGTGGGCTGAAGACGATTGGGACGATGAGAAACCGAAAACACCTTCCCAAATGGAAGATTTACAAAAATCACCTACTACTGAACCGGAGATTGATGTTTTACCAAGCCACCAAGATTCAGGTCAAAATAATAGAGTTCCTGAAATTGAAGCTGAAACAAAGAACGCACAAGCTGTTCAATTAAAACCAGATGCTTCACCACAACAGAAAGAGGTCATTTCGAAATCAGAGGTTGTCCATAATTGTGAAGAGAAGAAAGCTCAGCCAAACGATGACGAGAGTACCCCGACAGAAAAACCGCACAATAATCATCTTCATCGTGAAAGCAGAAAGAATGACGAGACCAGCAAGCCTCCTAATCAAGAGAATGGATTTTATGATGCATCAGGAATATGGTACCCATCAAGTAAGATAATCAATTTATAGTAACTTAAGCTCACTTTATAAGGGTGTATATTAGGGTAACTTTTACCACGAGCAGCTAACCGATTTTTCTCATTTGCACCATGTCTGAATTTTAAGTTAACTTTAAGTTTCCACATTAAAGTTGGAGAATCTATCTTCAACTCTTCCGTTCATCAAAGTAATCACAGGCGACATTTATTGTTCCTTTAGTTGCCTTTATCCATAAAATAAGCACATTAAGGATCATAAACGTTTTGTTTTTTTGCCAGCAAGTAATTTGCAATGAATGCAATCCTTCTTTTCTACTGTATCTTTTACAGTCATGGCAAAGATGGTAGCTGACACTATCACATCAGTCAGCGCTGATGCTTGCGATGTCAATCAAAACCACATCAATGCGGGTACTGCATTCCGAATTTTACAGAGACCTCAATCTCAAGAAGGACCTGTCAACCTTGAGCATGCTCTGTCTGTTCTGGGAATGTTTGACTCATCAAAGAAACCTTTAGATCCCATTGGCACCAAGAGAGTTATCAGTAAGACTCCTTCTCTTTCGGCAGCCTCAAGTGTCAGCGAGTTGGCAATGGAGGAACGATTTGAAAGAAATTGCAAGACTTTCGATATATCATCAGAAGATTTTGAGTAGCGTAAATGGCTGTTATGAAACTGCGTTTGATTGTATGCATCTTTTTAGTTCTTGTTAGTATGACTTCTGTATTATATGACCCTCCCTGTAATAAACCCCTTCCCTTTTCTCTCCGCCCTTGCCCCCTTTCTCCAATAATGGTGATATCTTTATCCCCGAGCCCTCTCCATTCCCACTAGTCTTGTGTTGCTATTTTTTTAGAAAATATTTTATGTAAAGAATACAGTCCATGTCATGGGTCTATTACTTTTTTTTGGACGATTTTTATTTTTGTTACTTTTTTTGAACGATGTACATAGTGCCTGTGGACTGGCTTTTCAATACCTCGATTTTTCTGAGGGTTTTCATCACATAGTTGTCCTATATATTTCTAAGAAAAGAGTTTATATTTATTCATGTTTTCCATAGACATTAGTAGTTGTGTTGTAAATTTTATATCACCTAGGTTCCACTTAAAAACGAAAGATTATTTGTTAACTGTTTTTGCTACTTTTACCTGGAAAGACTTTCCTAGTCTTCTCAAACCGTCTTAGAGGCGTTGTTTATTTCCCTTTCAATTCAAGGCTTGAGATTTAAACTATTTTTCTCATTACGATATTTATTTATTTTTTCAGCAAAAAAATTAAAGAAAATTAGAGACAAAAATGCCAGCTCTTAAAGTATCTGACGAACAAATCGAAAAAGTATCAAATGTTCTTCTGGATGTAGATAGACCGTTAAAAGAAAGATTTAGAGCTCTGTTTACATTGAAGAATATTGGATCGGACAAATGTATTGATGAAATAGCAAAAGGATTTAAGGACTCGTCGGCACTTTTGAAACACGAGCTGGCTTATTGTCTCGGTCAAATGCAAAACCAGAAAGCACTTCCATTGTTGGTGAGTGTTCTTGAAGATGATAACCAAGAACCAATCGTTCGCCATGAAGCTGGTGAAGCCATTGGTGCTATTGGTTCACAAGATGCCATTGCATTGATACGGAAATATGCTCGACACTCTTTACCAGAGATAGCGGAAACCTGCCAATTAGCTTTAGATAGAATCGATTGGATTCACAATCACGGTTCTGACGAAGGTTACCAAGGTGATAATCCGTACCAATCGGTAGATCCAGCTCCTCCAATGAAAGGAGATGATATTGATCAATTAGTAGAGACTTTACTCAACGAAGAGGAGACACTTTTCAAGCGTTACCGTGCTATGTTTGCTCTACGAAATATGTCAACACCTGAAAGTATAAAAGGTCTTTGTAAAGGCTTCTCGGCCACCAGTGCATTGTTTAGACACGAGATCGCCTTCGTTTTGGGTCAAATTGCTGATCCAGTTTCTACTAAATCTTTGATAACAGTTCTACAGAAAACCGAAGAGCATGGTATGGTGCGCCATGAATGCGCTGAAGCACTGGGTGCCATAGCAACACCAGAATGTTTGGAAGTGTTGGAGAAATACCGCAAAGATAACGAAAGAGTTGTGAGGGAGAGTTGTGATATTGCTTTGGACATGTGTGAATATGAAAATTCTGATCAATTCCAATATGCAGATGCTCTGGGGAAGACTGGAGATGAATAATATTGAGTGGTCAGTGTTTGTCCAACCTTACCGATTAATATCTTAATAAATATTTCATAGGAATTTAAGAAAACATACTCATAGATTTATCATAAATTTCGCGATGTGAAGCTATAACAACTTTAGTCAATCTTTCACAATTCTCTATGTCGTCGCCATTTATATCCATACTTTTATTTAAAATTGTGACTGTGAAATTATATTTTATTGAGGGGAGCTATTTTGTATCGAACTGTAATAATTGCTTGACTGCTAGTTATTTATATCCCTTGACCATTTTAATTCATGTTTGGAAGCTGAAGAACCCCCTAGACAGTTTTTTAATAAAAATTATATCGAAGTGAGTCTGGTGATTCTAAATTTTTTTTCAATTTAGAGTCTTAAAATATTCTTTATCTTAAGTGATTCTTAAATTTTGCAATAAAATTTTTTGAATTAATTGTCGAAATATATTTATATTCAAGTATTTTCTCAAGCATGTGAAAAAGATGATGGAAACAAAATACCAATAATTTCAAATTTCAAAAGCCCGAAAATTACGAACATTACGCCTGATTTATATTTTGAATAAGAAATGGCAAAACTGAAAAATTCCACCTGAAAAAAAAACTACCTTATTACACGAATATTACTAGGCAAGTATTCAACGGCCTTGAAATCAACACGCAAAAAAATTAACACGAATTTTATTTGCTTTTTCAAGGACACCACGGCTGGTTTTAATTAAGGGGTTTTTATGAACACGAAATTTTTCAATTCGAATTAATAAAATGACTAGTAATAATCGTGTAATAGGGTAGACCAAATTTTAAGGCCAAGCATACTTCTTAAGAAATTCTTTAAAATTTTGCAAATGTGAGCCTTGTACTTCTTATAAAAAGTATTCTTGTTAAAAGAAACTGAGTATAATCTTTATCTATTGCAGAATTGAAAGTTTGAAAATTTTGATCGTCATTTTTTTCACTTACTCTTAGGTGCCAAATAAACGCCCCCCCCCCCGCTTGTTAATTTTTTCGAAAATTTTCCAACCACCCCGGACCTTATTAGGACCCCCCTGTTTATTAATTTTAAAGAATATTTTCAGCTGTCAAAGAGAAGGACCTTTATTTTGCTCTAAATAGCCTGATTTTAGCCTATATTTACCTTATTCTGGGTTTTCAACCCCCCCGTTTATTCGAAACCCCCCCCCCCCGTTTATTTGGCACCTAAGAGTAACTGATTTCATTATGTTATCTTCGACTCTATTGGTCTTAATAAACAATCGTCTTTTTCTCGATAACAGCCATGCATAATATTTTGTTGTTTGATTTATTTCAGATGGAAAATTTGCAAGAAAAAATAAAATCATTAACAAAAGATTTTGAACAATTACAAAAAGAAGTTTCTGTTGCCAAAGATTACCAATCTTCATGGCATTCTTGCTCTCAAACTTCCACTACTGATGTTGATGTAACTAAAAATACCAAGAAAGCTCCAGTTAATATCCCATTGAGAATAGAGACAGAACATTCAGATGATTGGCATGCTATTGAGATCAAGAATCTAGAAGACTTATTGCTCAATAAATCGCCAAAGAAATTCTTCCGACAACAAGTCAATTTACATGATATCGCAACTTCACTGAGAAATAAAGGGATACTTCGCATACAAAATGCGTTGTATAGATCCATATTTTCATATTCGAATGATATTGAAAGACTGATTCTACTACAAGAGACATCTGCAGATCCTGAAGCATATGCTGGTACCTTGATAGGTGTTGGCAAGATTTTAAATCAACATGAAACAATAAGCTCCCTGGAAACACATCAAGACGTTAGAGTGATCTATTTGAGTTTGTCCAGAACGAATTTCGATTTGTCCAAAGTGGCGATGAACGAAGTTGACAAGATTAAAGATATTCTTTCGACACATATATGCAATCTGAGGAAGAAAGCAGTGCTGCCCTTTGTTGCTGAATTCTATGTAAGAATCTCTTTCGTTAAATTTGTGATCGCAGGTTCCCCATAGTTCTCAAGTCATCGTGTTGTCTCTAGCGTCATAGCAACTGGAAGGTGATCTTAAAACACCTAAATATTTCTTCTACATGGAATTATTGCTAAGTTCATTTTTTTATATTTCATTGGTTAGGCATTAACCACTACACTCTTGGTCTACAACATAGTTTTGATCAAGTTTATATTACCAAAATGGCCAACCCTATCAATCATTCCTTTATTTTCGTTTTCAGCCTTGGTGTAAGAATTTCTCGTTACCCAAAGTAACTAGCGAGGAACAGGTAATATCACACATCTTATATTTAATTTGAATTACCTTAGTCAGAGCTCTGTCTTTCAATTCTTTCTGAAGTTTGGGAAAGGCACCTTTCACCATAATCTTGATTACTCTGACATAACTTAGCGTGCTTATTTTTACACTTACCTTTTGGTGTTGATCCGATTTGGCTGAAATTTTGCACACTTTATCCTTGGATGAACTTTGGGGGACGTATTTTCATTTTTTCAAAATTTTGACTTTTAAAGACGTGGTTACAAGTTTTAGCCCAAAAACAAGGCTAAAAACTTTAGGGTAGGCTGTAGGTTTTAAGGGATTTCAAAGTTTCCACTCTTGTTGTTTTTCATCATTTTTACAATTTGGCTTACAAGTGAATTTTAAAATACTAAAATTGAGCCACTATGGTTAGCACGCTCGACAGTGGACCAATAAATGAGAGAAAGAATGGTGTCCTTTAAGTAATTGAATATCTGGACTTTGGACAATATCCAGTCAAAAATTCAGGGTAGTTTGGTCCAGGAGCCATATAAAAAGTTTACAGACCCAAGATCTCGACCATGTTCTGATTATACATTTTAACCTCGTCAGGACAGGACATCTTGCATTTCACCACCAGTGCCGTGGTGCGATATGGCTGAAGAAGAATCCATGCTCCCTCTCAACCCCTCGCATCTCAAGAACGGCTCATCAAGTGAACCGTGGCATAAGACGGAATACAAAAACCTGGATGAGATTACTGATTGGGTGGATTCAGAATATTATTTCGCTGATGTTAATATTGGTGTCTTGTACGAGTCCCTTATAAGGTTTGTTTTGTTTTATTGCGGTAATAAACACTTTCCTTAAGTACGGGTCAGTTAAACTAGCTTGAACCATTCGGCAAAGCATCAGTTGCGATGGTCCAGTGGTTAGTGCAGTGGTATCGAAGACGAAAGATGGGTAGTTCGAGACGAGTTATTGGCATTAATTTTCATTCTTTTTAGTTTAAAATCTTTTAACCTAATTTGTTTTCGATACTTTTTCCTATTGAAACATCATATAGTCTTGATTAGATTTATAAAAAAGATTTCTAACAAATTTCCACAATTCATTTTCTATAGGTCTTCGGCCGTTAAAAAAAGTTATCTGACCGCTGCATCAAGTCTTCGGTTTTTAATTCAGGTCTTCGGCCGCTAAATCATGTCTGCGACCGCTAATTGTAATTCAGGTCTGTGTCCGCTGACGGAAAAAAAATCTGCGGGTGTGCTCTTGAACTGATGATCAAGATCCTTATGGTATGTATTATATTTTAGAGACGAGCCGATTGAGATCGACATTGATTTATTCGAGGATATCGATCCATCAGTAAAGAACAC
Source organism: Clytia hemisphaerica (assembly GCF_902728285.1). NCBI lineage: Eukaryota > Metazoa > Cnidaria > Hydrozoa > Leptothecata > Clytiidae > Clytia > Clytia hemisphaerica. The sequence goes on from NW_027103621.1 coordinate 1,421,194, forward strand.
CTTCCTTATCATCCGAAAACTCTGCTCCGGTAATTCCGACAGCCCCAAGAAATCGGTCATCGGAATGGCTGAGGTGCTAGAAAAAGTTGAAGACGGCCATCGAATCAAGTGCTCGTTCCTGTGTTTATCCACGCCCCAATACGTGGACACGCCCTGGTGTGATAACGAAATGTTTGTCAACGGACAACAAATTGTTCATAAAGAAGACTTGAGGATCATATTGGATGAGTATAAGCTCTCGTTACGTCACCACAAAGCTCAACCCCTGTTTGATGATCTTTTTGTAAGTGAAAAGTCATATTTTACTCTCTGCTATACCATTTTACTGTGTGGTTATGTTCTGGTCACTGTTGTGTACAGAAGCTTCAGAAAATGTCATTCCAACAAAATTTGACTTTTTTTTCTTTTGAAAAACACTTTTTACAATACACCTGTACAGTAGCGTGTTGGATCGACCGAAGTTCAAGCAAGCTGGGGAGGCAATACTTAAAAGTTGGGATTTTGACGCCCCCTTTTAATGAAGAAATATCTTTGTTAAAAGCGAAGTGAAAGTTTTTTTGTTGCGGTTTTCTAGCTGTTTCACACAATGGTGGTTTTCCAAATAGGAGAGCATTTTATGGTCGTCTCATAGAGCGTGTGTTAATTATTTTCAGACGAGGCTCTTCCCTCGTGGAATTGACATTGCATTTTGTTAAAATTCCACTAATCTCATATTCTGACTCTAAAGCATGTTATAGCATTCTCGTGATATCTTGTCCCATGTCGTTTAAAACCAATCCATCAAACAATCACAAACTATCAATCATTGTGTCATCATGTGTCAATCCGTCTGGAACATCCAATTTCAAAAGGTTGACCCTCTCCTTTCACGCAAAAACACAAGAATATTGCATGCATTCACTCCCCTTTAAAGGCTAGACTTGACTTTTTTTATAAATATGGGCTGTCTTAAAGTTATTTTTCTTTAAGGTTATGCTAAGCTTACTTTAACGGTCTTAAGGCGTGGACTTTAGTTGTCTTGTTTTTCTCTCAGATAAAATCCTCATACTGTTTTGAAAGGAGCATTTACTTTTTAGTTAACGTCATCTTTCAAAGGAAACCCCTGCAGAGGAACCTTGTGTTACTTGCATGCACAAGACGCTAACTCCTCAATTCAAAACTTGTTTTTCGAACCCTTAATTTTGTAGCTAATTATGCTAATCGGGTAGTTTAACATTTCAAACTTTGAATTTCCGTTGTTAAAGTTCTCAGGTAATCCGCACCAATCTTTAGCAAAAATCTCCCTAGAAAAAAACAATAACATGATGCAGTTTCTGTCCAATGTATCATAAAGTCATACAGAGTCATATTAAAATCTGCAGTGTTTGTGCATGCTTTGATGTATCGACACAAACTATATTTACTTTTAAGTAATGAACTTAGAAACGCATGTTTTCTTCTCAGTATAATGCATTCTCGTTAAAAAAGAAGAGAATCAATTGTGACCCAGAACACACGTTGACATCTTTCAAGGCCAATCATGGTAAAATAAGCATACAGTTCACGAAAGTTTTTATTAAGAAAGATTCGCGCATAAAAATTACAATCTTTTCTAAACCGCTTTCTTTTTAAGCCCTGGGATCCTGACGCACCTAGACGTAAATGCACGACAAGAAGTCCTGTAAGGCCACCGTCAAAATCTTTCACCCAAAAAACCATAACATTCGATAAAACAACCCATGATGACAGGTCAGCTTCAAATAAAGTTAAAGAAATCCCACCCAGACTAAATCTTCAAAACCAGCCGCGAACAAAATTAAAGAATTCCTTATCACCGACATCGAAATCACCAAAGAATATCAAATCACCAGGAACCCCAACCAAACAGCATTTCTTTCAACCCAACAAATCAACAAATGGCTATGCACCTCCTCCAAGGTTCACCAAAACGCAACAACAGAAAAGAATCTTCAACAAGTCTTACAACAACATGAACCCAGCTGAATTGCCAAGCTCTACACTACCATACAGACCCCTACCACCTTTAATGAATCTATTGAATTTCGATAAGACCCCATCTTCACGACCATGGAACGAAATCGAAGCACAGAACCTGACTTCGATTCTAGAATCAACCAAAGCTGTAGACATCTTTCTCTGCGATACATGCATCAGATTCTTGCATCAATCCCTCAGAGATGAGAAACTAGAAATCTCCAAGAAGAACATGGAAAACTTAGCCGCGTCCTCACGTGCGAAGAAATTCCTAGTATTACGTGTAACCGAGCCTGACTCCAAGCGATACATTGTTGGCGTGGCCAGTGCAAACACCTCGAACGGTATCTCCAGAGCTAACAGGAAGGCCGACCGATACTTAATCGCTGTCAAATATCTCTCATTATCATGTCCAATGCTCAGAGACTTAACATTGCCCAGTCACTATGACGGTATGGAAATCTTTCCCAACACGTCCAACAGCTTTTTACAGCAATACAAGTTCCAGCTGACTCAACAGCACGTACGACCACTATTCAAGAAGATTTTTGTAAGTTTTGTTGTTAATCTTCATTCATCATGACTGCTTGATTAAAGTTATGAATAGGATATGCCATTTTAGATAGAACCTTCATTTTCATACTGATCTTGTTCAAAACCCGTGTTATGTATATCGACCGGCCTAATTTATCTTTGTATGAGCGACCAAAGATTCTGGGATGGATATTATTGCATTAAGAGTGAAGACTGTTCAACACTTGGATAAAAAACTGATCGTATCGGTCTTTTTGTGACGAAGTATTCATATGTGTAGAGATTAAATTAGTATGGTCCACTGTAAATGCGCTGATGATAAAGTATAAATCTTCTGTTACATAACTGCGTCTAATGATTGCATAATGATGACATCATAGTGACAGCTTTGAAAACCGATACCGGAACCGCGCGAATATATCTCTATATGCATCTTGCACTTGGAATTTTTTAGTCTTACATGTAGGCTTGGCGTAGTAATTTATTTCGTTTTGGTTACCCTGTTGTTGTTGTTCCTGGTCTCATAGGAACATAGGCTACGGCATTAACTTCCTTTGTTTCGAGCGTTAAACTAAATGCCTGGAGCTGTCTATTGTGTAGACTAATAGGGACAATGTTCCGTTGCGTTCGTTGCCTCTAACCCATGCTGCCCTGAAAGTTTCAAACTCAGTTTTGTTGTGTTCTTTTATCTGATTCTTGTGGGTTCGCCCAACTTTGATTAGAGGAGTATTGTTTTGAGTTACACTTTCAATTCTGCTGTCAACAATCTCTCTTGACATTTGTTTTAAGTTCGGCCACGTGAAAGCATGATGGCGCCCATTCAGTTCCGTTTGAGATGAAACCGCAAGCTTTTTGCTATTTAATTTATGGTTAAGCGGAAACGGTTGAATTCAAACGACACTTGAGGTCAAATTACACATGTCAAAGCTACTTTTAATTGACGGGGTAAACGGTCTCACTTAAACACTCAACCATTAAGTTCTACTGAAAAACTCGAATAGCTTTCTCTTGAAATCGTTTTTTGATTAGTTGGTGGTTATGGCACATACATTTATTTCGACGTTCTTTTTGTTTTACATGACGGGTCGGCATACATGAAAGGGTCGGTTTTCTTTTAAACAAAGAGTACTTTGTTTATTTGTCTTGTTGTTGTATAAGTTGTACGATGCAGGGACCACTTGCAAAGTCGATCGAGCTCCTCACGAATGCAGAGGAGAGCCAAGTAAAATTTGAATAATATTCGTGACGTAGAAAGCCTGTAAAATGCCCGGCGATTTGTATTGAAGTTTGAGAAATCGTTTCCTTTTTCAGTTGTTTTCGCATTTCTGATCATTTCGGTCCCGTACATTTTTAACCTTAAAAATTACCCTTTTAAAATTGCAGGAAAATCAACTTCTTTCAAATTAGAAGAAGAATTATTAGTTTATTCACTTCACAACTGAAAGCTCATCGAGCTCTCTAATGAAAATCTTGCTACCAAGAGACTGCGAAATTTAAGACATCTTTTTATTTGTTGATTAATATTTCTTTATATTCGTTGTTTGCTTGTTGATTCTGTTCTGTTTATGTTTTCGACTGTGTTTTTGTGCGACGAACTTCTTTCTCCTGTAAAGCTGCTATTCATCATTATCTTTGTTGTTTTCCAAAATTGGGCTTTTCTTTTGATTGCTATTTACTACGGTTAATTCCTCACCAAACATTTACCCTGTAAGCCGATTTCAAGAGATTTTGTTTTTCCGCTTATGTGATTTGATGGAGAGGTCCCACCATTTTGAAAAGACTTAATAGACTGAGAGAGCTATGTAGACTACATTCAGTACTCCGTTTCTTGTCGCCTTATCTCAGGCTTAAATTTCTCATGACGTCACTCGTTATCTGTTATCGATTTTTTTAGGGGTTTTCTTTGAGAGCTTATGGGGGCACAGATTGTTCGTAAGAAGCTCTTTTGTTTTCTACGTTCTTTTTTTGCATAAATTATTAAGGTTATTTGCCCCTCTTCTCCTTCTTATTCCCATAGCAACACAAATACAAAACATTACTTTTCTCTCACCTCGAAAAATTAATTAATATTTTTTTTGCCCCCTTATGATTCACAGATTTTGCCCCTTTTTTATTAGTATTGAAAATGAAAATGGTTCGCCCTGTGGTGTTTTTGCTATTCATGTTTTCCAAAGTCTTTATATGTTATTTGGCTTCTTGTGGTGAATGTATAGAAACCTTTCTTTTGGTTTCCCAGTGTGTTGTTACTGATAGTTCCCCTAAATTAAAAATCAAAATAATTTCACCCTCAAAAAATAAATGAAGGAATAATCTTTTATTGCAAATTATTATTTTTAAGCAGAAACAAACAAAACAAAAAAGTCAATCCTTTTTTCCGATTCAAAACTTTTTAAACTTTTATTGTTTTTACTGCACAATAAGGTTAAATTATATTTAAAAGATCTGGGATATTGATGGGCCACCTGATATTATTTAGTTAAGTTTTTTAGGGGGGGGGGGCTCTCCCTGAACCTATGAAAGATGTACCTACATTGAACTGAATAGCGGTCATGAATTTGGTCTATAATTTTATTATGTTTTTCTCTTGTTAACTGTTAGGTCACACCAAAGCGCTAAATCTTGTAGTTTTTTGCAAAGACTGAAAAATTATTTTTTCTATATATAAATTCGTTACTTTGCTTTTTAGTGTAAACTATTTGTCCTCTACTTGACGAGGTGCAAAATTTTCCTTATCATCAGCCAAAATGGATGAGCTAGCGATTTATTTTATACATATTGAAAAAATCATTCCAGCAACATTCTCGCTCAATTGTGCTATAAAATTACCTTCTTAGTGTTACCTTCGTACATACTCTTTGAAAGAAATATCATCCCTAGAAATAACTACGACTACATTTTTGAAAATTGAGCGCCTTTTTTCATACTTTTGACTTGACGAATCACGTGTCAAATGGCATTCGATATCTGATCTTGTGTCTCGACAGACGTGATTACTCGTTCTTATCATTCACTCTCTTATCACCTTCAAACCAAATGTTTATCTCTTCAACCTCCCAAGCTTTTTTGACAGACGCTATCACCTTCTAATTATTAAGTCTTGTGTTTTTCCAACATATTGGTATTGACAGTAGTCATTATCCTATCGCATCGATTTCTTGATAATTGAACTTAAACGTCAATCCCCATTAAACTTATCAAGGCTTTTGATTTGCACGTTTAAGTTTATCTGATTTTGAAATTGAGTTTTTGCAAAGCTATTATAGCTACATCAGCTCATTTTTGCACTCCAAGATTTTGTTTACAAATATACAGGTTAACATACTGTCATGTCCGGGTTAGACTCGCCAGATTTATCCTCCTCTTCGTTGACAGCCGCTTCTTGAAGATATTTTTTTGGAATTGTCTAGACCTTGGAGACTTCGGCAAAAGTTGTATGAAATTGTATGCCTTTCCGTCACCCCTTCAATTTTTGTATGCTTTATGAGTTAAAGAGAGGAAAAAATTAAGGATTCTTGTTTGTATTTTTTTATTCGCTTACAGAGTAAAGCCAACACGTTCACTGGATTAAAATAGTTTGGATGATTCGAATTTGATCATACAAATTTATCTTGTCATAGCTGTGTCAAAATACAGTAGAACCTAAACATAGCTCTTTATAGTCTAACATCAAATCGCGGTACACAAACACTGACATTGTTTTAGTTTGCTCCAGCCTTACAAATTCAAAACATATCTTTTTTTGACGACTGTTTTTTATCGTGATAACGAAATTATATTAAGAGATTTTGCAAAAGCTACACAAAAATAGGGGAGCTGGACTAGCTTCTTTTTGACGTTCCTGTGTGATTAATCATGTCGATTTCTACGATTATTTATTCAAGGCAACTCTCCTCTCTCTCTCTGCGTAGTGTCTTCTCAAAATCTGTGAAAACTAACTCCCCTTTCCTGTAAATATGGTCGACTTTTATTTTATCAGCTTACATGATATGAGAATTTCGGTTCAACGTCTCAAATTATGACGAAATTCTACAATAGACATGTTACTCGCCAGCCTTCTTTTTGCTGATGAATTCTATTTTGAACTGTTCCAGTGATATTGTGAGACTTCACGTTCGCGCTGGAATAACGACGTGATTCTGTTGACCTGAATACGTCACCTCACTATAAGGTTTAAGACTTAAACTTCCCTAGCTTGGCGAGGCTTGAAACAACAGACTTTAAACAGGAAAAGCAACCACAATCGTTGCCAACATATTATAGCACATTTCCAGTGGTCAAATTTAGATACATTGCAATAACCTCCCCCTCCCCTCCAAACAATGTTGGTGGGATATAAGTACCGCTTGGCCGGTCCTTAGCCCGCTCCTACAACATTGTTTGGGGGAAGAGGGGGAATGCTCATTTTTGTGCTTTGTGTGATAGGTTTTGTCAATGACTGCAGGACACTGCCGTATCTGCTGATGCTCGGAAAATTACCAGTAATTATGAACTAACGAAACATTGTTTTCTTATCTTTTAGCCCTGGAATGAAACACTCTCACAATCACCGTCCACTGAAAATACCCGGGGCCAAATCCCTGATGAAAAACCTAAAAAAGTCCTGGACCCCATTTTCGTAGACACGTCCCAAATCAAAGAAAAAGATTTCATCAACGAATTTGAGAATTCGTACACAGGAATTACATTTGCGGACATTCAACGAGATATTGATTTGCATTGTGTACAACTGCACACCAACCCGCCACCGCCGGAGGAACGCCAAAGAGTCGCCCCGCTGAACGTCCCTCAATCTCCAAACGCTAAAAAAGAAGCCCAACTCGAATGGGCGGCAAGTTTGCAACGGGAAATTTTCTCACCATTGACTAATACGATGAAGCAGAAACAGAACAATACGCGCCCTCTGAGTAATAATAATGGCCCACCCCGAAGTAGGGGGCGTGGGCGTGGACTACTTTTAGCTCAGCACGCATCGAAGGTTACGTTGTATCATTGAAAGTAAGCTTGCTCCACAACACTGTTTTATACTATTTTCGTGTTTTGCTTAAACATTTTTAGACAAATTTGTGTTGGATTCACTTCGGGTTCCTTAGTTAAGCTTTTGTATATACGCATTTAGAGAAGAGGAAAACTATTTTGGATAAATTTTATATTGGTTACATTTTTTTACTAACGTCTTATCTTTCATTTATTTTTCAGCTTTTGTACAGATGCAGTATAGAGTAATAATGCGAACATGATGATCATGTTGGAAAAAGGAAATTTGACATTAATCAGGTTCTTTTTATCTCTCAACTCCTCTTTAAGAGAATTAACTTTTTGGATTTTACATGTTCCTGTCTTCTTATCAGATGTTTCGTTTTTGATTATCTTTTTCCAAACAAACAACTTTCTCTCTTGTTTTCCACGTGATGATTTATGTAACGTCTCCATTTTCGTGTACTTGGAAAATTTCTACGAAGTCAAAAAGCTTAGATCTTTTGGTTTTGTGATATATTGTGAGTGCATATTTCCCTTGTAACAGTATTGTCCCTGAATCAAAAAGTCTATTTTTCAAACAGGATCAATGGAAGTTCTATCATGGAATCCTTGAAAAATCCTTGAATCGTTTTGGTCAAGGAAATTTGGAAGTTTTAAAACACCAGGAAAACAGCACGACAATTCTCAGCACTATTCAGGTCTCTCTTTCGCACTGTCTCGACTGTGTATATCCTTTAGTTGGGATTACTCCTTCTGACCCCTTATTAAGTTGTTTACAAGTTTGTTTGAGAACCTTATAGTATCCAAAAAGCAATTCTGAAATCTGAGCCCACTAATCAAAAGTCTCTAAAACACCTGACACTAACATGTCTCCCCGATGGTGTCCGCTTATTAGAGGTTCCACTGTATATCTTATAAGTTTCTAAAAGGCGGACACTTCCAATTAGCGGACACAAACCTGTCTCCCCGATGGTGTCCGCTAATTAGAGGTTCCACCATATATCTTATAAGTTTCTAAAAGGCGGACACTAACATGTCTCCCCGATGGTGTCCGCTAATTAGAGGTTCCACTGACGATCATGAGTAACAACGTCGTCTTTTTGTGAAATCAAGGCATCTTACAATCGTCATTTCTTTCCCTAAATTTTGGTTTAAATATACGACTTGTCGTTTGGTTATCCCGACTGATACTTTTTAGCTAGCTCACTGGCTCTGGACGTGCTTACACTAATCAGCCTCGACTGTGTATATCCTTTAGTTGGGATTACTCTTTCTGACCCCTTTTTAAATTGTTTACAAGTTTGTTTGTAAACGATTTTGTAATCTCTCTGAGATCGCTTACGATGTGTCAAGTGGATCAGTTTCGTTCGTGGTTTTTCTACCTCCTTCATTTAGTACTTGTTGTTGTTAAAGAACCCTCTTTTCCTAAACTTTCCTATGTGAACTTGCATATTGTAAACTGTTACTTGTCTTTGCAAGTTTTTGTAGGTGATAATGTGTATCTGATAACTTGTATAGATTTCGCGTCTTATGTCGGTTGGTGTTAAAGTATCCCTTTCATTTTGGCGCTTCCATATTTTTGGCGGTTACTCGGCTTTGACTTTGGTGGCCTCATAAAATGCTTCTTGCTTTTTAACCAATTTAAAAAATATAAGTGATATAGAGATAAACGGATTTGACGAGGAGAATTAATGATATTTTTTACTTCTTGACACTGCCAAGGAGGCTGAAAAAGTTTAGGTCATAAAAAGAGTTAAGAGTGATAGGTTTAAAAGGGAAAGCTTTCTTGAATATCTCAACTGCACATCCACATTAATCTCTTTTTGATCTTTCATGTTTTTAAGCTGCGAAAGCCATTTTGCACATTTTAGACCGCCATTTTGAATTGTGTACGTGTACACGTAGTCGATCGTCTATTTATCAGACCAAATCTCAAGCGCTCACTGAATGTCCTTTTCCTTCCCTTTTTTCGTTTCCCTTTTAAGGGGCCCCCCAGCGGTTTCCGTGAATGCGTGAATGGGCTTTTTTGGTTGCGTGAATGCGTGAAAATCGAAAAAAAAATGCGTGAATGCGTGAATTGAAAAAACTTGCGTGAACGTGAAAATCCATATTTCTATTGCGTGAATGCGTGAATCTGCCCTGTTTTTTGCGTGAGCGCGTTAATTTTTCCTTTTTACAGTTTGTAGAAAACTCCAAGGTGCGCACCTATCCCAAATTCAAAGGATGGCAGGTGAAAGTGCACAAAAAAATCAGCAACTTTCAAATTCTCTATTTTATAAAACGATTCATGATTTAGATGCGCTTTCTTGCAATCTAGACACCTTAAATTTCCAGATTTTTTCGCTCGGGCCAAACATGTATTGGCCCTCAAATCTTAAATAACTCTAATTTGCCCCCTTGAAAGTGTTTGTTTAAGATAAAACCATGGTTATGCATGACGAGTGATCCAGGGCCAGGGCCAGCCAGGGCCAAAGCCACTGGGGGCAGGAGGCGGTCATGACTTCACCACGTTTTTGCAAATAAAAAGAAACTTATTTTAAAGAAATTTTTACCCATGATGTAGACTTTCGATAACCTGATTTCTTGGCAAAATTAGTCTGAAATGGAGTCGTATTCAAGCACATCAGAGGGTTAAAATAGAAATTTTCTCCTGTCGGCGCAAAACATGGTTGCGCCTCCTTAGTCACTATGTTTTCGGCCCCTCCACGTTAGGAAATTAATTCGCGAGCTCAGATTAAAACCTTTCTTTTTAAATTTTTTTGATGGCTTCGCTCGCAACAAATGTTCATTCTTTTACCTCATTTTACAAGCTATCAAGCGATCGTACCTTGCCTCTAACGAATTTAGACTACATTCTTTTTCAATGGTGTTTTTAGCCAAACGCGAGTGGCAGAAATGCAAAAATTTCCTCTCTGCGTAAACCATGGTTGTGCCTCCTTACCCCTGAGCCAAGCATCATGGTGTCATACTCGAGTTTGTTTGACCTATTTTTGATAATGTTTAAGCTATTTTTTGTACAAAAATTCGCCTGCGGCGCATATCTTTTCACTTACTATCGCGATCCGTTAACTGCAGAAGCTTCACCTTTTCTAAACGATCGTGACAAGTTAGAAGAATCAAATATTTTGCGTGATGGCATGTGATTAAAGTTGAAAAATTACGTAACGCTTTCTATTTGTGGGGGCTTTTTATGACGCTATCAAGCACGGTGTTTTATAGTCAGGTCTACAGGAAAAAATCACTACTGAGTTAAGTTTTCCTCAAGTGCATGACCAGATCCGGTCGAATAATATATCCAGTAAAGTCATACTTTTTTATGCAAATCGAACGTTTTACTCCATAATGGCGGAAATTACGTAAATTACGTAACTTAGCGAAATGTGCAAGACCTCTATTTTTTGACATTTTCCCCGATTTTTCCGAAAATTTCCCCGATTTCCCAAAAAATTTGGTTTGCGTGAATTTCGAGAAAAACTTGCGTGAATGCGTGAATTGCGAAAATTTTTTGCGTGAATGCGTGAAATTTGGGTCCGCTGGGGGGGGCCTCTTTTAATGCTACCTTTGACTTTCTCCCTCATTTTCTCGTGTCTATTTATTTTGGAATGAAATATTTCTTTGCCTTTTCATTCAGTTCATTTTGATACAAAATAACAATCGTAATAATCTTTGTGATCTTAAGTCAAAAAGTAAAATAATAGAGCTTTCCCTTCAAAGGCATTTAGTACATTTTTATAAAATTTTATGTATTTCGAATTTAGATATTCGACAAAAAATTACTTTTTTCAACACTCTGACGGAGTAGGAATATCTAATCAATAGAACGCAATTTCTTTCAAATGCCACTTCCTCGCAGAGACAACTTTTTCTGCGAATAAGTACAAATCAGGTTGATTCTTTTGTCGTGCTGTTATCCTGGTGTTATCAAACTTCCAAATTTCCTTGACCAAAACAATCTTTATATAAAACTCAAGCTATTTTCATGGTGATACGAAACTATTTTTTTATTCATCTTTTTTGTTACATCCCGTCTGAGTGTGACAGGAGACATGTATTATTCAAAGGAATTCAATCTTTATGTTCATTCCATCATGCTTCATCTATCCTGTATAGATATGCTCAGCTTGTTTTCTTCATGAGAGATTGATTCAGTTGATAGATACAAGTTGGATAGCTCCCATGTCAATTATAACCACCCACCATAACTAACCAGCACGAGTACAAAAACTCACCATGTACCTCCATTAAGAACACGAAAGAAAAGTCATCTTTCATTGCCAGCATCTTTCTAAACTTTTATGTATCACATCATTCCAAAAGTCACATGATGATCCACTTGGTAGGGGGTGAGGTATTCGAATTATGGGGAATCACTACTTAACAATGCTCAGATTCCTTTACTAAAAGAACAGTAAACTATTTTTAATGACTGCAATTATTAAGCAGCTTATCTAATCTCAGATAAATGGTTCTTGTTTAATTTCTTTTAGTCATTGCTTTAAGTGCATGTTCATTAACGACTTTGATGCCCTCTGACAGCTTGATGCATTCCTCAGCTCAACGTGGACAACTCAAGGTCTTTCAATGAGAAGTCAAGGGGGGTATAAATGTAGAGGACATTTTGCTGCACAAAATTTCCCTATCGAATCACTCTAGAAAATAGTTATTGATTTTGGTTAGGCATTAGGATTGATTGATTGATTGATTGATTGATTGATTGATTGATTGATTGATTGATTGATTGATTGATTGATTGATTGATTGATTGATTGATTGATTGATTGATTGATTGATTGATCGATTGATTGATTTTTCTTTTTGTAAATTCATAAGAAATTTGAAAAGATCTGGCAGTTAAGTGACCGAAAGAATGTTTTAATCCAATCCAATTGAAGCTTAAAACCCTTTTCCAAAAACATGTTTAATTCTCTCATCAATCAAATGACCTAGATGAAAAATATTTCTATGCAAACTAAGACAGTCTTATATATCTCACATATCAAATTAACTTTTTTGGCAACTTTAAAAGAAGTTATCAACATATCAAATGTTTCAATAAAGAAAGAAATATTCATTTCTACTTGGACTTGTTATATCTTTTGTGGTTTCTACATAGCCAAGTTTAGTGATAATATCGAGAATTTATTGAAAATTCACGTTATCAAACTTTATAACTTTTCTAATTTTGATGAAATCAAATCCAAAAAATGTATTTTATCGACTGTCTAGACAGCAACCCTCTTATGATGTTATCTTAATGGTTACAAATTGTTGTGATCTGTGAAAACCTCTATAATCTCAAATTTTATTATTCTGGGTGACCTTCTCTCGAATGAATTTGTTGCAGATTTCTGTCTTTTTGCTATTTGAGACCAAACAAAATTTTCTTCAGTCCAGGTGGTATCATACAAGCCAGAATGCACCATAACACTGTTTTGTGGAAGAAATTCAAGACCACCCCCGTCAAATAAGACTCTAAAAATCGAGACTACTCACTGACTAGAAAGAGCTGGAATGAATCTTTGTGGAAATTTATCTAATGACCTTTCAATCATGGTTTCACTTTTACTCCACTTCAAGCTCCTATACCTCGTATAGATTCAGCTTGTTAAAGAATGCTATATACAGGCTAGCTATGTTTAGTACCATGTGCGATTATTTTTCTTTCACATGAATCATTTCAAAAGTCTAGCCCAATCTCCGCTTTCATTTTCCTCCTTGCGTTATTTGTAGATTTTAATTTGCGCCATGTGAGGCGGTTCCATTCCCATGCGATATCCGCTACAAGTTACATATTAGTTGTTATAGCCCATGTTATAAGCCTTAAGAAACATTTTGACGCCCGTTCGATCAGGCTTAAATCGAATGTTGTATAATTATCAATTTTGTTTTCGAAAACGGTTTATGAAATTCTGGTTATTATATGTTCTTGTATAAGTTTCTCTACTGTTAGATTGGTATTGCATGATCAAGTTTTGTAATTTGGTCAATCAATAAAATAGTTTGATTTGTATCATTTCATCGTTTTCATTGAGGGGATTAAAAATGTCACGCACGCATAACGGACGCCATATTGAAAACATCCCTTCTCTTTCTCTCACAGATTATCAATGTTTGTGAGTTTGACGACTGGGTTTGGGAAGGATTTCGTCATTGTGATGAAATGTGATGATGTAATCTCGCATACTTTCCATCTCCGTCCTTTAGTAGACCGTTTCAGATTCTTAAGCCTTCCAACCTTACTCATCAGTAGGTCTTCTCATCCACGAAAGCCTTCCTGTTCCATATATGGTTTCCATGATGCTTGGAAATGTTATACGAACTGTCTCATCAGAGGAGGCTATCAATTTTTCGAAGATTTTTATTGTAAAACGCTGAAACTTATCTTTTGCAGACGTGTTCTGTCTAATTGTACGTGCGATGAAGGATGTCTTTTCTATACACATGTGTGGTCATTTTACACTCACAAACATTGCATGAATGCACAGATCCTTATCTAGCTCTTATTCGCTCACATACTTCATAATGTGTAAACAATGTACGCTCATTGTAATCCATCTTGGAGAGAGGTCTCTGTGTGTTTGTTTATCAGTTTTATTTGTTATTATGAGAGATTGATTGGTTTTCCAATAACGTGCCTACTTAGGTTTTGATGTGAATTTTTTGTTACATTTAAGGAGTCATGAACTTATCATAACCATATCATGTAGATAGACAACATATGCTGATTTCATAGTCGAGGAAATTACCCTTCCTGATGTCGACCTGATTATTTCCTGTTTCCTTGTTTATTCTTATAATGTTTTGATCATGTGACATAAACAAAGTTGTCAATCAAGTCATGCCTATGCACCCTTCTCAACAAAAAACTTGTTGTTGATTACGAAATTCCTGTTCTGTTGAGTTTCATTCCTTATATGTCAATACTTGATATTTGGTGGCATAATATTATTCTATTCCTGTACATCGATTATATTGTTTCACATGCCAGTTCCTGTATAAAAGTATTGTTATTTTTAAACCCATGGGAAACCCATCCCACTTAAAGTTTCCAAGCCTAACAACTCTCAAAGCATTATCATCATGCAATTAAGAGACTCTTACTTAAAGGTCTTCACTGTTTTTCCCTCTCGACCAGTCATCCGAAGTTACGTCATTTTCCTTTTCTTACTTTGGAGATTTTGACTGTCAAGGTGAATACAGTATCCATAAATAGGCACCCCGCCCACTGACTTGCGTGTGTTTTTTTTTCTTATGATAAAAATCGATTTTTGTACGGGTTTCTCTTGTCGGTCTTTTTCTCACCAAGTGAAATGTTTAATAAGTAAACCTTGCTTCTTCTTATGTCCCTCTTGTCTTGTTTTCATTACCCTCCCATTTTAACCGGTCGACGGTTTACTTTTTAACCGATATACTCATAAATTATTGTTGGCAAGCAAAATATTAGAAAAGAAAAGCTAGGCTTATTTTTTCTTCTCAGTCGTTGTATTTATATAACTTTTAAAATATTATTATTTTGATTTCTGGTCTTCTGGCTCTTACACCACATAAATCAGGAATACACTCTCTTTTTGTAAGAATCTGAAAATTCTTTGTCTAGTCTTGGCGCTTTTCTTATTTCGTTGGCTTATTTTCGTTTTGAGCCTTAATTGCGCATATACGTTTTTCAAGAGCAAAATTATGGTATTTTGGTCGTCATGCTTTATTTTTACTTTCAACCCTCAATTTGTTTATAAAGGTCAGTCATTCCAGGCCTTCAAGGTTTGTTCTTATATTTTTTGCGCTTTTGAGCCCCTTTTGAGCCTCGCTATGTGTTGTTCTTATAGAATTGTTCTTATATGAGTTGCGAGGAAATTCTGATGTTTTAGGAAATATCACACCACGTGGTTTATATGACCACGTGGAGGGTTTCTAAATCCTATCCGTAGTATGTAATTTCCCCTGTTTATTAAACCATCAATCAAGAAATTTTTTCTTCCCTTTGATCTTTTCTTTTTCTTGTTTGAATCAGATGAATTAGAAGTCGTGCAGTGCTGTTAACGAGCTTTTTTCTTGTGCAAAAACATAAAATAAAAAGAAAACCATATAACGATTCTCTCTATTTTACTCTGTTTCTTAGTCTTTCCTCTATTTGTTCTCTCCCTAGCCTTACTGTGTTCTAATCCCTGGCAGTTTCAACACAGGAGGCAGCTTCAACAATATCGAGTGTTCTCTGTAACACAGGAGGGTATAATGAGGACTGCACCAATGAACAATCGAAACCACTTCTCCATTCTTTCAATTCTGCACTTTTTTTATTCGATCAATTTTATAAAAATAATGAGGCTCAAAAATTAGAACACTGCTGAACCTGAAATGACTTTATTTACACAAATTAAGGGTCAAAATGGTCAAAGCACAGTAAAAAGCTCTAAAAAATTCAAATTAGAAACTCTCTCTTAGTCGATTTTCATCAAATATTAACTGGATCTAACAAAAACAGTGTATTCCTTGAACTCATAAAGAAATAACTTTAAACCCCTTTCCAACTACTGTATTATCCCATATAGGAGCCACTGCTGCACCATTTTGTGCTTTACTTTGGGCACTGCGAAATGTATATTATAGAAACACAGTTTCAAACCCTTTTTCGCTCGCCATTCAGGGGCTTTTCGTTATTACTCTGTTTAGCGGTTTCTTCTCTATAATAAAGCTAATAGCTCTCCTATCCTGCCAATTTCATTCATCAAAAAAAAATTTTTTGAACGATAATTATAAGGGTTTTCCACTGACTGTCAACAAAGTAGTTTTACTAGAAAATCATCTCTTGAAGGTTGAATGTCAACAAAAGAAATTTCTATCATTCACATTTCACTCTTTTTTTATCAATTTTTGTCGACTTTTGAAAAGACTTGAGTAAACGAGTTCTAATTAACAGTTTTGGAAATATGTAATCGTTTCAAGTGAGCAAATGTCCACCCATTTTAATGAGCGGTTGCAAAATCTTTGTCTGAGAAAGTAAAATTGATATTGATCTTTAAGGAGGGTACTTCCTCGGTGCAAAAAAGGCGCTCATTTCTACATTTTTACACAACATTGACAACACAACAACGCCTGGCCCGGCCAAACAACATTCGAGTTATTAGACGTTATGTCTTTTGGTTATTTTCCTCCTTTCGCTCTTTCGTTGTCTGATGGATGAAAACAAAATAGTTCCGTATTTTTGAGTCATTTTGATGAACGGGAAGTTATTGATATGTCCGTATTTCTCCTGTTGCTTAGTGTCGTAACCATCTTCCTTTATGTACCGTCAAAAGAACATAAGAATTGTATCTGAAAACTAGCATTTGGAGCCACTTACACAGCTTTTAAGTTAGAGAATTCGGCCTTCAATTTGGAGTAGATCTCTTTAGAAAATTAACTCCCTATTCTATGCACCTTGTCAAAAATGTTTTGATTCTAAATCAATCTTTAATGAGATTTAATTTAAAATGTCGTTTATAACTGTTCACTCACGGTATATATCAGTAAGTCCTGAGTTTTCTTATAAAAAAGAAATTCATGAAATGCACCCAAATTGACTGCATATCAATTTCATTATAAAAACAGAAATTATGACTGATGACTGATTCCATTTTTATTTCCAAGTACGCTTGATGTACATGATCATTATGCTGATCTAATCAACATTTTTTCACAAAGACCTCGTGACTCGAAACATAAACGAGGAGGAAAATATCTTGGTCATTATGCTCATGAAAGCATCCCATCTCTCATCTTGACAGGGGACCTTCCCTCACGAACATTCGGTATTCTTGTCATGTTTTCTGAGAAAAACCTTTCAGCGTGAATTGGACTGTCTGTTTGGGCATGTTGTTTTGATGTTATACATGAGGCTCGGAAAACACGAGTTAAAAAACACGAGTTAAAAAACACGAGTTACAAAAAACACGAGTTACGCTAAATGTGACGTCATCATTGGGAAATTATGACGTCACGAGTAGATAATTTAACTCGTCAATTTATGGTGCACCTTAATCTTACGAGTTAATTAACTCGTCAATTTATGGTGCACCATAATCTTACGAGTTAATTAACTCGTCAATTTATGGTGCACCTTAATCTTACGAGTTAATTAACTCGTCAATTTATGGTGCACCTTAAACTGACGAGTTAAATTTTCATGAAACCAAGTTGGTCAAAAATTCTAAAATTCAGCCTATCGTAATACTTTCGCTATGCCAAATTAATAATATACCATTGATCTTCTTGGTGATAAAAGAGATATATTTTAATAATAGGTTTACGATATTATTCTAGGACTTAGATTCCAGGCCGAACCTATTTTGCCTACTAATAATTTTCAATTCAATAATATATTGAATGTATGCCTATTTTAATCTGAATTTTAGAATTTTTGACCAGCTTGGTTTCATGAAAATTTAACTCGTCAATTTAAGGTGCACCATAAATTGACGAGTTAATTAACTCGTAAGATTATGGTGCACCATAAATTGACGAGTTAATTAACTCGTAAGATTAAGGTGCACCATAAATTGACGAGTTAAATTATCTACTTGTGACGTCATAATTTCCCATTGATGACGTCACATTTAACGTAACTCGTGTTTTTTGTAACTCGTATTTTTTAACTCGTGTTTTTTAACTCGTGTTTTCCGAGCCTCGTTATACATACCTTCTTTATATGCTGTTTCAAGTTTTCTACCTAAAGTTAATTTCGAAATTCCGCCGAAGTCTCATGACTCGCGGCCCCTTGAAGCTAATAAATTATGTATTCAATAAATATTAAACATATGTTTTGGAAAAAAGATTTGATCTTTCCCGATAATACGTTGTTAAATAGCACCCATTAATTTCTATAGCGACCTTTGATCAGGACTTTAATAAATTATTCAAAAACGATCAAGGTCAAATTAAAAGGATCTGTTTACTTTTAAGAAACACGAATTGAATAATGTAAGAAAAAAGGCCCTTCCGTTTTGTCCATTCTTAACAATATGCAAAAAGAACCTGCTAAAGCTTTTTTCTTGCAAACATATAAAGTTCTCTCAATTCTCTCAATGACAATATTTATATGACAATATAAGGTCTCTCATGTGATGTTTCGCACAGCGCTTGTGTGTCGTGACATGTAATTAAAAGAACCGTAGCTTTCCACGATAACCAAAAATCAAAATCATCAATCAAAAATGTTTTTATTAAAAAAAAACACTGAGACTTTTTGCAGGCGTAAATAAAGTTGACGTTAGAGATAATTAATAAGGAAGATTGGCAAAAACTTTAATGTTTACATATCTCTTATTATTACTCATCATACAGAGTCGTAGAAATGATGTAAAATTACTATTCATTTACAGCATATGACTTTCTATGACCGTATGACGTCTTCAAATACCAACGTTTCATCATTATAGCTGATTAAAAATTGATTAAAGTAACAGACTTATATCTTCTCCTTTTCCTTGCCTCAATGTGACGGCCATGTGATTCTTGTACCCACGTGGCTAAAAAAGATTACAAGTGTTGTATAATAAGCTCACAAAACAAATGGCGGCTCTCATAAAACTAACACCGTTCTTTTCATTTAAACCCTATCTAGTTAGATCCCTTAGCACTTTGTTAATGTACACATGCGCCTCTCTTTATTGTGGGGCTGGGGGTTTACCTTGAAGGAGTTTACCGACATATAATGCAAGGCGTTAATTTTTTGACTGAATAGGGGCGCTCTCTCTAGAATACCCAGGGTTGTGAATGGGAGAATCAATAATGGGAGAATTTCTTTAAAAATGTTATGTTTCTATACATCTGTTATTTTTATTTGATCTTTTCATTATTTAAAAGTTTTATTTTTCTTTTGTTTAAAATCGTGTACTTTCTTTCCGTTTTATTGTTGTTTTCAATGTTTCAATTCGATTTATTATGTGATTTTGTTAATGAAATGTTGTTTGTCCTATTGTACCTATTTATTATCTTTCTGACTTCCTTTATAATCCTATTTTAGGATTTTGTGTATTTGTATTTCTCATCATCTCATGAAATTAACATAGATCTCTCACTAGCCCGATCACGCAACTCAAACCCAGGCTTGACACCAAACCTGAGATCAGATTGTTTCCGAATGTTTTCTGCACACCACGATGAAGCTCTAAAGGGATGTGTGAAATCATAACAATCTGACGAATATGCAATCTCGAAATCGTAAGGTCCGCGTGCGTCTAAAAGGACTAGGAACGACAACAAAGTTGCGTGATTGTGTTTATGAATAGGGCGCCGTATCAGTTTTAACTTTCCGGCGCACAACAAGATTCCTCCTTCAAAGGTTTACCGTGCGCGTAAGAAAATTACGAACAGCTGTTATCAGGTTACCAAATGATGGATGCGGAGGAAGTTAAAATTCTTGACCCTTTTCTGGTCCAAAAAACACCATACATAATTTCCATCAATTTTAGATACTTTTCAAGAACTTGTGATAAATTCCGGACTCTCTCGGGTGTTTCCGTATGATAACAGTATGTTACCATTCAAAATTTTAGAATTTGCCGATTATAGAAAAGTGAGCCTTTTTTCATTCTCATAAACTAAGCTAAGCAATGAAATTGGTGAGGAAATTGGAATGGCCAAAAACTTACAAACGATTAGATATTTCGAAATACTTTTTGTCTTGTGTGATATCGACTTCAATTATATATTCGCTTTTATTGGTGTTTCGTACATTTTCGTATATTATTCTCTTGAGGAAAATTCTCTCTTTTCACACATAAGTTTTTCATTTTTTTTATTCCGTCTCATCGTCATCATCGAACTATTATGAAATATCCAGACTCCTTTTAAGGTAATTTCGAGTTTCATAACTTGTGATGTCGTTATAATATATAAAATGGCGGTTTAGAAAACTCGTTGTCATGGCACTGTTTTCAAATCCTTTCTTACTTCATCAAATAAAACTTTTCGCGTCTACTTTTGAAGATTTGAGTGAATGATCATATTTTGTATTGAATCTCACAAGAAATGTACGATAATATGCCTCCTGTATGGTGAGATTTGAAAAAATACGTATGTCTGATTTGCAAGCTCTTACTCTTAGGTGCCAAATAAACCCCCCCCCCCCCCCCCGCTTGTTAATTTTTCGATTTTTTTCCAACCCCCTCGGACCTTATTAGGACCCCCCGTTTATTAATTTTTGAAAAAATTCCCAGCTACCAAAAGGAAAGTTCCTTGTTTTTTTTAAAAAAGCCTAAATTTAGTCGATTTTGACCCTTTTTAGGGTTTTTAAAGGTCCATTTTCAAACCCCCCCCGGTAATTAGGTCCCCCCCGTTTATTTAATTTGAAAAAATTTTCCAAACCCCCCCCCCCCCCCCCCCCCCCCGTTTATTCAAACCCCCCCGTTTATTTGGCACCTAAGAGTATTGATAAAACCACATTAGGAAAAAACAAAGTGACATTAATATCACAAAAAATCCTTTTGAAGTTAACCATAATAAGCTACCTTATTGCCCCGCAGGGGCTTTTGTTGCTTCACGTAGCGGACCTGCTCGCCAGAAAAATATTCATATTCATATTCATATTCATGTTTCGTCCGATTCTGAGCGGGCCGCGCGCGGTTAAAAAATGTTCGCGCGGGATATCTCTTTTGCTGCTACTTGTATTGATTTCCTAGCTATGCACGGACAGAGAAGGTAGCTTCTCCCTTCCCGTCTGCACTGCCAGTCCACACAGCTAAAAGCTTTCACAAACAACAAACTGCACACAAGATTTTAACTGGATTTACTTGAGGGACATTGTTTGCTACTGAATGAATAACTATCAAACTACTGATATTAGATCAAACCTTATACAATTGTCAGAATGGACGATGGACATCTTCAATGACAGTTTGTTACACACACACACAGACAGAGTGTTTATGCGCTGCTCTAACGAAACCCTGCTGATATTATAAAGGCATAGACAAAAGGGAAATTGACCGTTAATTCATATTGTTTACCTATATAGTGATTTCATTTTGAAGGAAATTAAATTGAAATTTTTGGTGGAAAGACAAAACCCAGAGTACCCTATAATTATATGGATATTGCATGCGCCGAAAGTAATTTTTCAAAGAGTAATCCTTGCGCCAAAACGTGCCAAAAACTGGTACCAACATCGAGTTTCTTACAAAAGGTTTAGTGAGTGAGACATGCCAATGAAAATATACTATGACTAACATGAACTGATTCATTCTCGTGGACATTTGAAGCACAGTGTTTACAGCAAAAAAAATGGTTGTGCATGGGAAGCAGCGAGCAGAAAAATGTAAACAGAAGCGGAAAAAAAGCCGAAAACGATGGATTATGAAGTATTTGATGTTATTTTGTGAATAATTCTTTACGCCAATATTGAAGCTTAAAAAGCAAACTTTGAAAATGCTGTTTATGTCACTGTGTCAGAACGGTACTTCGATATGTAATGTACGCCGAAGATTTCCAGCCTCATATTATGAACAGACTCGAACACTCTCTCTACTAATACCCCCACGGCACATTGTACCGTATTGATGTTGAACGCAGGAGTATACTTTGCTCAAATCAAATCTGAACAAACTTTTTGACTTTTTAGAACCAGACGTCCAATAAAATACAAACACAATGTTGTACCTACCTGTCCTGTGAAGTGAAAAGTTTTTAACCATGTTGACGGTGGTTACAACAGGACACGGTATCTGAAAATTCCCCTGGCAATTTTGAGAGCAACTATCAAATTCATATCTTTAGTAACCATGAAGAAATTTTATTCTAACTGAAAACTTTTTTCAGAAACACGTATAAAGATTGTCAAAGTTTTTCAGATAATTTTCAGTAACCTTTGATACAAATAAATTATATCTACAGTATGCCACCAGTCCAAAGTTACTTACTTTTTAAATTTCAAATCAAATGACTGAGATTATATTCAATTTCATTTTCAAATTCACCTTTTAATCTGCATTATGTATATTCTTTATGAAAGGGAAGCACTTTCAGTTTCACAGTACACATTCTTATGTTTGGGTTTTCAAAAGGGATTTTTATTAGATTTTTATCTTGTGATTGAAGAAAATCAACTTTGATATCATTCTAGTTCTTAATATGCTGCGAAACCTGTAATGGTTTTAATTTAAGTCACTTTGCATCAGAAAGGGTAGATTAAACATGTTTTTTTTGGATTGACACTTTCGTTATGTATGGATCTTACTGAGAAAATTTTAACCGCATCGGCTCGTGCTTCTTAACTTTAAACAGCTCTAGTAACATTGAGCACTTTTTATGAAGACTCATTTCACCAATTTATAGTCTGATTATGATTCCCTTGCTCTCTTCATGACTAAGTTCCTCTGGGCTAATATCTGCTATCGGCGGGGCATTCATAGCGACAGCTAACTGCTAGTTTGTATAAATGCATTTTTGTCAATGTGACCCCTTTGGGTTACTAAAGGGGGCGTATTTTTCTTTCAGACTTATGGGGTTTTCTTGTAAAAATATGTACAGTATAACGGCCAATGAAAAAAAATTATAAAAATGTTGTGAGAATAAACTAGTTACAGGCTGGAAAAAGAGAAAGGAATTCGAAAGTTCTTAAAGTTGTATGTTAACATTCTCTATTTTATACTCTGGACAATCTGTTGAAAAATCCCCTGTTCTCATATTAACAGAAACTTTTGATATGAACATCACGTATCGAATCTCACTGTTTTGGCACACATGGTTCAGTAACACAAACACAACAAAGTTGTGCCGTTGTTACCAATGATGTCATTATATGTGCATATGTGCCATGTCTGGATTATAAGAAATTTCGTTATAGTATAATATTTTTAGATAATATAATTGTAATATATGAGTTATATTATAACATGTTTCCGATTCCTAGCATTACCGAGAAATTTTGAATATAAGAAAGACGAATACAGTAAAACTTTTTGACATTTATTTTCTACGTACTGATTTCCTTTTTTAATAAAATTTAGAAATTTCACAATAAGATGGGATGCCTATAAAAAATTGTGATAACGTCATCATTCATACTTCCAACGTCGAAACTGACTTGCCTTGATCTGCTTTCGTTTGCCATTTTTATCAATTCCTTGTCACATAGCAACACTTCAATTACCTTCGATTAGACAAGACAGGACAAAAATAATCAATGATCGATTTGAGTGTATCATATCATTGTTATATATTCAACAAGAAATTGAGTATTCTAAAATTTCGTAATGTTTTCAAACAGTCTAACCCTAAGGGTCAAATACCCATTTTACTAATTCATAATAAAATGAAAAGTAGAGATACAGAATAGAATATTGTATGAAATCATTTTAATGAATTCGGCCATGTGGGAGCATATATTTTTTTCTACTCCGCAATGAAAATTTATAGAAATAAAATTGAAACCGGAATTCCGTTTCGATGTATCGCGGTCAAGCCATAAGGATGACGTCAGACGGGCATCAAGCGAAGGCAGGAAAAAAATGGGACTTGGCTTTAGGAAGTGTAGTAGCGCTGCAATTATAAAAAAATTGACAAAGACACAAGAATTATTAACAATAACCCTTACAGACATCGAGATACAGATATACCCAACCTCTTTAAAACAACGCGCATGAATAAGCATACACCACGTGAAATATGTTGTTTAATTCATGAAACCAGAGTTTTAACCTTTCTGCTGAATAGATGCTCTGAATAAATCATTACTGTGAATGGAAAAATCATATCATATATGTGCCTTTTTAATTCTCACACTTTCGTATGTTCATCATCTTATCCTGAACTCCCTGCGGTTTCTCTGACCCTCTTCCCCCGTTGAGGACGAAAGACGACGAAAGCTTATTTTGCTACGTACTTTCAAAATTTATCGAAAACGAAAAGAATGGAGGATAACAAACTCATAAGCAGCAAAGTATCCCGTTTGATCAGCTCAAAATTCTAAAGAATTTTGAAATAATTTACTACAAAAATGTTGTCAAATTTTTGACCAAACTCAATTTGCTTACCTGGCCCGATAATCCTTCTTACGCTTGTTGTGTCACCCCTTTCCGTATCATCCAAGTCTATAAAAAAAACTCGCCCGGGCGTAGCGTTCTTTTCCGCGTCCTCGCCATTCAAAATCGCCGGTGCCCACGTGTTCAAAATTGGCGCATGTGAGCAGAATTTTTTTTCAGAGAAATATTGTTTTGATTGGCTCAAATTTCGCCCACTGTTATTTCGACCAATCAGAAGCCGTAATTTTTGATGACGACAGGCTCACGTGACTTTTGTTTTGGAGTTGGAGCAGTAACGAAAATTTTTTTCAGAGAACGATTGTGATAACGTGAGACACGAGAGAGGAAAGAATTTTTTATCAAAAATTATTATAAAGAACAGAACACTTTATATAAAAAAATGAGTCTAGATTGTTTACTTGAGGCTGCTAAAATCGTCGAACAAAGAGAAACCAAAGGTAAGTTGACTTTTCTGTGATTATATGGCTGATTTTTTCTAGCTTTCTTTGTTGTTGAAAGATGTCTGTTTTATGTTTTGTTTTTGTATTTTTGTAGATCGTCTGAAGTTATATCCACTTGGAATAAAGAAGGACAATAACAGAAAATATGCTAAAAGATCTCAATCATACAGGTTTGTTTGAGTTACTTTTTGGATTATTTTTGGAGATGGGTTTGTCAGCTTTCATTTTCCATTTTGAAAGGGTTTTGAAATTCCATAATCAAACCTGATATGAAATAGGAGCCAAACTTTAAATATCTCCTTTTCCTTCATTATAGAGCAACACATAATCAACTGGAGAAAAATAGGTAATTTTAGTCTTATTTTGCTTTGATTTTTCTGTCATGTATACAAGTATGTATACCCTTAAAACTCGAAAGATTTTGTTTGGAAATTGGAAAGGCAGAAAGAAAAAGCCACAGTTCTCGCAACACATTCTGGCATGATATTATGGATGTGATCCATGTTGAATTTGTATATTATTTTTTAGACGAGCACACCTACGAGATTGTTTGGTATCCCTGAGAGATCTTGTACCAACTTCAGCGGACAGTTCAAAAGTTACAACACTCAGTCTTCTTCAAAGTGCCAAGCAATATATAAAGGTAAACAAAAATCATTAGTGATGTTAACATACTATTTTTATAAAGATTTTAGGGCATTGCAGTCCGAAATTATTACAAAAATGATTATTTTTCAGGTGTACTTAAAACATGTTATAAATTAGATTTTTGGCACATGTTTCATCTACTAATATTCCTCGACAGTAAGTTTAGAGTGGAAAAAAGTTTTGTTTTTGTTTTCAGCCAATCATTTTACAGATTGTTGAACAAATTTCTTTTGTTTGAATATTTTCTCTTTCTCAGCGTTTCAGAGGAAACCCCTTTCTCTACGTTTTATTGTTATGTGTTGTTTTGACACGTGGGTAGTTAGATTCTATCATGGATAATTTTTTATAATCTCCTTTCAAGTCTCACTGAACCCAACACAAAGATTATCTTACTCCACTTGTCTATATAATTCCATTTAAATTTCCTTACAGGTTTTGGAGAATCATGATCGTGATGCTCAATCTCTGAAAAGACAGTTGAGTCTCGAACAGCAACGTTTACGTAAGAGGCTAGCTGCCATGTTGAACAATACTGACCCTAATACAATAGTTTATAAATCAGATTCTTCAATCTCATCAACTGGCTCTTCTATATTAGAAGAAGAAATAGATGTTGAAGGGGACGATGATACTGGATATGATAGCATTGATGACAGTCTCTCAACTTCATCAAGTATTGGTAGTCTAAATAGTGTATTATAGTGAATTAAATATATTTTTGATACAATTGTTTAAAAAGTGTATAGGTAGAGAGAATTTTACGGTTTCAAAATCTATTTATATAAGAAATGGTGAGGATATGATGTGTAGTTTATGGAGTACATTGGTGGCTGGTTGTCCTGATGTGACTTGGGAGAACTATATATCATACTGAACGAAAAGAAAATTTGTACATATTTGAATGGTAAATAGAATAGTTTACCCTTTTGTTTGGTAATTTTTTGAATATCTACATGTTGATTACTGTTGCAGGATTTTTTTAGTTTTATTTGCATAGTTGATTACATTATTTATTAATTTCCTCGAACTTATAATTTAAATACCATCCATCTTGAATTTTTACAGAGCTAATGATTTAGGTTTTCAACAATTAACTTCATCATGCCTGTGAGTCATCATTTAAGGAATATTAACAGTTTTTTGTGGATTTTTGTTCTACATGCACTTAAAAAGGTCTTGAATGATTAATAAGTTCAATTCTCTTGAATCTTTTATGGAAGCTGTTCAAATCAGCAGCTGTTACTTTAGTTTTTGTTCAAGCCTCTGCATGTGGTTTTTGCTTTTCATATAACTTTAGGATAAAGAATGTTGAGGAATCTGTTCTGTAGAAATTCATTTTTGTATCATTAACATTTTAATAATAGTAGGAATTAAACAGATATGTTCTGAGAGTCTTCCAGGGCTTGACGGACCTTTATCGCACTGTACATTTTTGTAAAATAAAAACTTAACTTATCTTGTTTTTTGTAAGCAATCAGAGCAGTCTTTACAGAGTTTATAAGATTTTATGAATTTTTTCCTTTTGAGAAAACGGTTGGGACAATTTGTTTCTGTGTTAATATTATCTTTATTTAAATTACTCAGATGGGAACCTTGCTTACCCAGGCTTAACGTTGTCATACGAAGGGTCTAAATCCTTAAAAAGATGCCCTTCTTGTCACAACATTTTGCCCCATTATTATATTATAGATTATGCTTTGGGCTTTTATGGCTAAAAGTGTATATTATATATTTTTTGGTTCCTTTATATGGAATAGATTCAATGTCATTTTAAGGCGATAAATTGTGAATATTTGATACGAAGAAATAAGAATCATAATTTCTTACATTATGGTAATATGTATCTAAGTTTTTAACCCTGTACATAATCTCCAAAGTCTCGAGAGGTTTCAGCTTTTCTAAAATTGTTATTGAATTTTTGATTCTTGTTTCAATAAAACTTTTTCTTTTATTAATTTATTATTATTAAAGTATTTCTGTGTATATGTTTTTTTTTCAGTCACTCCGCCTTTAAGGTATCATTTCTTGTCTAGTACCTGTATCTCAAAGCTTACATTAACTATGAGGCTGTAAGGTTTCTCATCTACGCAACTTTAGAATACTTTTGCCTTTGAAAAAAGGATGGATTTCTCGCTCTCTTGTTGTCATAATTGTGTCTTGAATATTTCCAATTTACTGTGCTGTCTCAATTTTTATAGAATTATTTTCTTATTTTTAGGGACTTAGGATTTGGGGCAATACAGTATAAGTTTTATTCAGATATTATTGTTTTTTCTTTTTCTATGTGATTGAATAGATTTTTTTTTAAGTTGAAACCAATCATGAAATTATATATTACCAAATGATATCGACACACAAAAGATTTCTTGTATTCGATTTTTCATTTCATCTCATTAGAATCTTTTCAACCTTTGAAGTTCAGCATCATCTACACGTGTTACATCTGAGAGGAAAACCCATTTTCGTTGCAACATGGGTTTCAACCCATTTTGGCATGAAATATTTGGTTGCAACAAATCGTTT
Organism: Clytia hemisphaerica; assembly: GCF_902728285.1. NCBI lineage: Eukaryota > Metazoa > Cnidaria > Hydrozoa > Leptothecata > Clytiidae > Clytia > Clytia hemisphaerica. The sequence goes on from NW_027103621.1 coordinate 1,449,305, forward strand.
TGATCGTTTGTTCGTTCTGTATAAATATGTGTACTGAATAACTTGATTGGAAACCCCCTTCTATAATTAGACAAACACCATGGGAAAAGAATTGGTATACAACTGTGACCTGACCTATTGCTTTGAATACTGTCTATTTTTTGAGGCGTGATAGTTCCTAACCCTAGAGGGGAGGGGCACTCTAAGTAAACGACCGACTGCCCATAAAAGCCTCTTTTTCAGGCCTCCCAAAATGCACTGTAACTGTAAGTAGTAATATCCATCCAAGAGCCAATCAAAGGCGGTAAAAAAATCAATTTTTCAAAATTTGTAATCTTATTTTCTGTTAACGGTGTTCTTAGATCAGGATCCAAATTTGAAACCTAAGTTGAAGCTGTAATTTTCAAAGCAAAATAATAGCACTTTTGTGAAAGTTTTTAGCATCATTACATTGGGGTCTACTGGCAATTTCGGCAGTTTATAGGTAGAATGAAGGATACGTGCTCTTATATTGAAAATTTTCAACTTTAACTTAAGCGAGAGGAGGTAAAGGGTTGGAGGATGTCGGGTATATGTGAAGATCAAACCTCCGAGAAAAGCGACCCTTACGTTTGAAGAATTTCTTCGAAATTTTACGGTTCTCCGAGATTCGTGTGTTGCCGCGTGTGAAAACAGGTTGACTTTTTCGGTTTTCGTACCCCTTATCAAGAGGACCCCAAACGCCAAAGGGGAGTCCCGAACGCCTTGATCCTTTAAGAGGGACTGTTTTGTTGTTTTGTGACCCTGTTGTCTATAAGTACATCCCCTTGGAGATATTTCGATGTCGATCAGAGGATCAGAGTAACTTTCTCTCTCTTTCGGGAGCATCAGGGAAACATATCGCCCGTCCCGTCGTTACCGCCATGTTTCGCCCCCGCCTCCATTCGATATAAGAGGCGCCATTTCGTAAAGTTTTGTAAGGGAGGTACGTAATAATGACGTAATTAATTTATTTTGTAGGATATGGCGCTTCAAAAATAGTGAGGTAGCCAGTCGGGTGTTTAAGATAAAAACTGCAATTATTGCTCTTTTCGGAAATTATTGCCGAAAACGGCAATTTTTTTAACGATGAAATGCTGAATCAGCAGAAAAATAAAAAAAGTAAATAAATGAAAATTGCCGTTTTCGGCAATTATTGCCGAAAAGAGCAATAATTGCAGTTTTTATCTTAAACACCCGACTGGTAACATGGAAGATTTGCTTGCGAGGTCATGAAAATTTGCACGCTTTATCCTTTTTTCATGAGTTTAAAACTGCAAAAACAAGCAAACAAACAGGCAACTTTCATTTCGTAATCTAATTAATTGGAACCAGGTAACACTTTTATTTTGTATTTGGTGGTGTCATCATTTTTCATGCACTGGCTGGAGGCTAGCTTCATTAATTTTTACATGCAAACTAACCCCGCCAGCAGACGTCCGCGCTCGATAGGATCCATCATCGGAACGGATCGATATGTGATCGATGGATTACTTAACGATGCGTATAGGAGATCGATAGAGGATCGATACTCGATCTATCGTCGATCTTTTATCGATCTATCGTCGATCTTTTATCGATCTTATCGACCCTATCGACTCATACTCGATTTACAATCGATAACAAATCGATTAACGATCGATAACAAATTGATTAACGATCGATGATCGATTAACGAACGATGACAAATCGATATACTCGATAGACCTTTTTTCAAAGAGGACGCCCTGTTGAATAATTATGTATGTAGTCCAGCTATAAAAACAATATAGAGCCATGCATAACCAGACGATGTCAATCGAACAATTTCGAACAAAAATCGCAATCGAACCAATCGAACGTAATCGAATGCGATCGAATAATTGCGATTTGATTGTCGAACGTAATCGAATCTCAATCGAACGGCCGATTCCTGGGTAATATTCGATTGTGTTTGATTGCGTTCGAGTAAGGTTAGATTGGTTCGATTGATTGTTGACTATGTTCGATTGGTTTCGATTGATTGTCAATTACATTGGATAATCTTCGATTACGATAGACCTTTTCGCCTTTGCGTCCGCCATATTGAATTGTATGCAAAAATTATGGTTGCCGAATTGCCGTGGTTGGATTTAGTTGGAATGTATGCAAAACATATGCAAGTTTACACAAAGATTAAAAAGACAACAAAGCATCTTATAAATAAATATTATAATCATTAGAACAATAAAAGATGGAATTTCTTAATCCAAAAGGAAATATTTACAGAACAACAAAAGCCTTTTAGGAATTTGTTCTTAAAGACATTGCATATTCTGTTTTCATACCATAAAAAAATTCCACGAAGACGGAGTACACACATCAAACTTTCAAAACACGCAAACTGAAAGCAGGAATTATGACGTCACACTTTCTCAATGTTTTGATTTGATCATTTGGCGGCTCTATTCCCAGGAGAATAATTTTCCGTCAGCGGAATAAGGATTGTTTTTTACCTTCGAGGGTGATTTTTCAGTTTGAGTTTCTGTCTAATGTTATAGTCTTTTGAAGTGCTTGTTCTAAGAGATGAGTGAATATAATTGTTTTTAGTTTTCAAGAGAAGCAAATTTAATCTTTCTTCTACAAGATTACACTTTAATATAATGCCAATTATGCATGTAAGTTTTTAATTCATACTTTCTTTTTGCATATGTTTTGCATACTTTCTAAGGGAATTTCACCACGGCAATTCGGCCACCATAATTTTTGCATACAATTCAATATGGCGGATGGAAAGGCGAAAAGGTCTATTGATATCTATATGATATATCTGGAAATACGCCAACTAGTTCGCGTAATTGTCCGTATATAATATATCCAAAACTGATACGCCAACAAGTTCGCGTAATTGTCCGTATATAATACATCAAAACTGATACGCCAACTAGTTCGCGTAATTGTCCGTATATAATACATCAAAACTGATACGCCAACTACAGTTAACCAGTTTTAGGAATTGTACATCTCCCTCAGTCAGGCACATCCTGGCAAATGAACGGGGTGAGCATTTGCATGGGGTATTCGTCACCCAGTGTAAATGAGATAGGACGTCTCAGGCTAAAAGCGTGAAAATGAATAGAAATGAACTTCGAACTGAAAAAGGGAAAAAGGAAGAAAACTGGGAACTTTATTTTTTCGTTAAAAGTTTCTTCAATCTTCGAAGAAAAAATTGACCCATGGAATAAAAATTTCATCTATATTATAAATATTTCCAACCCGGTTCAATTAAACTGGGTATTCAGCGCTATTACGCCACTTTCGTTTTCAACCCCGTTCATTTGCCAATGGTCGCAAGTGAAAAATACCCCGTTCATTTGCCAGGATGTGCCTGACTGTCCCTGAATGTTGTTAGTTTTTAGAAAAAACTTGATCAAATCAGTCCAAATCATTCCATATAGGTACTGCACTGCCCGCATAGAGGTAAACTATATGTTAAAATTCAGATATTCTATTTTGATTTTTTGGGCCTTGGGACGAGTTTTAGCGCCAAAACGAGGCTGGCAGCCTGGAGACGTCAAAAATGGTCATATTTGGCTGAAATTCTGCACACTTGTCCATTGGGTGAATATATCTGGGGGTGTTTTTTTCATTTCATGAAAATTTTGATTTTTTGGGCCTGGGGACAAGTTATAGCAAAGTAAATTTGACCGACTAAAAACGCTGTACGGCCCGACAATCGTCCTTACGGGGACGTCCTGCAGCGCACCTTTCGCGGCCCGTAGCCCGGCGATCGGTGACGATGGAGTGATGAAATTTAGCATGCTTTTCCCTTTTGATATGCTTGACGTCTCCAGAAAGTCGTGAGACCCACCCAGTCCGGCGCTAGGGGAGGGGGTCATTTACGGTCCCGTAGCGCCTTTCCGTCAAATTTTCAGGACTTCGGACCTATTTTTTCGGAATCTACACCCAAAAAAACATGAAATATCAAAACCTGTACAACAATTTTAAAGGTGACCTTGACCCGATACGATCCGAGGATCCCTAGTGCGTGAACCTAACGCCTTATACCACTGGGCCAACTGCACTGGACATGCACTGGCGAAATTTCTCAGAGATGTCATTCCTTCGCTAGTTTGGCTTGGCCCAGAGCTCAATAGGGACCCCTCAAAGTATTTTTGAGACTTGGCTGAAGGTGTACGTCAGCACCAAAGTGGTTCACGAGTTGTAGAAACGTCTCACTGCTTTCCATCTCACCGGGGGCTCCAAGCTGGTCTGGTACGAGTTCTGACCCCCCCTTTAAGAACTTTTAAGGACTTCGAACCTATTTTTTCGGGATCTACATAAAAAAGACATAAATTATCAAAACCTGGTCAAAAATTGGAACTTTGACCCGAACCGGATTGAATTCGATCAGGGGATCCACAGTGCGTGAACTTTGGACCACTGGGCTAACTGCCGGGGGGGGGTACTTAGGCAAATGAAGGGTACGGTATGTGCCGCCCTTGCCTTAAGGGTACCTTTTTTGGATTTCCAAAGTCCCGCTAAGGGTCGGAAAAATCAGAAAATTAAATTTCAGTCCCACTAAGGGTCGGAGAAATAGGAAAATTTCAACTTTTTACCCCCGGAAAGACCAAAATTTGGTCAAAATTGGTCAAATTTGTCCCGCTAAGGGTCGTAAAATTCACAAAATGTTCCTTTGTTTTCTACTTTTTAGTCCCGGTAAGGGTCCGAGGGTCGAAAGTCGGGCGGCACCCCCCCGTCAGCTGGCAACCCTAGTACCCCCCGGGCTAACTACTGCTGGTCGAGCGCTGGGAAATTTTCTCAAGGGTGTGAGGGCTTGCTAATGAGTAAAAGTAAAAGTAAGTAAAAGTAAGTAAGTAAAGCACCACCACCCAAAAGCATAGCATAGCATTACTAGCATAACTGGAAGAAAAAGCTCCACCTCCACTCCACCCCACTGGGAGTTCCCAGGCGGTCCCACATCCAAGTACTATCCCGGCCCGACGATGCTCAACTTCTGTGATCTGACGACAGGTGCTTTTATCCTGGTATGGACGTGGAGCATGCCTGGGGTGCTTTTTCTGGCTATTTATACCTTGCTCAAGGCCGACTAAGCAGTCAGGCAAAGTTCCCCAGTGGGACCAATTGAGGCCTCTACAGCCCCCCCCCACAGTCCTTTCGGGGCCCTTTGGGTACCCTCTGCCTTGCTCTCCCTCAAAGCCAGCACCCTCCATCAGTCCTCCGAAGCCTTTAAAAGGCTTGAAAATTCGTCAAAATTGAAAAAATGACCTTTTTTATCTATAGTATAGGTAACACGAACAAATAGTACAAAACTAAAGATTCCTAACCTCCCGCAAAAGGACCACCAGATCATATCGCCAGGAGGAAGGAACCTTAATAAGCTAACAAAATGAACAATATTGATTAATAAATGAAAAAAAAATGACCTCCTTTGGGTACCACTGCAGACGGGGTCCTGGCCGGGGTCCCAGGGAGTTTGACCGGTGCCCACTGGTCAGGGGGCATGTGAGGGTACACGCCTGCACCAGTGTGGGTCCTTCAAAGTTCCTCAAAGTGTCGTCAAAAGCCGGCAAAAATCGTTCTAACACGCTCCGTGGATCGATTTCGGGGATAGGGAACAGGGGTCCCCAAACGGTCTTCCGGACCTGATCCGGAAAGGGTGGCACACATACTTTGCATATCGACAGGTTTGGATGTCTGGGGCATCCTAGGGGTCTCGCTATAAAGGGATTTCCGCATGCATAAAAATTGCCATTTTGGCCCGCTGGAAGGCCCTGTCCGGGTCAGGTGTCCGGGTGGAGACTGATGCCCTGCGTCCATCCCAGCCCATTAGAACATTACATTAGAGAAGGCCGCCCGGCTTCAGCATGCCCTTAAAACCGGAGATTTAGAAAGTTGGTATTAACGGTTTTCCGGATTCCTTCCGGACTTTTGCCGGGCCTTCCGGGCTGGAATGGTAGAAGGTACCCTTCTGCTTTGCTCTCAGACCGTTTTCAACATTAAGGAAGGCTTACAGGACTTTTGGGGGCCTCCAGACCGAGCTATGGTTACGGTACTCTTAAAAACGACATTTCCGGACTTTCCTGAGCAGGGAAAAGCCGGTGTAATGCCCAAATGACCCAAATCACCGGTCTTTATGCCTGGACATCTTTTCCACTTTTCAAGTTCATTATAGAAAGCCTTGGGGGCCTTGCAGAAGCCCCCAAGGGTTTCAGAAAGTCGCGAGTCCCGGAGGCTTGTCTGAGAGTTCCGGATGCCTCCAAAAAGTATATTAAAGTATAAAGTATAGTATAAATGGACAATTACGCGAACTAGACCAATCATGTACTATTGTACTGTAGTTGATGAAAATAGATAACGAATAGTCTGGCGTGTCAGTTTTGGATGTATCATATACGGACAAATACGCGAACTAGTTGGCGTATGAGTTTTGATGTATTATATAAGGACAATTATGCGAACTAGTTGGCGTATGAGTTTTGATGTATTATATACGGACAATTACGCGAACTAGTTGGCGTATCAGTTTTGATGTATTATATACAGACAATTACGCGCACTAGTTGGCGTATCAATTATGGATGTATTATATACGGACAATTACGCGAACTAGTTGGCGTATCAGTTATGGATGTATTATATACGGACAATTACGCGAACTAGTTGGCGTATCAGTTTTATATATCAATATTACGCGAACATGTTGGCATAATTGTCTGTATATATAATATAAAATTAGTTGGCGTAATTGTCCGTATATTATAAATAGATATTGTTAGCGTAATATGCCAATATCTACTTTCTCACTGTATCATGCATATTGTAATAATTATGCAAGTTTTATCATTGTTTTTCTGCTGGACTACATAATTATTCAACAGGGTGGCCTCTTTGAAAAAAGGTCTATTGAAATACTAGCTCGATAATGGATCAACGAAGGATCGATACTTTTTAATGACTGAATTTTCCATCGATCTCCTATCCGGATCGTTAAGTAATCCATCGATCATATCGATCCGTCATCGAGCCGTTCCGATGATCGATCCTATCGAGCGCGGACGTCTGGACTAACTACCATCAACTAGGCTCTAACTTGCTTGGGACGATTGGTCGAAACATGGGACTGGTTGATATCTGGCCTGTATTTTCACTTACTTTTAAATCTCTTTGGCAACAAATATTTTTTGATAACTCTACCAAATTTATCAATCATACTTCTTCCTTCCTCTTAGAGTGCACAGACACTTGTGTGTGTGTGTGTTCCACAACGGATTTTTTTCATATTTCGATTTAAAAGCCTACTCAGTGCGAAAGAGAAATTGTGTATTTTTTAATACGCCATTCATTTACTCAAATTAAATGACTTTGGAAGTTCGGTGAAATGGTGGCCAAATTGCCGTCCCATGTTTTGTCAGATTAGTCCAAAGTTAGAGCAGTTGACGGTAGCCATAAAACAATCAAAAGGCATGCAAGGATTTCTTAGATTTCTAGTAAACCATTGACTCCATTTTATGCTAATTTTATATGGACCCAAAAACCGCAGGAAAAAGTGGACGGCTTTAAAATTCTAATGGGCTTAGGCGGCAATCACAAATATCTTCATTTCGCATCCTCGTTGGATCTCAAAAGAGAGTCCGTCGCTCGATAGTAAAAAATTTCTGGTTTTCTTAAAATTGGTCTGTGAGGCAGTAAAAGGTAAAAGGGTGTTAACTGAGGCGGCAGGAGACCCAATCGTGTGTATGTTTTGTGTGGTTTCAGATTATGAAGTTTAAAAACTGTGACCTTTGACACATAATGGCACATCTAATGATAAACAAAGTTAAAATGCTGCGAATGCGCTAAAAATCGCTCACAAAAATCGGCAATAATGAAATTTTTGAGCAAAGGAAACGTCATCAAAACAAAAAGTCCGAAGAATTTACCGACTCCCCGACTTACTCAATTTTCAGGAGTCGGTCGGGCGACGCGAAACAAAGATATTTGTGATTGCCGCCTTAGGTTTAATATTGTTAGCTTGTATACTCAAAGTTTTGGTTAATATAAACTCTTCCTGATAGGTATCATTTATTTTATTTTTTCTCCAAAGATTCAGCAATCTTTCAAAGATTTCATAGTTTTACCCTATGTACCCCAAAACCCACACGCACAAATATGGCCGCTGCGCACAGAATCAACGTAGAGCATTGATTTTTTGCACCAAATCCATTTACTTAATCCATTAGCCATGCATAATGTAGTTGCCAACTTAAGCTTTGAGTAACCACCTAATATACTACATACCGTGAGTGGTCCTAAATCCGACAGCCCTGCCTAATTCCGATGGGGTTTTTCAAAGATGCTAACTAAAATAAAAACAAACCTTTCGCTGTGACGTAACAAAGATACCAAAGTGTCAACTAAACTGAGAGATTTGATAAATTGAACCCATTAAATCCATTAAATCAAATAACATTGTTAAGGTATGTGTTCACCTTTCTTGACACATTCTCTTTAATTGATCATATCTTTAGAACAACAAATTTTTATATATCAAAAGTATATATTTTCTGAAAGCCAATAATATTCTCTTTCTAATGGTCTTTCTGAATTTAAAAAACTGGGCAGGATATTATTAAAATCTTAAGAATTTTAACCTTACCTACTTTAAAGAAGTTAAAGTCACCCATAGCTTTTGAATTTTGAAAAAATAATTTCGATACTATGTTCCCAATAGATTGAACTAAAAAAGTGTCTTGGGATTTTTTTTGGAATTGACTTTAACTCTTTAAATCCTAAATTCTGTAAAAATATCGATAAAAAAGTAAATTTAAATGTGACTTTTTCAGTTATCTGTAAATTGAGGAAAAACTACTCGGTTAGAAATAAAATCCTAAGACACTTTTTAAGTTTGATCTTTTGGGAATCTCATAAAAAAAGAATGAAGTCAATATCTAAATGCTATGGGTGACTTTAACTTCGTTAAAAGTAGTATGGTGTGGGAAAATTTCGTTTTTTCTACATCAATTTGAAATTTTTAACGAGATGATTGATGTTTATTTGAGTAATCAGTGAAATGTGTCAGAAATATTAGTATTCAATAGAGGTGAGAATAAACATCAGCTGAATTCTCTCTTTTGTCTTTGTTGTTTCCGAAAGAGACAATTATTTGAGTAAATAATCCATCATAAGACGAACTTTGTTTTGAAATTTAAATGGTTATAACTCTGGATCAAAAAAATATTTTAAGATCGCAATTTTACCAAAATGAAATCCAGTAACTTTTCTTCCACTTTGACTGAAAAAAATGTTTTTAACAAAAAATCGGAAAAAAGGTGTACACATACCTTAACGTTTTTTAAAACACAAACAATGGATTCAGAATAAAAGGTAATTATTTAATTACTAATAATTATTTTTACAAGTCACACTTTTTTTATCACATCATGACAATTGACATCTTAACATTAAAGCCATCTTGTTGGATGTTTTGTTTCAAGAGTTCTTTGCAATAGTTTATCGTTCAACTTGGAGAGGGAATGTTTGTGAACATAGAATTCTTTTTCACAACAGTTATTTGGAGGGTCGGAATTAGGCAGGATTGTCGAATTTAGGACCACTCACGGTAAACCAGGGGGGGTCATGCAATTACTATGTGAGCACTATGACACTTAGTGGTGGTGTATTAACTGGTGGTGTAACTAAAAAAATTTAAAACAGTTACTCCAAAGTGGAGTAAGTGCACATTTTTCACTTTTTTAACATTTCCCTAAATTTTTCGAAGAAAAATTGAATTATTTTTGGAAAAATATCTGAAATTTTTCCATGAAAATAAATTTTTTGTCATATTTATGAAAATAGAAATCATGGAATGCTTGGGATAGTGACTTAAACCAAGTATATAAACTTATTCCAACAATTCTTTTAGATACAAAAATCAAAACATTTTTTTGACCAGTGGGTATGTCTTATATATCTAAAAAAGCCGCAAATTACCCATTTTATGGGGTGGTGTACCCCTTTTTGAGCACTAAAAACAGTTACTCCACAGTGGAGTAAGTAATGGTGGTGGTTGTGTGACAAGGAATTTTCCAAAATGGCAGTTACTCATCATAGTGTCACAGAGTAACTGCATGACCCCCCCTGCATAAATCACATCATGTGTACCCAAAAACCCACATCAGCTTTTTGGAATCTCAATAATTTGAGCGATAAGACTCAAAAGAATATATGAAGCCAATGTTTCCATGTACATTTTGGGACAGTTTGGCATAAACTATTCCTATTTAGATAGTTTTCTTGATCTATTTTGAGTTATCCCAAGTTTACAGTTTCTTTTTTAGTTAAAATAATATTAAAAAGATAGACAACACAATAAAGCCAAAGTTTAGCTTATTAAGAGTTAAAATTCAAACAACAAGGGATAAAGCAAATTTAACTAGAAAAAAGACGAGCAAATAGAGGAGGCAGTCCAGTTTTGCATTGAAAATGGGGCGAGAGGTCAGGATGCTGATTTTATAAATAAATGGGCACCTTGGGAAACCCTTATGAAATGCTCAAAGCGTGTTGGAGTCACTACAACAGCATTAAATGTTGAGTACATGCAAGAGGACAAATTTGAAAGAGCAAGTAACCTGTTAAATGAGGAGGCTGGTTCATCAGCTGATTCATCAATCCAAACCTTGATGAAGCATCTCCTGGCTCGATTGCATCACCCAATAAATAAAAGAATTTGGCTGAATATTGGAAGGATAAGTTTGAACAGGCACAAAACTTAATAAGGGAACTTGGTACCTGGTTTTTTAAGTGTGAGGAAAGTCAACGCAGCAACTGATCAGTTAGGGTAACAAATTTTTCTGGATCCATGAGAGCCAAAGATGTTGCTTAACAAGACAAAGTCATCAAAGAAAAGAAGTAAGAAGCAGAAAAAGCCAAGAAAGAAAAAGCTAACAAAAAAAAAAGAAAATAAAGTTAATTTTCTCAAGTGTAAGAACAGATGCACATATTCCAATGAAAAATGCTTGGCTATTGGTCTCAATCAATGTTCCATTTGTATGAATGGGCTGAATCCTTGTGCAGCAAAGCAGGTTGCAAAGATAATGGTCAAAATCCGGTGATGATCCTTCCAGCTAAATCCCATATTACAGTTCATCAAAAAGTTTGTTTGATGATAGTGATGAAAGTATGTCCGAAGAAAGTATGTCAGAAGATAATGAAAAATGCTTGGCTATTGGTCTCAATCAATGTTCCATTTGTAAGAATGGGCTGAATCCTTGTGCAGCAAAGCAGGTTGCAAGATAAATGGTCAAAATCCGGTGATGATCCTTCCAGCTAAATCCCATATTACAGTTCATCAAAAAGTTTGTTTGATGATAGTGATGAAAGTATGTCCGAAGAAAGTATGTCAGAAGATAATGAAAAATGCTTGGCTATTGGTCTCAATCAATGTTCCATTTGTAAGAATGGGCTCAATCCTTGTGCAGCAAAGTAGGTTGCAAGATAAATGGTCAAAAACCGGTGATGCAGGGTGATGATCCTTCCAGCTAAATCCCATATTATAGTTCATCAAAAAGGTTGTTTGATGATAGTGATGAAAGTATGTCAGAAGATAATGAAACATATGAATAAACATATGAAACAGATGAAACAATTGAAGACAAGGAAAACAGTGACCCCGAGGAGCAGGCTATTTCCGATATACAAAATGTTTGGAAGACCATCCAGGACCATCAAACCTCCAGTCAAATAGGTAGATATCACAGGCAAATGGTATGCTGTCTGTTTCCAGACCAAACGTAAGACATCACACTTTTTGACAGCAAAATTTAGGTTTTTAATTGAAGAAGACAGTGATGTTAATAAAGTAGAAATTCGATGTTTGAGACCTAAGATAGGCCAAGGCACAACTCTTGAAGATACCTGTCAGCACCTTCCAGACATTGATCTTTTTAAAATGGAGGACATAATAGTTGGTCCCTTGGAAGCAATACCTATGAAAGGAAACAAATTCAACATTCCAGAGTACAATTATTGATAAAGGAACGTTTTGCAATTGTTTCCAAAATGAACAGAAGTATATAACGTCAACTGCTCCAACTTAGGACTATCTGACAAAACATGGGACGGCAATTTGGCCACTATTTCACCGAACCTCCAAAGTCATTTGATTTGAGTTACTGAACGGCGTATTAAAAAATACACAATTTCTCCGAGTAGGCTTTTAAATCGAAATATGAAAAAAAATTTGTAGTGGAACACACGCAAATGTCTGGAATGAAGAAGACCAAATTAGTGGCAAAACAATGGAGCGTTTGACGTCACTCACGAGGCAAATTGCACACTTGTTATTTGTTAATCCCATAGGGTGATAGGCGGTTAGGCGGTGGGCGTTCTCTAACTCTCCAGTTAGCGTCCGGTCATTTTAATGAAAACAAAAAATTTAAAAAGGGCGCACTAATGAAACCGTGACATGTTATGACAGAAATTATGATTGATAAACTTGATGGAGTTATCAAAACAAATTTGTTGTCAAAGAGATTTAACAGTAAGTGAAAATTACAGGCCAGATAATCCAACAGTCCCATGTTTCGACCAATCGTTGCAAGTTAGAGCAGTTGACTGAACCTTATTGATAATAAAGTGATTGTCATGATTATTTAATATTGTGGCTCTGTGATATGGTTGATATTTGTTCTACATCTTATGTTTGTTCCATTTTTGTTATATTTCATCTAGAAAGAAGTGTTAAAGAAATGTTATTCCAAGTTATTTACATATTCTTGAAATTTCATTTTCATAATCTGGGTGTACCCCAAAACCCACACCGTGATAGGCCCATTTTGATGACAAAATTGTGAGATTCACAAAGAATTCTTTGCAAGAAAACTTTAACAATTGAAAAGATATATCTAGATGGTTGATTTTTATCCTAGGTTTGCAAACTTAGTCTCCTGATTTATGAATCCAGTGACCCTAGTGTTAAAATTTTGAAATATTTAGACTATTTTTATGAACAGGGCTGTAGTTCGTTGTTACTAAAAGTGGTAACACAGGGTAACACATGGTAACAGGGGGTAACACTAGGGTAACAGGGGGTAACACATGGGTAACACATGGGTAACAGGGTAACAGTTTGAAAATGGTGGCTCTGAGGGGTCGGAAATTTGAAAATTGACTTAACCAATGTTGTTGCTGAATACAATGATAGAATGAATGATGCTGGTCAATGCAATGATGGAATTGATGTTGATTGGTGTGCATGATGGGTGTACTGGTTGAATGCATGGGAATCAATGGGACTGATGAAATGATGGAATCGATGTTACTGGTGAATGCAATGATGGTGTTACTGGTGAATGCAATGATGGAATCAATGGTGCTGGTGAATGTAATGCTGGAATCAATGGTGCTGGTGAATTCAATGTTGGAATCAATGGTGCAGGTGACTGAAATGATGGAATCGATGTTGCTGGTGAATGCAATGATGGTGTTACTGGTGAATGCAATGATGGAATCAATGGTGCTGGTGAATGTAATGCTGGAATCAATGGTGCTGGTGAATTCAATGTTGGAATCAATGGTGCAGGTGACTGAAATGATGGAATCGATGTTGCTGGTGAATGCAATGATGGTGTTACTGTAGAATGCAATGATGGAATCAATGGTGCTGGTGAATGTAATGCTGGAATCAATGGTGCTGGTGAATTCAATGTTGGAATCAATGGTGCAGGTGACTGAAATGATGGAATCGAGATTGCTGGTGAATGCAATGATGGTGTTACTGGTGAAATGCAATGATGGAATCAATGGTGCTGGTGAATGTAATGCTGGAATCAATGGTGCTGGTGAATTCAATGTTGGAATCAATGGTGCAGGTGACTGAAATGATGGAATCGATGTTGCTGGTGAATGCAATGATGGTGTTACTGGTGAATGCAATGATGGAATCAATGGTGCTGGTGAATGTAATGCTGGAATCAATGGTGCTGGTGAATTCAATGTTGGAATCTGGTGCAGGTGAAATGATGGAATCGATGTTGCTGGTGAATGCAATGATGGTGTTACTGGTGAATGCAATGATGGATGGTGCTGGTGAATGCAATGGTTGAATCAATGGTGCAGGTGACTGAATGATGGGATGTACTGGTGACTGCAATGATGATTTATGGTGAATGCATGATGGAATCAATGGTTCTGGTGAAGGTAATGCTGGAATCAATGGTGCTGGTGAATTCAATGTTGGAATCAATGGTGCAGGTGACTGAAATGATGGAATCGATGTTGCTGGTGAATGCAATGATGGTGTTACTGGTGAATGCAATGATGATGTTACTGGTGAATGCAATGATGGAATCAATGGTTCTGGTGAAGGTAATGCTGGAATCAATGGTGCTGGTGAATTCAATGTTGGAATCAATGGTGCAGGTGACTGAAATGATGGAATCGATGTGCTGGTGATGGATGGTGACTGGTGAATGATGATGAATGATGATCAATGGTGAAGGTAATGCGGAATCAAGGTGCTGGTGAATCAATGTTGATCAATGGTGCAGGTGATGAAATTTGGAATGGTGTTTACTGGTGATGCAATGATGTGTTACTTGAAATGATGGGAATTGGTGTTTGAATGTAATGCTGGAATCAATGGTTGCTGGTGAATTTCAATGTTGAATCAATGGTGCAGGTGACTGAATGATGGAATCGATGTTGCTGGGTGAATGCAATGATGGTGTTACTGGTGAATGCAATGATGGAAATCAATGGTGCTAGTGAATGCATGGTGGAATCAATGGTGCAGGTGACTGAAATGATGGAATCGATGTTACTGGTGAATGCAATGATGGTGTTACTGGTGAATGCAATGATGGAATCAATGGTGCTGGTGAATGCAATGGTGGAATCAATGGTGCAGGTGACTGAAATGATGGAATCGATGTTCATGGTGAATGCAATGATGATGTACTGGTGAATGCAATGATGGAATCATGGTGCTAGTGAATGTAATGCTGGAATCAATGTGCTGGTGAATGTTGGAATCAATGTGCAGGTGACTGAAATGATGGATCTATGTTGCGATGATGGTATTATGGTGAATGCAATGATGGAATCAATGGTGCTGGTGAATGTAATGCTGGAATCAATGGTGCAGGTGACTGAAATGATGGAATCGATGTTGCTGGTGAATGCAATGATGGTGTTACTGGTGAATGCAATGATGGAATCAATGGTGCTGGTGAATGCAATGGTGGAATCAATGGTGCAGGTGACTGAAATGATGGAATCGATGTTGCTGGTGAATGCAATGATGGTGTTACTGGTGAATGCAATGATGGAATCAATGGTGCTGGTGAATGCAATGGTGGAATCAATGGTGCAGGTGACTGAAATGATGGAATCGATGTTGCTGGTGAATGCAATGATGGTGTTACTGGTGAATGCAATGATGGAATCAATGGTGCTGGTGAATGTAATGCTGGAATCAATGGTGCTGGTGAATGCAATGGTAGAATAAATGGTGCTAGTTAATACAATGGCCCTGAGGACTGAGGGGTAAAAATATAAAAGCCACGTGTTTTAAAGCTATTGAAAGTTAAATAGGGTTTCACTTTCTATCCGTTTATATCATCAATATCAAACTAATAAAATAAGTCATTTTGTCAATATAAGGAAAATAGAATAATGAGAACATTGTACCTCTAAAACTGGCCTTCCCAGTGTTCGCGGGGTGTTTGCTTAATGACAATTTTAATCTAGTTTTACTAAAGGCATCTCATTCGGTACAATAAGAATATTTGGCTTAATAAAGCTTAAAGATACCACACTTATATACAAAAGTATATCAATATTTTTTGTAAAAAAGCGTCTCTTTGTCAAATTACATCAGGACTTGATTTGGATGTTCTCTACGGTTGAGAGAGCAAATAAACTTTTGTGTCTTTTTTTCCTTTTTTTTGTATTTTGTTGATAGATCTTTCTCGTAGAAGAAGAAACACGTGGATTTCCTTTCATAACTGAAAGTTATGTAATGTTTTTTTTCGCATACAAAAAAATGAGCAAAAAACGTGATTTGAATGGTTACCCAACTTTAGTCTCGTAAAGTAAATAGTCTTTTATTTTAAATAATAGAGTTGGCGTGTAAGTGAAATATTTCTCTTTTATTTTTTGTGTCTATATATTACACCCTTGTTAAGAGGAAGCTGCGAGAGAATGTTTTACTTATACATCACTTTGAGTATGAGAAAACAAACAATGAATAATATCAAGAATTTACTTACAACGGAGAAGAGAGTGAATTATCCCGCCTCAGTTAAGTTTCTTGCAATTTCATTGGCTAAAAGACGTCACGTGGAGACCGAATATATCTTGTATCCCCCTCCTCCTCCCATGCTCGTTTAAAAAAAGAAGAATACATTGCATTGCACGCAATGTATCGAACGAATGCGCTTTGAAAGTGATTCGAACGTTTTTGTTTTTATTTTTTTTGTTTGGAAAAGTCAAGATTTGTTGAATTTGTTGGAGTTTGAGATGCTAGTTGGCTCAGTTGGAACCTCTTTTAACAAACTTAGTTTGACCTTAACTTTTCTGTAGTGGGTATGTATTGTGGATTCTTAAATGTTTCTTAATGTTGGTGTTTCACTTTGATGTTATTTTGTAGTCTATGGCTTGTTTTCTCTTTGGTAGGTAGGATTGGGCTATTCCAGAAAAAATTGTACAGTATGGGGTATGCGGAGGAGGTTTTTTTTGAAAGCTCGAACCCTCTGGATTTTTGACTAATTTCTGTATACCTCCTGGATTCTTTTTACCGCAGACCTCCCTAGACGTGATTTTTCGGCTCGTGAGTCCCCTGGATGATTTCGCCTCCTCGACCACAAAAATGCTCTTGATCAATCATCAATAACCCCCTAGATTTTATCATCTCCACAGTAGACTCCCCCTGGATTTTTAAAGTACAGACCCCCTTGGATGTCAAACTTCCTCAACATAGGGTGTACGATTTATTTCTTGAATAGCCCATTTGAAATTTAAGCTGTGTTTTGGATTTAAGCTATACTTAGGAACTTCGACGGATTGCATTCACCAGCAACATCGATTCCATCATTTCAGTCACCTGCACCATTGATTCCAACATTGAATTCACCAGCACCATTGATTCCAGCATTACATTCACCAGCACCATTGATTCCATCATTGCATTCACCAGTAACATCATCATTGCATTCACCAGTAACATCGATTCCATCATTTCAGTCACCTGCACCATTGATTCCAACACCTGCACCATTGATTTCACCATTGATTCCAGCATTACATTCACCTGCACCATTGATTTCACCATTGCATTCACCTGCACCATTGATTCCAACATTGAATTCACCAGCACCATTGATTCCAGCATTACATTCCAACCATCATCATTACATTCACCAGTAACATCGATTCCATCATTTCAGTCACCTGCACCATTGATTCCAACATTGAATCCACGAGCACCATTGATTCCAGCATTACATTCACCTGCACCATTGATTCCACCATTGCATTCACCAGCACCATTGATTCCATCATTGCATTCACCAGTAACACCATCATTGCATTCACCAGCAACATCGATTCCATCTTTCAGTCACCTGCACCATTGATTGAATTCACCAGCACCATTGATTTTACCATTCACCAGCACCATTGATTCCATCATTGCATTCACCATTCCATCATTGCATTCCATCTATTCCATCATTTCAGTCACTGCACCATTGATTCCAACATTGAATTCCCAGCACCATGATTCCAGTATTACATTCACCAGCACATTGATTCCATCATTGCATTCACCAGTAACACCATCATTGCATTCACCAGCAACATCGATTCCATCATTTCAGTCACCTGCACCATTGATTCCAACATTGAATTCACCAGCACCATTGATTCCAGCATTACATTCACCAGCACCATTGATTCCATCATTGCATTCACCAGTAACACCATCATTGCATTCACCAGCAACCATCGATTTCATTTCAGTCACTGCACCATTGATTCCAACATTGAATTCACCAGCACCATTGATTCCAGCATTACATTCACCAGCACCATTGATTCCATCATTGCATTCACAAGTAACATCATCATTGCATTCACCAGTAACATCGATTCCATCATTTCAGTCACCTGCACCATTGATTCCACCATTGCATTCACCAGCACCATTGATTCCATCATTGCATTCACCAGTAACACCATCATTGCATTCACCAGCAACATCGATTCCATCATTACAGTCACCTGCACCATTAATTCCAACATTGAATTCACCAGCACCATTGATTCCAGCATTACATTCTTCAGCACTATTGATTCCATCATTGCATTCACCAGTAACACCATCATTGCATTCACCAGCAACATCGATTCCATCATTGCATTGACCAGCATCATTCATTCTATAATTGTATTCACCAACAACATTGGTTAAGTCAATTTTCAAATTTCCGACCCCTCAGAGCCACCATTTTCAAACTGTTACCCTGTTACCCTAGTGTTACCCCTGTTACCCATGTGTTACCCCCTGTTACCCTAGTGTTACCCCCTGTTACCATGTGTTACCCTGTGTTACCACTTTTAGTAACAACGCTGTAGTTTCCTAAAATAAAAATATTTCTGAATAAATTGTTATCAAACACAACCCTATGATATCAGGGGCTCTCCAAAATAGGAATGTTTTTTATCCTAATGCTCTAAAACCTCTGATTTTCTTTATTTAAGTGGCTGTGCTGCTTTTGGGGTACCATGGTTTTTGGGGTCCATATACCTGTATCTTCAGTCCTAAAATCTGTGGATCTAATTTTGAATTATTTTTAGCAACACCTATCCAAATCTAGAACTCAAAGCTTGTAATCATTTGGAGTCTCTCTACTCACTAAGCCTTATATACCTTTTAAGATGTTTTTATATTTATTTTTAGTAAATAAAATCTTGTTTTCCTTTATATGCAATTTTTAATTTTAAGTTTATTTTTAAGACAGATACATATACTTTTTAACACTATTTATGTACATTATATTTATATTCTTTTCTAGATAATATTTGTGAGAATAGATTTTGTAATTAACCTCCTGTAAATTATCGAATAGAAATATAAAGGAGTGGTCATGGCTTCTTCACAAAGACGAAAGACAGATCTGGACTTGTTGCAAACTTTCCAGTCTCTTGTTCGTAGTTTTTCTGATTTTCTAGGACTTTGTGAGCTATTTTCTATTTTTTCCAGAACTGATTGAACGATTTAAAAGATCACCACCGGTGGGATTCGAACTTACTATCAGGAACCCAACGGGTTTGAACCGAGGACCTTGTGCATGTGAAGCATACATGATAACCACTACACTACAAAACTGAAAAGTTCTCGTCTCAAAGTGAAATATGTGCATGTTCTAATCAGATTTATTTGACGTCAAAAAATCTAATAATGGTTCTGCGCGAAAATTCCGGATTTTGAAAATAAAGGATGATCTACATCATAGATAGACGAGAAAGAAGAAGACTAGAAGAACGAATTTGTGGTCAAGCAAAAAGAAGCCCTAAGAAGTTTTGGAAGCATATCCGGAACTCAATGAAGACCAAAACGGGAATCTCCCCTCTTCTCCTTGATCCAAATGATAAATCATCACTTCGTTTTACTGATGAGGATAAAGCTGACATCCTACAGGATCAGTTTTGCAGTGTTTTTACGAATGAACCTGCTGGATCACTACCTGAGTTTCCATCACGAACAGACACAGATGTAGCATTCGATCTAACAATCGACATGATCAAAAAGGAACTAAAAGGTTTGAATCCTAATAAATCGCTAGGACCTGATGAGATTCACCCAGTCATGCTGAAAAAGCTGGCCTTTTACATAGCTGGTCCTTTACATACTATCATGGCCAAGTCCTTCGTAGAAAGTAAACTACCTGATGATTGGAAGACTGCACATGTGTCCCCGATCTACAAGAAAGGAAAAAAGAACCTTGCAGAAAATTACAGGCCCGTTAGTTTAACATCAGTTGCGTGTAGAGTAATGGAAAGAATCCTAAAGAAACAAATAATGGAACACCTCACGAATGAGAAATTGCTATCAACCAAACAACATGGGTTCATGGGTAAGCGATCGACAGTGACACAACTACTTCACTACTTAGACAAATGTGCGGACTCGATATCCAATGATAAGGTTGTTGACGTAATCTATTTCGACTTCGCAAAGGCATTTGACACCGTTCCACATCGCAGATTACTAAGAAAACTCGAAGCGTATGGTATCAGAGGAAGGGTACTTGGTTGGATGAAAGCATTTTTGTCCGATCGTTACCAATATGTGAAGGTCAATGGAAAGTTATCTAAGAAATGCCAGGTGCAAAGTGGTGTACCACAAGGAAGTGTCTTAGGTCCACTCCTTTTCGTTATTTACATCAATGATCTAGCTGAAGTTACCAAATCAGAAATGTTTCTCTTTGCCGATGACACAAAGCTTGTTGAAGAAATCAATAACGCTGAAGATGCAATTAGACTTCAGCACGATATCGAGGCAATGGAAAAGTGGTCTGTTGACTGGTTGTTGAAATTCCATCCTGACAAGTGCCACGTGTTGACACTAGGGAAATTCTGGAACATTCAACATGCACATCCTTACGAGATCGCTGGCTCTGTCCTAGAACATGTTGATCAAGAGAAGGATCTTGGAGTGATTATTGATAGTGAATTGAATTTCGAAGAACACATCTACACCAAGATCAAGAAGGCTAACTCGATCGTTGGATTGATTAGCAGAAGCTTCGACTTCCTTTCTCCCGAGATGCTCCGCACACTTTTCATTGCATTTGTGAGACCTCACCTTGAGTACGCGCAAGCTGTTTGGTCTCCACGGCTGATCAAACACTCTGATGCAATTGAAAGTGTCCAACGTAGGGCCACAAGACTGGTCGGCGGTTATAGAAACCATTCATATGAAGAACGTTTACAAGTCATGAACCTACCCAGCCTCAAGATCCGGCGTAAAATCGGGGACATGGTGGAAGTATATAAACATCTTAATGTCTATGATAAATCTTCCCTATGTCAAAAACTCGTTCTTCGAAATCGACCTCAACGTAAGCACAATCTCGAATTAAAGAGGAATTTCGCTGAAGACGGCATTAGAGGATACCAAACGAATTCACTTTACTATAGGAGCATTGATACTTGGAACAGTTTGGCAACCAATGTTGTAAATGCAACGTCCGTAGGGAAATTCAAACTAGAATTGACAAACGAATGGAATGATAAGATCTATAAATTGTAAAGATGTAAGATTGTTTCATAGAGGTCAATAGACCTGAGAAATACACTTCTATAAATAAATAAAATTTCGGGTTTTTGTAACATGTAGACTAGGTTTTAGGCTTGAGTTTTCAAATTAAGATATTTCGTGATTCCTTCAACCAAAATATTTGAAAATCACCAAGATTTTTCATTATAGGCAAAAATAGAAAAAATGGCCTAGTAAGGACATTTTTTATTTCCTAGTTACAGTAGTACATATGTCCAAATTAAAACATAATGTCCTAAGTAAGACATTGTTCCTGACTGAACTTGGTCTAATGTTGACACCCCTCCTCTAATTCCGACACCCTTTTTATATATCAGCTGAAATTTATAGAAAGGTTGAAATTGTTTTTCTTTGCTTAGTGGCCAGAGAGGAATAATCCTTTTTCAATCAGTGATTCAAGCGGGTTGGTCTAAAAAGCAGGGTAGCCAATTGGGGTAGCCAATTGGGCTGGGTTGTGGGGTACCTAAATATTTTACAGACCAGAATAGAAATACCGAAAATGAATGCATAGAACCACATTTTACTGACCCAGGGAGCATGAATCTGATTGATACTTAGATTGATCATGTATGATTCCAAAGATAAACAAAGATATAAATTACCACGTGTTAATGCACGAGGAGTAAGAAATAGAGCTTCATTATAATAGAGCTATTTCAAAAGACCTTTTGTACCTATTATAAGCTGCCATATTTAAAAATTTTGAAAGGAATTAATTGTTTGAAACATCTAAACATATTTTAAATTAAACAATAGATTCAATAACAAAGGATTGTTAAGATATGACAAGATTAGAGATCATATGGCCCAAAGGCGATTCCAAAGCTATTATCATCGAATTACAGCTTCACGGAAATAACAATTAAAAACATAGATAAAATCTAAATCTAAAATATTAAAAACTGTTTTGTATTTATTTTTTATTCGGGTCTGTAAATTTTCAAACGAAGCCAAGAAGGAAGACAAAATGGCGCCAGGTCTCTTGAGAAGTAACAAAGTTCAGTACCTTTGGAAAAAAGGCTATTGTGGCTGAAGTTTGAAAGGAATCTTAAATTTTATTACATGGAATCATTAACAAGATGTTGTAATAGTTATTTCCACATGAAAACAGGTTTCAGATTTCAAAAGTTTAGGCAAAAAGAGGTACCCCATAACCTAGCCCAATTGGCTACCCCATTGGCTACCCTGCTTTTTAGACCAACCCGATTCAAGCTTTCATATTATTCCTTTCTCTAAAGAAGGCTGTCGGAATTAGACGAGGGATGTCGATATTAGACGAGGGATGTCGATATTAGACGAGGGATGTCGATATTAGACCAACTTACGGTACAGACCAGTCAGGGCCTCCTTGGTCTTTTATAACATTAGTTCGGATAGAATAAAAACAAACCAAACACAACCAAACCTTCTGTCTTGCGTTTACTCTTTCCTTCCCAACAACTCTCGTTTTTGCTTATATAGGTTTTAAAATCCACAAGTAATGAACCTCTTATAGCTTTATCTGAATAAATATGGCTGAAAACCTTCTGTCAGGTTTCATTCCGTACGTTTTTTATCCATGTGGTGAAGCGATTTCCCCGATTTCCCGATAAATAAAAATTGGAGCTTTTCCCATGGCGGGATTCGGCGTACTACCATCTCGAAATATTTTTCGTAAAAATTTACTGTATTCTAACGCTAATATAATCTAGATAGAAAACAAATATTAAATTTGATTCTTTTTTTGTTCGTATTTCTAAATTTCAAGATAAAAAGAACTATTTACAAATTATTTTCTTTAACGGACGTCGAATCGACATTGACATATTTAATGATGTCATAATCAATGTCGTGCATATTTTGTCATCATCCTTTTCATTGGATAAATACCACTAAAATATACAAGATAAGTAAAGATAGATTTATCGACCGCGAGCACGGCTTAGCTAAGGGTAGTTCTCTTATTCATTATCTAAGAATTGAAGCGGGCAAAGATTACCGTGCGGGCTGATAGCGAACAAAGGTTATTTAAAGATATTTTCAGTTTCAATCTAAGGTAGAATAAACTAAACATAGAAAGGGGGTAATTTTTAGTGCTCTATACGATGATCGGTATTTTTTTTGAATTCTATGTTTAGATTTTTCTATCCAGCCTCATTGCTATGTATGCGCGCCCTGTTGCTAAGACCTTTGCTTGAAATCGAGTGTGAAACCAAAATAATTTAGCGCACACTGCCATTCGCTTAATATCAATAAAGTGAAAGGAAGCCCTGACTGCTACTGACCATACTATAATAAAGAGGAAATCTCAAAAGAGTGCTTGTTTCGAGCTCCAACCCTAACCCTAACTGATAATAACCCAAATCCTAGCCAATTTGATACAAAACCACACCCATACCCAATCCTACTAGTTCCTGACACTATTCCCGAATGCCGGATTCAAAAAATACATTTCTGTCTTTCGTCTTTATGAAGAAGCCATCACCGCAAGGAGTTGCGGTATATAACCATTGCTTTTACATTTTTCATATACTGCAATTGAAGTATATAGAAGAAACATAATTCAGGATTCGCATAGAGAACAAGCAATTTTTGCACATTTATGATATCTTTTTTTAACACACATTCAAAATATTTTTTCTGTAAAGTCAGATTTTTCTAGTAATAAAAGTTAAAGACTATTTTTAACAGTCAATATATGTAGACCTTTGTCGACCAGCACTATGTAGTTGTTATAAGCTTTTTCAGGTAAACACAAATGAAAACTACCGAGACAAGCGGGTGCACCACCAGTTAGTCACACTAGGAAATCAAGCTTTCAGAAAAAACAACATCACTCATCTTGTTATTCAACAGCACTTCGATTTTTAAGGCCTTGTTTGTACTCTAAAGTAAAAATAATCCCGCACATGTAAATGGGTCAGTGTTAGAGGTCCGGCAAAATTTTTTTTTTCATCTATGACAAATTTTAGGCAATTTCTCATACTTTAATCGTAGAAATTTTAGCGAGAGTAATTTTAGCGTATATTAGCGAGTCAGGAAAATCTTGATTTTTTTTGGATTTATTTTAGCGAATCACGATTTCAAAAAATTTCGCGTGGATAAATTTTAGCGAATACTTGTCTGAGAAAATTTCGCGTGGATTAATTTTAGCGAATCGCCATTTCCAAATAACTTTTTGAGATATATTTTGGTGAAAGTTCGAGATATAACGGAGGTTCGAGATAAGCGTGTGTTTTTAAGCCTACATTTTCTTACAGAACTCTAGGGACCGACAAAAATAAATATCTTTATTAGTTTTCGCAAAAATCGTAAAAAAAAAGAAGAAAAAAACTGGATTTATTTTAGCGAATTGCGTTTTTGAAAAATTTAGCGCAGATAAATTTTAGCGATCTGTCGATTCGGCGTGTTTTAGCGAGATAAATTTTAGCGAAAATAGGGAAAACTCGCTGAAACGCTAAAATTAGTCTCGGTTAGTGTAAAACGCAGGTCACAGGTCACAGGTCACAGGTCGCAGGTCACAGGTCAGTGATGACAGGTTAACTCTAATCAATGTCATTGCAGAGGAAAATGTTTGGAAAACACAAAGAATTATCAAAACATAATTCTCAAGCAATTTCATCCATATAAAACCATTTCAAACATCAAAATTCAACCATGTGCTTTTATCGATCTTTCGCAGTTTGCGCCGTGTATAACGCAGACCAGAAAATATTTGAAACCATATTATACCTATAACAGGTATATTACATATTGTAATGTTATATGATGGTTACATATAATAAAACAAATCGCTCTAAAACTACCTTCTCAGAGAACTCACGAGCTTCTGATTGGTGTAATTTTATATCCAGCCATATTGTTATCATCACATTCGGCATGCTGAATATTTTTGGTGCTTTTCTCTTGTAAGACATGATATTTTGTAATTCTGTCAATATTTTTGTCAAAAATTGTCATTAAGTCATTAAAATAACAATTGAATAATTAATTAGTTTCATCCTTCTAAAACCACTCTCTTAGGGACCTCACAAGCTTCTGATTGGCGCCGTTTTATATCCATTCACACTATCTACATCACATTCTGTATTATAAATATTTTTCGTGCTTTTGTCTTGTTAGGCATCATATTTTATGATTTTGTCATTATTTTTGTAAGTAAGTGTCACTATGTCAAAATAGGTTGTTATTCTATTCAATTGTCATTTTATAATATCTAAATAGCATGTATTACTTTTTTGTAATTTAATGCGCTATGTATTGATGTTATGTTATGTTATGTATATGTTATGATCTTTTTTTTTTCCGGTCTGTACTTTGTTGACCTGTGACCTGTGACCTGCGACCTGTGACCTGTGACCTGCGTTTTACACTAACCGAATTAGTCTCGCTAAAATTTCTACGATTAAAGTAGTGTTTGAAAATTTTAATTTCATTGTTCATTAGTTGTTCCTAATGGCTGTGTATGATCATTCAATGCATTCTAACACATGAATCAATAAAAGGCCAACAAAGAAGCATCTGTTGAAAATAATGCCTCTCTCAACCTCTTACTATGGGGGATTTCTCAAAGCTTTGAGGGACACATACAATTCTTCCAGCACGTCCGTAGGGCCAGAGGAACAGAGGAACCATTGGATACTTGCAATTGAAAAGACCAAGTCAATAATATCAACTACTTAGCTCCTTTCGGCAAAAGTGATCATAGTGTACTCTCATTGTCATTTGAACTCTATCTCCACCCAGAAGTGTTACCAGAAAAATATAAATAAATAAATAAAGCAGATTTTGCAGCAATGAAAAGACACCTGAGGCCTTCAGGATGGGTTTACAATTTCAAGGTCAGAGCTGAAAATGGTTCGCGAATGAATGGTTGCTGAAAGGTGTTTCAAGAAAAACAACTGGGAGCTGAATTTTTCCCATTTTCAGTAATGAAAAGATTTTATTGGAAAAGAGGAAGATTTGTAATAAATCGATGAATCGAAAAAATATAGAAAAGATAAGTCAAATCTCCATCGAAAGTGGATAGGATCAATCAGTACAGAGTATGTGATTGCACAGAACCAATCTAACAGAAAGATAATACAAGTTAATAGGGGACCTGTTAAAGAAATAAATAGCATCAAAGATGCCCTCAGGCTACAGGATATTGTCATCGATGGTGTCACCAGAAGTTTTTTTAAAGGATAACAAAATTATTTTCCTAAGAAATCATATTTTCAGACTTTGTGTCTCCTCAAAGACCATATCAATTTTTGTGAAGTTCGAAACCTTATGAGTGATATTTGCTAAGGATAAATTGCTATTTTCCTAAAATTTAGGGAAAAGATATGTTGTATAGTAGAGGTTTGAAAAGATTGATAACCTCTCTGAATAAAAACAAGGGATATTTGTCTGTTGGCGTTAGATGTTCCTCAGTTGACTACACTTACAAAAATTACAATGTACCAAGGAGAGATAATCTGAAAAAGGTTTGGTTTGCTTATTTTAAGTTTTCATTTTAATAATTTCCCATTTAAGAATGCTTTTCCAAGGTTTTTTTTTTTAGTTTCATGAAACTTTTTTCAATATGAAGATACTATTCTCAAAGTTCAAAAGTTTTCCAGAAGCTGCTTTTTGTCCTCAATATAAGATGCATTATGTTTAGCAATCATCTTACCTGCTCCCCTATCATCTTTCTATGACTAGGTTGAAGAATCAGACATCAACTATTTCAAGAGTTTTCTCGGAGATCGTGTTGTAACAGATGTTGATGAGCTTGAAGTGCACAACCGTGACTGGCTTAACCTTGTCAGGTATTCATTTTATGGTAACCAAAAATAATACTTAAAAAGGCTTGTTCATGGTGTTGAGTTAAATTGAAAATATTCTTAGTTGATGAAATACATCTTTATTTATCACTATTATATATTAAGCTGATGAATATAAAAGAGCAATTTACTATTTCATCATTTTGAAATAAATTTTCCTATTCCCTTGCAGAGGCATGAGTCCAGTCATGCTGAAACCAAAGACTACTCAAGAAGTGTCACAAATCATGAAATACTGCAATGAAAATTCGTAAGAATATAAAATGATTGTTTTTTCACCTGACAAAATGATGTTTCAGAATATTTTATTGTTTTCAATTTTCCTGGTATTGTGTTTATATTGTGCTTATCTTTTATTCTTGATTTTCAGATTGGGTGTTTGTCCCCAGGGAGGAAATACTGGACTTGTCGGTAACTAAGATCTAATTTCTTTCACTCATCATATATTTCTGTTTTTAAGTGCTTTTATAAGACAATTATTACAGGGTTTTATCAGTTCAGATTGGAAATATAACTAGCCTTCAAGCTTCCTCATCTGAGGCTTACCTATGGACAATCATTTTATTCATTGATCATTATTCATCAGAATAAAAAACTTAAAAAAATGCAATTACATTAATATCAGATTATTGACTTGACTTTCTTATCCTGACTCTTAATTTTCAGGTGGCAGTGTTCCAGTATTTGATGAAGTGATTCTCTCTTTGAATCTCTTGAACAAGATTCACGAAATCGATGCCACCTCTGGTACAGTAGAATGTGGTGCAGGTGTCATTCTTGAGAACCTGGATAAAGAACTGGAAAAACACGATTTAATGGTACCTTTGGATCTTGGTGCAAAGGGCAGGTCAGATATTCTTTCTTTGAAGTGAAAGATAACTTGCTACTTGCGACCTACAACTTGCTTAGAATTTTTACATACAAGGAATGAATTTAATACCTTAATTAGAAGTTCCAAAGTGAACAAATATTGAAATTTTATAACTGGTTATTACTGTAGCTGTAAGAGAAAAAACGATTTTCAATGATTTTAATTTCTTTATTTTCATTCTTTATCTTTAGTTGCCATATTGGTGGTAACGTAGCAACCAACGCTGGTGGCATTCGTTATTTACGCTATGGTTCACTTCATGGTAATGTATTGGGGGTTGAAGCTGTAAGTACCCTGACATGAAACATCGATGTTTTAAGGAAAAATTGAGAAAACCTAAGATTATTTTCAACTATATACAACAGATCATGGTTTGTTTGATATTAGGCGAGACCAAATCGAAAAAAATGATTTAATTTTTTTTGAAGGTCTTCCCGTAGAGCAATAAGATAAATTTGTCTTACCTTATGCAAGTATGAGCTTTACTTCAGTAGCATACACATAAACTTAATTTGGTAATCGAATGATATTTTAAATTTAATTTTTGTTCAGGTGTTGCCAGACGGAACAATTTTGGATTGTCTTTCAACATTGAAAAAAGATAATACAGGTCGGTTTTATGCTAAACTATTCCATTTAATGATGCAATCTGAAAACTACCAGACAAAATTCAGCTTTCAAAGTTGGACTTTTTCATACTGCACGTGCAAAATTGGAAATTTCCACAGTTTTGGTTCAGTATTTTCCCTATTTTTATTTTTACATTGTATAGTATCAAGGATTTTGCAGCCAGAGGCCTGGGTTGAGGTCAGCCCTCGTTCCCAGGAATAAGCTGGTTCAGTCAGAATATCATAAGGTTATGTCTAAGGGTAGTTGAACGTAATGTGGTACAACAAAGCCGCTATCATTCCTCTCTTCGATGGGAAATCGACCAACTCCTTTAGAGCTTTAGCTTGGGCGATCGCCAATCTACCCATCGGAATATCAGATGAACGTTGTACCCACTTGAAAAACTATAACACTTTCTTTGATACTGGAGGAATAAAAGCATAGTAAAATAGAAAGAGTTGGTGCCGCATTTTAAATATGTAAGTGACAACTACTTTTAATCTTTTCTCATTCTTTCTATTTGTAGGCTATGATTTAAAGCAACTCTTCATTGGATCAGAGGGTACACTTGGTATAATAACTGGTTTATCTTTGATGGCCCCTCCAAGGCCTCTAGTGAGTAACAATCATTTTTTATGTAACTGTAAGAAAAACAAAAAAATCCTAGCATCATCCCAAAGTACTGCATGGTTGAGAGCATAATCAGAAACACAAATTCAAAAATTACACAATTCATACTTGTTGGTAAGGCTAGATTCTAGCGAATTTACAGAACACTTGCCATCATACCATAAGGTATCTGGTTATACAGTTACCATGTAAGATATTACTTACTTATAAGTAATCTAGAATATCCTCCACCTTGCTTTAAAAATCATACCGTAAATAAAATGCCTATCAATTGGGTTTAGTAGTTTTGTGTTGGTGTTACCAGAATGTACACTACAACCTTTTAAATTGTGATAAATTTTATTCTTTTTGTTACTTTTTAGGCAACCAACGTAGCTTTCCTTGGAGTAGAATCTTATGAAGCCGTGAAAGAGGCTTACGTTAAAGCAAAAGGATGCTTGGCAGAAATCTTGTCAGGTAATATCATTTTTCTATAAAAAAAAATAGAATAGAACTTTTCATAAATTACGTCACAAACATCACTTGCCTCGAATTCGAACAATTACCATGGTGATTATGTCTTTTGAGACATTAAATAACTTTTTAATGGGTAGAAAGTAGTTTTATTAAAATCCGCTGGGAGTTAATCACCATGGCAATAATTTCAAAACGAGGCAAGTGATGTTCGTAACGTAATCTATGAAAAGGTCTATTACTAATGTTCGACAAACTCTGCGTAATTTCAAGTAAAAAAGAAAGCAAGTCGTTTTGGCAATCCCCGTTCCAAGTTTCAAATTTTTTTTCAAAAAAATTGATTAACCATTTCTTTAGCGTTCGAGTTTCTGGATAATCATGCAATGTCAACAGTTAAAGAAAACCTGGGCTATTCGAATCCCATTAGTGAACATCCATTTTATGTTCTGGTGGAAACTTCTGGATCTAATGATGGACATGATGCTGAGGTTGGTTGTAAGAAAAGATATAATATTCCATACCTAAACATATTTCTCTCGACGAAACAGTTTTTATAATGAACAGGAAAGTAAACTCAACTGTTTTTTAACGATATTTCTTCTTCTTTCATAACTTCATCAGGTTTTTTTTGTTCGTTATTTTTCAACTTGTTTATTTGGTTTATCTAACAATTTTTATCATATACATTATAAATGCATCTGAAAGAAACATTATGGTCCTTTGCAGTGAATAATATGAGGACTTCTTTTTTGGGCTAAAAATCAAAAATTTGAAACCTGAAATAATTATATTGATACATTCTTCTCTTTCTTTGTTCAGAAACTGGACCATTTTCTGGAGGTTGTGATGGAAACTGGCATAGCAGTTGATGGAACTGTTGCTAATGAAGTTGGAAAGGTGATTGCAAATTTAATTTTAAACTATTGTAATAATTTATATAGTAATTAAATTAAGATACTTTCAAAACAATCTACAAACTTTGTCAGGTTTAAAAGTATCTTAACCTAAATTATAATCAAGTCATGTCATTCTCTCTTCAATGATATTACCAATGTTATATGACTTCTCGAAACAGTTATTTGATTTTTTCTTTTCAGACAACTTTTTCAAGGCTTAATTAAGTTTATTGACCTTAACAGTTCGTTTTTTCTCTGTAGATGCAAGACATTTGGAAGATGCGAGAACACATTGCCGAAGCCCTTCTTCATGATGGAGATGGCTGTTTTAAAGTAGAAAACTAAAATTTCTTTAATTTAGTCAACAACTTTGTTACTAAATTTTGTCCCAATGGGAATTGGATATTTTGAAAAAGTTGAACAACTTAACCTTGCATCATAAAAAACATGATTGGTAAAATCAAAATATCTAAATACGGTGCCAATCACTTTAAATTAAATCATCTTTAAGCGTATCACAACAGGTGTATCTTATTTTTTTGGAAAGGCTTCAATGACTCAATATCGTGTATAGATACACTACAGTTGACGACGCTCTCTATACGAAGGTCTACTATTCGACACGCCCCCTTATTCGAATGAAAATCCAATTTCCCTTTAAAATCGAATTAGTGAGCGTCGACTAGAGTTTATACATTCAATATTAAATAATTTAATAGTTAGTATCGCTCTTTTCGTTCTTTTTCAGTACGATATTTCACTACCAGTAGACGTGATGTATGATATTGTCAGTTTGTTAAGAGAAAAATACAGTCATTGTACCAATCGTATTGTTGGATATGGTCATTTCGGTGACGGTATGTTGAAGTTGATCGTTAATTTACCAGATTATTGATCCAGTTGGACATGTAAAAAACTATTCAGATTGATTGTGTTCTTTTTGTTAGGTCTGCAGGGGGGGGGTCTGTACATTTCCCTTATTTCTAGTTTGAATCGCAGACCTAGACAGATTTAATCCCTATATGAGAAACTCTTTTCCCTATAGGATAAGCAGAATCCTACACAATTCCAATCCTGGATTTTATACGCAACAATATATATAAGTGGGAGGTAGGCTAGGTATGGTTCTTGGGCTAAAGATTTTCTCATGGCCTTTCTTGATTTCAAATTCTCTTTATTTTCAAATTTTCTTTGTTTGTCTAGGGAACCTGCATTTGAATGTGGTGGCGCCAACTTATGATAAAGAATTGATGTATGAACTTGAACCAATTATATTTGGATTTACTAGTAAACTAATACTCGTATACCTTTTCGCCTTTAAAGTAATCTTTTCGACCTCCTACCCACGTAGACAGGGATCTTGCGACTGTGATATCGTGACTGTGATATCGATGCTCTGGCAAGGCCGACCCTTGTCCATACCACGGAAAATTACAGTGCAATATTGCTTACTGTAGAGCAATTTAGGGAGAAAAAGTACCTACCTATCTTTTGGCAGATAAGAAAGAGAAGTCTTCGGGTCGTTTCTGATTTTAGTTGCTAGACTTCATTAGTCCCTCTTTTTTCAATCGTTGTATCTTTAACTATTGCTTTTTGACTGATTTTTCTAAAGTTTTGAATGCAATTTCCTCATTTTAGGTAAACATAATGGCAGCATCAGTGCAGAGCATGGTATTGGTTTCAAGAAGACAAAACACATGCATTATTCACGATCACCAGAAGCCATTGAGGTCATGAAGAAACTCAAAAATCTATTCGATCCTAAGGTATGTCAACAGTTAATTTTAAGGATACCCTCCTATAGAATATTCAGGGTTAAAGTGTTCAAAAAATTTGCTGAAGAAATACGTGGATGACATTTTTTTATCCGAATTTCAAGGTATCGAGAAAAAATACCGGACAGTTTTTGGTTTTTCTATAAGCTTTACCAAAGAGAGATATTTATTTGACCTATTTTTTTTTCATTTCATCTCTTTTTAATAGTCTTTAATTTGAAAAAGAGCGCTAATGAGGCTTTTTTCTTGCTTCGACTTTAAATTTTTTATTAATGTATATACACCACTATCTTTCAATCAATGATGTACATTTTTATGCATTTTAGGGCATTCTTAATCCATATAAGATGTTACCCTCCTAAACAGTAAGATATTGATGGTTTTTATGTTGCAAAATTGGGTTAATGATTACATTTGGGGCTGTCAGTGTGGCAAGAATGTTTGGGAACCTATCGCTAGTAAGAAAATTAAGTTAATTAACTCCAATAAGTTAAAAGTTTTCAATAAAAGCTACCGAATTATTTTAGAATTTTTTGTAGCCGAGATAAATTTCTATTAATTCGTTCAGGAACAAGCTTTGGGATCCCCAATACGATTGAACCCGCAATATTTGTACTCGTTGACGATTTTTCAGTTACTTTTGAAGGTCTTTTGCAGTGTTGATTTTGTATATTGATTTAGAATTTATGCTGAATATGCTTAAAGTAAAACAAATCAACGGGAGATAATTAGCATCATCAATTTGAATAAATTTTGGTCCTATAAACTATGAGTATCCAGGCCACATTTTTTCAGTTTATTTTTTCAGTTTACGTTTTACCAGAAATATTTTTGACGGGTTACTTATATATAATTATAACAATATTTTTTAATTTTGACGATTTTTTGTAAAATATTTTTAGATTTATAATGCAAAAATATTTCATATACGTATCTTTTGCAGGGTTCAGACAGACCCTGGAAAACCTGGAAAACCTGGAAATATGATAAATTTTTAGAAAAATCAGGGAAATTCAGGGAAACCCAGGGAAAAAAAATTTTTTTTCCCAGTCTGCTCAGGGAAACTCAAGGAATTTTATTTTTTGAAGAATGAATGGAAAAAACAGATTTAAAAGTTTTTTTAGTTTTAAAGTGTTTATTCATATATGCAGTATTTGTAGCTTTAATTTTTACCTTAGGTTTACCATTTGATTTGTGTGCCTTTTGTTTAAAGATACATATCTTTTGACTCTGCTTAGTTTTTATGGTTTGCTTGATACTCAGGGAAAAAATAGGGGAAAAATAGCTAAAATGAGGAATTTCTCAGGGAAAAAAACCTTTGAAAATTGATTAAAATTCAGGGAAACTCAGGGAATTTTATTTTCGAAGGTCTGTCTGAACCCTGTTTTGGAAGGGATCACACTTAGTTAAAAATGATATTTGCAAGACAATTTTTCGGAGTTGTCATTTTCAACTTATGAAATAATTATAATCCATCATACTGCATCATAACATACAGCAAGTGCAGGCACGACGCACTGGGTACGGCAGGTACGGCATCTGCGGTACCAGATATTTTGAAAAAACCCTTAAATTCCTCTTTTCGTCGGTAAAATAGCTTAAAATTCAACATTCGCCGTATCAGATTGAAAGAGCTTCCGTCGTGTCTGGTGTCATTGAAATCCCCAGTCACAATCAATTAGATAAAAGCTATTGTTTGAAGCGGAAATATTTATGGAACACTCTGCAGACGACCTTCGAATTTGTGAACGGTCCTTTATAGAATTAAAAATATTTTTGAAGGAAATTCCTTTATCCTATAAACCGAAAATAGAATATTGACAAACGAGATCAGCTTTCAAAATGGGTTACCAAATTTAGTCACAAATCTCCCTTCAACGGGGAAAGAAATGTCTAAAAATTATATTCCTATTTTTCAGATGCTAAAAAACAAACAAAAAAAAGAAAAAAAAACTTTGCAGTAACAACAATAAACGACATTTATTCATTTAAACTTAACAACAAAGAAATACTATTAGCCATTGTTATTGGAGATGATTCCGAGATAATTTGAACCTAAAGAAAGCCAGCGCCTAATACTTTTACCACACAGGTGAACGATTAACTTTCAGTGTTGGAAGTTTCAATTTTGGTACGAAGGTACTTTGATCTCCAATGATGCTCTTTTCATAGGTTTACAGGATCAAAGGTTACAGCATCTTGAAGATGTAATAGTTCGTTTTAGCTGAAAACTTTGTTTGATTTTGTTTTTATTTGTGCCAATGGGTTATCTCTTAGAGGCTGTAAATTTTGCTTTGAGTCAGTATATTTCGAAGTAACTGTGTTACTTCATGGGTATATTAATAGATCTTATCGGAGTTTTTGATTTTTCTAAAAAAGCGATGTATTTTGGGATTGTTTCGGGAGTATTACAATAGAAATCTCTTAGGAATTCCTCGAGGGATTTCTATTGTAATACTCCCAAAACAATTCCACAATGCATCGATTTTTTAGAAAAATAAAAAACTCCGATAAGATCTAATAGTAGGAGAAGAACCTTTGCAGCTGTAACCAGAAAATCTGCACTACTTTAAACTCAATGGCCATCATGTTATCAGTATCAAATACTTTTTAGATTAGATCCTATAAAAATGAAACATTAATATCAACAAGAACAAAATCATGCCTGGAATCAAAAGAAAATCAACACCTGGCAAGGATAACCAGCAAACAATATCCAGATTTTTCAAACCCAAATCTACTGATGCCAACAACAATGGTGGTGGTCAAAATCATGAGAAAACACCAAAAAGACAAAAGAAAGTGGTAAGAGATTATATATTGTTTGTCTCAAGAGCATTAACACCCTTGTCAGGGTTTATTTTTATCAACAAGAACTTTCACTTTCGTACAAAAAACTGTTTGATTGCCAAAACCCCATAACAAGGTATTATATTCTAAAACTGGGCCATTTAGAGCAAATCAACTTTTGATAGCCGAAAATATTTCCAAAATAAATGCGAGTCAGTCTGGGGTTTTTATAAGACATGAAAAGCATTTACTTTCTCACCTCAAAATTAATTTAAAAAAAGACTTTGGTTTGGCAAAAATAGGAAATGTAATGTAAGATATAGAAACACTATTCCCTCTACAATATTCATCTAACTATAAGTATTACTACTTTCGTTTGAAATGAAAGTTTTTTTACAGATTGCCTGAATATCCTTACTACCAATTTTCAATTCTTCATTTTAGCCTGTTATACAGATTCTTGATGATGACATAGCGCCTAGTCAATCACCGGCAAAACCTTCCTCACTTCAGAAACAAAATAAACTTCCACACGATGAAATAAAAAAAGAAAATGATGGAAATGTAAACCAATCTTTAACGCAACCAACAACTCATAAAATCACAGTAAGTGAAAAATGCCTCCAAAAATTGGCTCGGTATTCCATTGATAATACACTATCAACAAATGGATCAATGACACCTTATTTCACCAAAACCACATCGGAAGAATCGATTGAGACACCATCTTCAATGGAGCAATCAAACATTAGCAAATCTCAACTCAACAACTCAAATCTCCAAAAATTTGCTCATTCACCTTCAATCGTTCACAAAGAAATGGCTCAAACCTCTACCCAGTCAAATTTTGACGAGACAGTACACAGAAAAATATTCGATCAAAACAACAATTTCTCAAAACTTGGCACTACAGAACCACCACCACCACCATCCTCAAATACCAAGAAAAAAGGAAAGATTGTTTACACTCCACTAGAAAAACAAGTTTTGGAATTACGTAAACAATCCCATGGTGCAATGCTATTCGTGGAATGTGGATATAAATATCGATTCTTTGGCCAAGATGCAGAGGTATGTGAAGAGTAAGAGAAAAGATTCGATTTAAGGGTTCATAATTTTGGCGTGTTGAATTTCGTGGCCTGAGGGACAAAGCAGTGGCGTTGTGGGAAGAATTTTCTGGGGTGGCCAAGCAAAAATGTAGTGCTCTTTGAAAAATATTTTGTTTTTGCGTCCCCTTCTAACCCTTTCAATAGACCTTTTCATAAATTACGTCACGAACATCACTTGCCTCGTTTTGAAATTATTGCCATGGTAATTAACTCCCAGCGGATTTTATTTAAACTACTTTCTTTTCTTAAAAAAATCATTTCATGTCTCAATGGACATAATCACCTTAGTGATTGTTTGAAAACGAGGCAAGTGATGTTCGTGACGTAATTTATGAAAAGGTCTATTGAATAGCGAGCGAAGCAATCAGAAAGAAATCAATGTATTAGTCCCGCTGCTGAGGTCGATAAATGTTTCATTTCGTGACGCACCTCTTAGAACTAACTTTTTTTGGTGGAAACTCGCGAATTAGCATATGTAGATTCCAAAATCAAAAACTGATGGAAAACAGGGAATTTCCCCACAATCTGCATTAATTTATGCAAAATTAAACACCTTTTTGGCCACAAATAGGCCCATAACTTTTGATCTAGAGAAGTTGGGACTTTGGTGTAATACACTTTTTTGCTCAGTTTGAAGAGCTCTATCATGTGATATAGGTCTTTTTTTAATTTGAAGACCCCCCAAAAATCATGAATTTCCAGGCCTTGCAATTTTGCCTGGAAACGCAAAAATCGCCAATTACTCGTAACTTGCACGATAATATCGTGGAAACTTTTTCATTTTGGAATCTACATATACTAATTCGTGAGTTTCCACCAAAAAAAGTTAGTTCTAAGATGTGTGTCACGAAAATTGTTTTCTAGCCACTTTTTTCGATCTCAGCAGCGGGACTATATTCCGAATACAATGCGAGATACATGTGAAAGGGCGCCATTTTCGTAATAAATGAGGGTGGTGTTTCAATGAGCACTGCGTAAGTTTGAATACGAAATTATTACGATTTTCCATTTTGGCAGCCCTTCAAAAAAAGTAATATCAATGTATTTGTTTATCCTTGCTTGTAGTGGAAGTCCGAATTCGTTCTAAAAAGCCAAAGGTCTAATTACTGGTATTCCGTAGACAGATTATAGCTTCAAACAACTTTATTTTCAGCGCTGGAACACTATTTTGCATCTTCAAGAATTTAGTTTAATTAATTTAACAGGTTGCATCCAAAGAACTGAACATTTGTTGTCACATGGACCATAATTTCATGACTGCAAGTATTCCTGTACATAGGCTGAATGTTCATTTGAGCAGGTAAGAAACCTCGCTTGCTAGCCATCATCAATAATGTTTAATCTTCAGCTCTGGTACGACAAAGAGAAATGTAACCTATTTAACCTTTATCATATCCACCAACCATTCTACATCCTCTTTTACCAATGGAAAAAAGTTCATGTTTTTCTTTTCTCCTTTATTCATCTGTACTTCTGCACATCGCACTGAAAGAGAATGGACTTTAAAAACATAAAGGTGCGAAATTCTATCCATTGACACACTTGCTTAATAATTTACTGCACTGTCTTTTACCTTTTATAGATTAGTAGAAAAGGGATACAAAGTGGGCGTGGTCAATCAAACAGAGACCGCCGCCCTTAAAGCAACGGGCGATAACAAGAATGCCCCGTTTACACGACAAATCACAAACATCTACACCAAAGCAACTTTCATCGATCGAGAAGGTATTTATTTTTAAAATTAAGTACATTTTAGAATTTCGTGACGTTTTTCCAATCCATACAATCTGATACCATCTTGTTTGATACTAGGTTGATTACGACTTAAAATCTTTGAGCTTCTAATTTTGACTCCAATTTACAAGCCCCAGCAAAAGTGATGACATCACATGGGGACCAGGCAAATGGTCAAAAGTTTTCACATGCTTTTGTGATCTAATGGGCCTAATTGATCGTTTTTTGTCGGGTTTGGGTCCCACGTCGGGATTTTATAAGATTTTCGCTTCCAAGTAAGATACTATTGCATATAGCCCCCCCCCCTCATTATACTCGTCTCAGAACTTATTATCACAGTGAGATTGAGGTCATGTTCAGACTCGTTCCGAAACGAAACGGTTCCGAAATGAGTGTGAACGTCGAAATTCGAAACGTCATAAAAGAAGACGTTACAAAGCAAAAAGGATCGAAATGGTTCTGCTCCACTTTTTTCATCAGAACGAAACTGCTCCATTTTCTTTCTCCAAAACGTTCCGAAACCAATATAGACACTCTCGATCCATAACGGAAACAATACCGGAGCAACACGAAACCGTAACGTCTGAACATGGTCTGAGATGTCAACATGAAATTCCCATTTATAATCATCATCTTTTCATCATAGAAATGAATCACGATGGCGGAAAAGCAAATCCTTCTTATATCCTCGCCATTAACCAATCAAAGAAAAGCTGCTTCAATTTCATCGCAGTCAACCCTACTACAAGTGAAGTTGTATGCGAGCAATTCTCAACCAAATCTATAAGTGATTTGTCAGTGGCTTTGGAAACTATATTCAGCTGTTTGAAACCATGTGAGTTAGTGTTGCCAAAGTCTTCGTTGGACGAATCTGTTGAGACCTTTATTGCCAGATATGTCAGTAACAGTATCGAAGGTGTACGGACTGAACGATTGATTGAAAGTCCATTCACGAATGTCACCAAAGAAAGTTTAAAGAGACTAGATCCTGAATTTAATACTCAATCATTATTATCGTGTGCTTGCCAACTCGAATCGTATTTATCTCAATTCAAGTTGGACGGCATACTGAAATCGAGTGAAAATTTTCGGAAATTTAGAACCATAAATCAAAGCATGGTATTGGATGGAATAACATTACGTAATCTTGAGATCTTCGAGAATAACACGGACGGAGGAGTGCGTGGTTCATTGTTCTCCGTGCTTAATCATACATACACTCCTTTCGGGAGGCGTTTGTTAAGAAGATGGATAGCCAATCCTTTATTGTCTAAAGACGAAATCCAAGATCGGTTAATCGGGATAACAGAAATGGTTGAAAACTGGGAATCGGATTACATGAAAAGCTTACGACGTGGTTTAGCTGGTTCAATTGATCTTGAAAACGGGTTAACTATTATCTCACTAAAGAAAGCCAGTCCTTCGAAATTTATCAAAATTGTGAGTGAGCTTGAGAAACTTCGAACTTTGTTTTTCAAATACAGTGAGGAAATCTCTTCGAAAACTAAATCGAAACTTCTTCGCGAACTATCTACTCAAATTCCGCAACATCTTGGAACTAGGTTGGATGCCTCGTTGAATAAACTAAACAGAACAGAGGCTGATAGAAACAACAAAAACAACGTTTTCAAACAGCCTGAACTCGATTATCCTGAGGTGCTCAAAGCCAAAAACGAGATCAAATCCATCGAGTCAAAACTAGAAGAATATAGACGTTCTCGATTGCCCAGAGCATTAAACAAACTCTCTGTTGAATATAAATGCGTCTCCGGTTTGGAATATCTTGTTGAAGTCAAGAACAATGAAGTTAAGTCGATCTCTTCTGATTGGATTAAAATCAGTGCAACCAAACAAGTCACTCGGTTCAGACCACCTTTCGTAGACGAACATTTCAAGAAACTCTGTCGAGCTCGTGAAGAATTATCGATAAGCTCAAATGAAGCCTGGATTTCATTCCTAGACTCATTTTCATACTTGCATTACGAGGCGTGTAAACGCGCTATTGAGAAAGTTGCCATCTTTGATTGTTTAATATCATTATCAATCGTTGCTAAGCAACCTGGTTATTGTTGTCCAATCATCGATGATTCTGATTGCATTGAAATTCAAGATGGTAGACATCCGGTGATTGAGGGGTTACTTGCTTCCGGTCAACAATATGTGGCAAACGATACAAAGCTCAACAATGAGAAGAAGGTAAGTGGTTTGAAAATTATGTCTCGAAAAAAATTAAACATAACTTACATAAAGAAACATCTCATAATTTATGCCAATTTCTATTACCAAGTTTTTCCTCCATTAGGCGCCGCCCTCTAATAAGCGCCACATCTAAAATCACGAAAATTGATTAAGCGCCGTCTAAAAAATCTCCTTGACCCAAAATTGTATACAACCTTTTGATCTAGGGGTTCTTTGTTTGAATACCTATTTCTTAGTTAAGTTCGTTTCCTTGGATCCTGTGAAAACAATGAAAAGACATAGATGTCCTAGATTACAGGGCTAGCCACTTAAAAAGTCGTTGTGCACGTTTTCTTCTTTTTAGGCAATGTTAATATCAGGTCCAAATATGGGTGGTAAAAGCTCGTACATCAAACAGATTGCTATCTATTGCATCTTGGCGCAAATTGGTTCATACATTGCTGCTTCTTCTGCCAGGTTCGTAGCATTTTTGGCCACTCCCAGATATTAAAAGAACCTACACTAGCTTTAGTAGAGGACTTCTAATTAAGGCCTCGCCAAATTAAATGATTGCTACCTTGCCAAAATATAGTTCTTTGGTAATTTCCAGAATAACCACTAATTTTCGTTTAAAACACTCATCTTCAGGGCAATAAAGAACAAAATCACTCTTTCATTCAAAATGAGTTTCAACAAAGTGGCTTAACATTAACGTCAAACTCGAAACTTATTAGAATCAGTTTCTTTATTTCAGTCAATAATAGACCTTTTCATAAATAACGTCACTAACATTACTTGCCTCGTATTCAAACAATTACCATGGTGATTATGTCCCTCGAGACATTAAATGATTTTTTTATGAATAGAAAGTAGTTTTAATAAAATCCGCTGGGAGTTAATCACCAAGACAATAATTTCAATGATGTTAGTGACGTAATTTATGAAAAGGTCTATACTTTATCAAAGTGACTTTTCACTTCCAGTGCTAGACTAACTTCCAGTTTACGCTAATAAATAAAGAACGTCTTTAACAAACTTTACCAGTTTCTAAGGATACATACTACATGAAACAGGGGCCCCCCAGCGGTTTGCGTGAATGCGTGAATGGGCATTTTGGGTTGCGTGAATCCGTGAAAATTGAAAAAAAATGCGTGAATGCGTGAATTGAAAAACTTGCGTGAACGTGTAAATCCACTTTTTCATTGTGTGAATCATGCGTGAATCTGGGCTATTTAGTGCGTGAATACGTGAATTTCCCTTTTTTCCACCGATTTTGTGCAGTTTTTCCGATTTTCCAATGCTTCCCCGATTTTTCCCGAACATTTTTCGATTTTCTGAAAAATCGGGTTATTGCGTGAAACTCGGGGAAAATTTGCGTGAATGCGTGAATTTCGAAAAAAAATTGCGTGATTGCGTGAATTGAGGGTCCGCTGGGGGGCCTCGTACAGGCTGGTACTGAGAAAAATTTAACTAAATTATATATCCTTACATCTGTTTGTATCAGGGTTGGTGTATTAGATGGTATTTATACGAGAATGGGTGCAAATGACAACATCGCACATGGCAAAAGTACTTTTTTAGTCGAAATGGAAGAAGCTTCAAGAATATTAAGGAATTCCACCAATAAATCGCTGGTCATCTTGGACGAGTTAGGGAGAGGTAAAACCATCTTTTTGAAGGAACGCTGATTTTTTTTGTGTTCTTATAAGGGTGACCGACCTTCAAAAGTTTAAATTTTATTTGTTATACCTTCAACCTGGGCGGTAATATCACCTGCACTTTCCGTTCTGCAAAAAATAAGCGAGTTGAAATCCGTAATGGGCGTTGGAGCAATCCTTTCTGCTGCCCTGAATCATTAGTGTAGGCTGTGAAAATTTAACCTCCTGCCCTCTTAGCTGACGTTAAGAAATATATTGGTAGCCGGCGACCCCCTTGTAAATATATATTTTTCGTGGACTTTTTATCCCCAAAATTATGTAAGGAGTGGTTAGCCATAATAAAATATCGCCAAACATTTGACACCACTTGTTTCTATGTCTTTATCCAATATCCTATGTTAAGAAGGAAAAACCAAAGTCAAATCCTTTATTATCTCACTTGAATTCTTTTCCGTTTCTTTTTTAATGGAAACATTGTTTTTTCGTTCATCTTGCCAGGAACCAGTACGTTTGATGGTGTGGCAATCGCTTCAGCTGCATTGAAATATTTCTTGGATGAAGTTCAACCGTTCACACTTTTCGTATCGCACTATCCGTCGGTGTTCAAAGAATTCGAAAATCATGACGCATGCGTGAATCATCACATGTCATTTATCGAAGCAAATGATGTTGGAGTTGTTACTGATGAAGAGAGTGGCGTCAAAAAGGAGAAAGTCGACTCTATTGTCTTTTTGTACAAGGTGAGACTATTTGGTATCACGATTACACACTTTTCTATGAAAACAACTTTATAAGAAAATGCGATGCCTGATTTCGGCTGAAACTTGAGAACAATCCCAGAAACGGCTACGAAAAGGCTGTACTCAAGCCCCAAGAATAGAATAAGCATATTAAGAACAATATGAACATTTAATCCCGAAAAAAAGAAATGCTAAGCTTGTAGAATCTGTCCCTGTTTTACTTTATTCAGCCCTTTAGCGAATTGATTTGAAGTTTTACTACTGGGCACC
This sequence comes from Clytia hemisphaerica, assembly GCF_902728285.1. Taxonomy (NCBI): domain Eukaryota; kingdom Metazoa; phylum Cnidaria; class Hydrozoa; order Leptothecata; family Clytiidae; genus Clytia; species Clytia hemisphaerica. The sequence continues at coordinate 1,492,105 of NW_027103621.1, forward strand.
TTTCCATCATTAAAAGGCATTGTTAACTTAAAGGACCACAAAACTGTTTCGAGTTAGAGAGACATTCGAGTTGTAGAGGTTTGAACTAAAGAGACTCTTTTTGTTTTAGTTAGCCAATGGTGTAGCAGGGAAAAGTTATGGTTTAAATGTTTCAAGACTTGCTGGAATCAGTGAAGACATCATTCAAAATGCTGCACGAAAATCTTCACAGTTTCAGGAGAAGATGTCGAATCTAAGGTCAGTGTTACTTTAAAAACATTTATGCCTATGAATAAGTCCTAAATATCTCATAATGGGGCCCCAGTGGTTTGCGTGAATGCGTGAATGGGCTTTTTCACTTGCGTGAATGCGTGAACTGGAAAGCTTTGCGTGAAAAATTTTTTTAAAAAATTGTTATATCCCCCAGAGAGCCCATTACTGGCATGTCCACATGAAATGTCGACTATTTAACCACTGGTCGATATTTTAGCTGCAGAATTTGAATATAACCGTTGAAAATTATATTTTCTTTCTACAGATCATTCAAAAACGCGATAAAGTTTGCAAAAACGAAGGAAAGATACTTGTTGAACTCACACGAACATTAGTGTGAGACTTAATATATGGGAGATCGTGGTGACATACTCCAAACAAGCTCCAAACTTTATTTTTTGATCAGTTCTTATGTTATACATCATTTAGTACAATTTTCATCCACAAATATATACGTATTCTTACTAATCCAAATTGTTGAGAATGTCGAGAACGATATTGCATCCGTCACATACGTGTTTTGTTCTAAAAATTTTAGGGGTTCAGGGTTTTCTCTTTGTTTTTGGTAGACTGGCGAATGAAAAACAAGAATCGCAAAATTGCGACTAAATATTTCCTTAAAAATGAAGGTCATCATTGACATATATAAAAAAGCACACATAATAAAGTATACATATATATTTGTCCAGAAAGAACTGGCATGTTGTTTGCTTTGTTTTGGTGTTTACAGCGAAGTTTCCAGCGATTGAAAAAAGCTGGAAAAGCAGATTCTCGTGCATTTTCGCACGCTAATTACTTTTGCATGCGCATCATTACGTCATAATGGGAGCATGCGCTGTGAAAACGTTTTAAATAAGGCGTTTGAATTACAAACATCCTCGCTGCATTCACTCATCAAACTAAGCGTACTGTGTATGTGTGTGTGAGAAAGAAATTATTTTTAAAAAAAATGTCTAAAAAATCAAGTGAAAAATCAAAATCTACTGATGGTGGAACTACTTCTGGAAATGAAACACTAACTGTTACTTACGAGCAGTTGAGAACTCTGGTTAACGATGTTGTTGAAAAAGACTTTGGCCCACAAATCATGAAAAGCACCAAAGACACAGTGAAAGCTGCTTCTGTGCAATCTGCTGAGAATCATTCGACCAATCTGGCTAAGCTCAAAAAGAAACTCGAAAGGAAGAGAGCCAACGACAACATCGTACTCAAGAAAACCGGCCATCAAGATCAATTTGCTCATAATACAGCAGTCTTGGAAACGATTGAGGATACCCTCGAATTCATGGAAGAGACGGATGTTGATGGGATGAAAGAAGCTTTAAATAAAGACCGATTTTGGGAATTCGAACAATCTGCTGAAAGTATCTCCGTCGCCGGAAAGATTCAAAAATTTTCAGAATTTTGGGAAAAAGACTTGAAAGCATCCAACTTCGCCTTGAATATCGTACACGAAGGATACAAAATACCTTTCGAGTCAGAACCACCAAAATTTTTCGCAAAAAACAACGCTTCCAGTCTAAAAAATCGAACTTTCGTTACGGATAGTATCACACAACTTTTAAAGGACGATTGCATCAAAAAAGTCGACGAACCGCCTCATTGTGTTAATCCTTTGACTGTTGCAGAAGGAAACTCAAAACTAAGACTCGTCTGGACCTTAGACACGTCAACAGATATATCAAGCCAAAAAGTTCAAGTACGAAAACTTAAAACAGGTTTCAGAACTCACGAACAAAAACGATTTTTTAATTACTTTCGATCTTAAGAGTGGGTATCATCACGTTCCAATCATCCAGATTTTCAAACTTTTTTGGGATTCGCCTGGGACATCGACGGCAAAAGACAGTATTTCGTATTCAAAGTCTTACCATTTGGGCTCAATATAGCATGCCTAGTGTGTTACAAAGCTTATGCGACAGCTTGTTTAAAGATGGCGCTCGATGGGAATCAAATGTGCAATGTATCTCGATGATGGTAATGGGAATAATTCTTATAATTCCCTGATACAATGAGAGATCTAGTGCTAAACGACCTACAATCTGCAGGGCTGACCCGTTAACTTTACAAAGTCGAGTCTAGTACCGGGCGTACAAAACTTGGTTGGGTTTTGAAATAAATACAGTCGATATGAACTTTGAAGTGCCAGCCATCAAAAATTCAAAAACTTTTGAAATAATTTCACAAGCATTAGAAAACGAATTTCTATCAGCAAGAGAAGTTTCCAGAAATCGCAGGCAACCTTATTTCCATGGCAATCGCAATAGGCCCGCTTGTCTATTTGCTTACAAAACAAATGTACAAATTCATAGCTTCAAGTTTCTCTTGGGATAAATGGCGATTAATAAATTTTGACGTTATTCAAGAACTTCAATTTTGGCAAACCAATTTAAAAAACGTAAAAGCTTTTAGAATTAAAACCAAACCAGAAATTACGAAGATCATCTTTTCGGATGCAAGTGGTACCGGCTATGGAGGTTACGTGGTAGAAAAGTTAGGAAACATCATAGCAAAAGAAAAATTTTTGTTAACAAGAAATACAAACTAGCTCAACTTTTCGTGAACTTCTTGCAGTTAAATATATTTTGATGTCCTTTCCTAAAACTTCTCGAAAACGAAATAATTGAGTGGGTTCACGGACAACGATAATATTTGTAAAATAATCAGCGCGGGTCGGTAGAACAAGACAACACCTACAAAATCTTGCAATAGAAATTTTCAACCTCTGCTTATCCCATAACGTCGAAATTTACCCTACTTGGATACCAAGGGACATGAATAAAACAGCAGATTTAATTTCCAAATCTATGGACACAGATAATTGGTCTATCGATAATGAGACTTTTAATCACATAATCAAAAACTATGGACAAATTACTATAGATCGATTTTCCGATAACCAAAACGCTAAGTCAACTGTTTTTAATTCTCGTGAGTATTGTCCAGGAACATCCGCCGTCAACGCTTTTTCCTGTAATTGGGGAAACAATGAGTTCAACTGGCTTTGTCCTCCAATATCCCTCGTGGGTAAGACAATTCAGCATCTGAAAAATTGTAGAGGTAAAGGCATATTACTTGTTCCATTGTGGCCTTCTTCTTACTACTGGCCATTGCTGACATCGAACGGCAAAGAATTCGAAGTTTTTGTGAAAAGTTTTAGTACTCGACCCTTATTATATTCAATTATCTAAACAAATGTATTTGACGGATTGCAGGCTTCTATTCTGTAGCATTATATATCGATATGTCCCAATAAATATTCAGTATTATTAAATTCCTAGTTATATCTCACTATTACCCCATCTAACACACTCATTTTTCATTCTTTTTATGTTGACAAACTTGGTTACATTTGCAAGATTTATTACATCACGATCAACGTTACACGTGGTGTGTTTTATGTGCCAATGCCTCTGTGCAAACACGTCTTTCGCGTCAATGTCTCTGTACAAACGTATTTGAGGAGTTCGTTCTCCATCTTGAAGCCCATCGTCTTACAGATGGCAAAGTGCAAAGGTACGAAATTAACTTTTTTTATTTATTTCATTTTTCGACAGATCATGCCCCCCCAAGTTTGAAAGAAAAACTCGCAACAATTAGGAACGAAAGTTTGAAACAAAAAGCCGAAGGTCTTCCCGTTTTATTAGAATCAGTTACGCCCAATCCACTTTGAGGAAGTAACAAACTGCTTGGGAAAAATGGGTGTCTTGGGCTGGTCCATTCGACGAGGTAAACTGTTGTCCTGCCGACCCTTTTTACGTAGCGGTATATCTAAACGATCTTACGAATTCACTTGCAACCGAAGGAACATTGACCGCAGCTATTCTAGGATCAGATGGGGGCACTTACCTCAGGATTTGAATCTCCGACCGATCATTCCCTTGTTAAATTAGCACTAGAAGGAGGTAAGAGAATAATAGCTGAGAAAAATTCTATTGGAGGGAAAAGACGCAGAAAGAGAACCCTTATCATCAGATATTATCAAAAGTCTAGCGGAAACATACGCCACATCAAGTAATCTTTTGGATATTCGTTTTACCCTAATGGTTATATTAGGATTTGCAGGTTTTTTCAGAATCAGCGAAATGCTAAGGATTCAGACCAAAGATTTAACTTTCGATCAAAAGGGCGCAACGCCGCAATTTTTTCTCCCCATATCGAAAAACCGATCAACAACGCCAAGGTAATCTCGTTTTATCAGTAGAACAAAATCCAAATCCTGCCCAATCCACTGGCTCCGTAAATATTTATCACTTTCCGGGCTGAGATACAAATCAGAAGCTTACTTATTTTGTCGCCTTTACAAAACGAAATCTGGTCATAATGCACATGGTCATCTCCCCATATCGTACTCCACAGCCTTATCATCGTTCAAAACCAACCTCTCAAAAAATTACGGATCGGCAAAATACGGTTTACATTCCCTCCGATCAGGGGGTGCTACAGAAGCCGCAAATAACGGAGTTTCTGATAGGCTTATCTCCAAACATGGTCGATGGTCCTCAAACACAAGTCGAAATATTTATATTAAAGACAAAACTGAAATCCGATTCAAAATTTCTCAATCATTGGGAATTTAGCTTTAAAAATTTTTATTTTTTTTTTGCTACTATCATGTTCAACTCATAATTTTTTCTTTTTTATCTCTCGTGTTATTGCAGACAAATACCAAACAAAAAGGAGCTATTCTTGTGATTATTGTTTGTTTATCGAAAAGGAGAAATAGCCGAGAAGCGAAGTTTCCAGCGATTGAAAAAAGCGGAAAAGCAGATTCTCGTGCATTTTCGCACGCTAATTACTTTTGCATGCGCATCATTACGTCATAATGGGAGCATGCGCTGTGAAAACGTTTTAAATAAGGCGTTTGAATTACAACATCCGCGCTGCATTCACTCATCAAACTAAGCGTACTTAAACATAATAAAAAATTATTTTCCTTTCATGATCCTTTCCACATTCCACCACGTACATTCGAACCTAGTGCCACCACCGGACGAAAAGCCAGCAACTCAAATTGGTCAATCAATGGCTCAGACGATCAACCACCAAGGAATACGAAACGCCGGTCATTGGAGATTGACGATCTTATCAACATTCACCACCGAAAACTTATCCAACATGGAATCGTGGATGTGTTTATCAATTGACGAATTTGGTATTCCTAAACAAAAAATTAAAATAGATTGATAACATTTTGAAGCTATGAAGCTCATACCTCGTAAAAATCCATTATTATAATTTAAATTTATGATCTCTTACATTTGACGGTCAAACACTTGCAGATGGAATAATTTCTTTAGTAAAAAATTTGTACATAAAGGGGGAAGACCTTTAACCTCCGAAGGTCGGGGCGACGGATGCCATTGGTTCGGAGATAATGTTTCCTCCAGAATAAACAGCCACTGGGGGTTTTACGCTACACGCTTCGTCACAAAAACTCCGTTGTATTTTATTTGAGTTTATCCAACTTGTAATTTTACTACTGATTTGTTAACAATTTTTTTTACCGCGAGTGTTATTGCAGACAAATACCAAACAAAAAGTAGCTATTATTGTGATTTATTGTTTGTTTATTCGAAAAGGAGAAATAGCCGAGAAAATATGTACTTATCAGTCCTAAAAAAAATACAAATTTGAATATAATGAGGGCAATAAGTCTGGTTAAATGTTACCTTAAAGGAAGAAATTTTGGCGGAAAGAAAATTTGGCGGATTTGGCGGATTTGACTGAAATCCGCCAAATTAAGTTCCTTTTAAGCAGCCTCAATGTTTCTTAAGAAATCAGCCTTTTGAGCCTTAAATGTTTCTTACATGTTTCTAAACTTTTTGACATAATCAGCCTATTTTTCATGTTTTGATTGGAAGGTTCTTAAAAAAACGAATTAAAAATGTCATTTTTTCATTTTCAGCCTCAGCATGTTTCTTAGATGTTTCTTAGTTTTTAGGCATTCTGAGCCTCATGTTTCTTAAAAGTGTGTTTCTTAAAAAAAAAAACGTGTACGACAAAGTAAAAATCTATCTTTAATAGCAACAAAGAAAAAAATGTGGCTCAATTGAAAACAGACACTGCATTGGTTTACAAGACTAGACTAGAGAAAGATGTCAACCATCCACACGGTTCATGAAAAAAATAAAGTATTTATCAAAAAAAGGTTCTCTTTTTTTTGTATTTTTTTTGGTAATCAATACACCGTTTAACAGGTGTCGGTTGCGCACGTGTATGAACAATTTTCTATTGTTTTGATTTTGGCAACCACAAGAAACTCCACTCTCCCCCGTAAAAAATGGTAGGTAAACATCCAGTTCTCATAAGAAAACCCAGCAGAGAAATGGTAGGTAAAGAACTCCTTTTAATCATAACTTCTTTTCCTCTTGATGAATTTTTGTGAAATTTTCAGGAGAGATACATATAATTGTCATTAATATCATGTTCAAACATCTAAAACATTCTCTTTAAAGGAAGGAAAAAAAATGGCAATGTTTACATTTCTCTAACCTTCCAGCCACAGTACTAAAGTGAGCATTTTTACCTACCGCCTCTACGGTGGAGATGGCGAGACTGTTAAACGGTGTACACGTTTTTTTTTTATTAGAACCTAGTTTATAAGAACATATAGGCTGAAATTCGTCGAAAAATTAAGAACATCTTAAGAACATGCCCAGCCTCAGTTTGGAAAAAAATGACAAGAAACTACAATTTTTTCCTCTTTTTAAGCAGTTTTAACCGAATTTAGGGGTGGATCTTCAAAAGTCGAGAGTCAAATATTGTCCAAATTTTGCCAAATTTAAGTGCTCTTTATTTTGTATCATATTGTCGATTTAGAGTAGTCTGAAAAATTAAGAACGCATTTAAGAACATTTTAGGCTGAAAATTGCTAAAAAAATAAGCACATCCAGGCTCAGCCAAATTTTAGGTGTTCTAATAAAAAAAAAAACGTGTATTCCAACAAACAACAATCAATATACCGTAACAGGATCCCACGGTGTAAACATTATCAACCAACAAAACCCACACCACCAAAATTGTAAAAATAAGTCAATATAATTTCTATCAACAATTTCTCGTAAAATGTTTTTTTTCCAACATTCATTCTGACTGTCTGATACCAATCATGGCTGGAGTCATCATGTGTAAGAGTGACTGTGTATAACAACAAAAGTTTATTGAAAATCATCGTACGGTCATGGTGAAGCTAAAGATTTATCAACCAAACAAAACTGACGCCAAGTCGTCAAATCTGTCGCCCGGGGGGGGGGTACTAGGGCAAGATGGGTTACGGGGATGCTCCGCTGGTCAGGGTACCTTTTTTAACCTCCACGAGTCCCAGGTAGGGTCGCAAAAACCCCAAAATAGAAAAATCAGTCCCTCGTAGGGTGCCTATTTTTGGAAAATTTGGGGAAAAAGTAGAAAATTTGCGAAAATTTTGGAATTTCAGTCCCATTCAGGGTCACTTTTTTCGCAAATTTCGAGTCCCACGTAGGGTCCATTTTTCGAACCTCAGCGGAGCACCCCCGTCGGTCGACAAGGGTAGTACCCCCCCCGGGATCTGTCGCTTAAAAATTTCCATGAAAATTACAATCGAAACTTATCTCATAGAATGCTTTTTTCAACATTCTGGAGGTGTTCAAAGTTAGAGGTATCATATGTAGAGCCAAGCAATACATGAAAAGTCATTCGCTATCCCATTTGCCATGAGATATACAAGTCAAGAAATCAAACAATAACCAACAAATCATGTCTCTTCACTTTCATGTCACATCGTGTTTATATGGGGTAACCAGAAAGTCAATCCACAAGAACAGCCATCTTCCTTTATTATGGAGTGTTCCAAAACTATTGGTAGGTTGTTTGGAAGTAAAGAAATCCACACAGTTTGATTTATTTTAAAGATTTAACTTGGTGAAAACAAACTGCATCTTTCTAGCAAAAACTCATGTTTCAACCTGCTACATAACAATTGCCAGTCGGGTCTGCCACTAACATGTAATAGTTTTATTATAACCGGGCTTGAGAATCCGTAAGGAACTTGTAACATATATTATATATATAGTTTATCAGTCGACTCGAATCATGATACATTACTTATACTTCACTGGGTGCATTTTTCGCTGTGAAATTAAAAACGGGCGTCAATCCGGGCGTACGGAAGGCGTTTTGACACGGGAAATTATGGAGAAAGCCCGTTTTAACAAATATTTCCCTTTTGGAAAACGGGAAATATTTAATTAACTGGCGATTTCTACCTTAAGGGCTCTGACCATAGTGAATTTTTCATAATTGCCGTGTTTAAAATGTGTTTTCTGACTGATGTAACCAACAAAACTATGGCATGTTATACATTTTCTGTTAGACAAACTATTCCTGAATCTGAAAATTCAAAAATTGCATTGAAAAAATTTGATGAAGAAGAAAATGAAGACTTTTTCGAGAAAGAGTATTTCAACTTTGAAGAGCTTAGTTTCGGCGGAAAAAAAACATTTTGAAAAATTTTTCGCAGTAGTTGGTGTATCTTTTACCGAACAATAAAAATTTTGGCGGAAAATTTTTGTAAATGCTTCTTTGTCTCGAAATCTTCAAAATAGTGGTTTTTCATCAATTTTTCATCTGGATTTTGCTTAAAAAAACAGTCATAACTTTTGACACATCTTTTTAGAAAACTTTTCCGCAAAATTTAAAATAGTTCAATGCTTTGCGGACAGTTTGAAAAAAGTTCGAAACAAAAAGATTAATGACCCATTAAAACTTAGCACTTTTTATAAAAGAAAGTGATGCAACATACTATTTTTGCAATTAAGTTCTTAATTACTCTTAAGGGGTTTGATTAAAAAGCAATTTATAAAGGCAATTCTTTGTTAAAAGTATTAAAGAATCTAAAACATAACTTTTATGTTCAGATACTAAAATCAATTTTCTGACTATGGTCAGAGCCCTTAAGGTAAGAAATTTTCGCGGGAATTTAATTTCGCTGTTCATCAATTTCGAAAAAATTCGCGGGAATTTAATTTCGCGGTTCATCTGTATTAAAAAATTTCGCGGATCACTGAAATATTAGATTTTTTTATTTGACTATACGTTGTTTTTTATAAGAAACACCTTTATAAGGAACCTGAGGCTGACATTTGACAGTGAATCTTATGAAAACTCACAAACTATACACGTATTTCAAAGAAATGTTATCAAAAATTATGAAAAATTTCGCGGTTCACCTTTTTTGATAAATTTCGCGGTTCATCAAATTTGTAAAATTTCGCGGGAATTTAATTTCGCGGATTGGCGATTTTAGAAATTTCGCGGGAATTTAATTTTGCGGTTTTTGGCAAAAACCGCGAAAACCACGAAATTTTCTTCCCGCGAAAATTTCTTCCCTTATGGTAGGTTCTAGGCCGGCGAATTCTTAGCAAGTGCAGTGTATTGAAGTGCAAAAAGTGGACAAAATGCAGCTGTTTCTGGCTGAAAAACACTATTTTTAAGGGTCAATATCTTGAGTTGGGTACAGAAATCACCTATACTCGAAGTACATCTCTAATCTTAATTTGTTGAGAGCTTTCCAAAAATATACAACAGGTCTCTCTTTTCTCAAGCAAAAATTTTCATTAAAATTTGACCCGATGATTTTGCCTGAGACTAGTTGCCCCCGCAGGAGCGTAGCGACGAGGAGGCACTCATAGTTTCACGCATAGATATTGGACTGGAATCTCGAAATTTTGTTGCGTTTGTTTTGTCGCCTAAGCATCCCCGTAGTTAGTCTCTTCCGTAAATGTTCGGTTTTTTCCGGGACGGTAGTATACATATTTTCATATTACGTTATATGCTATTACCATTATTACATATTACAATTTTAGTTTTGATTTAGCTTTGAAAAGCTGAAGCGAGTGTTATAAATGCAAATCATAACAGTGTATGATATAACACGAATTACAATATTACTTGTGCAAATCAAAACAAACAAAATGGCAGACTGGTTATGATGATGAGCTGATTCATTGACTGGAAAAAGTGTTTTGTATGTCAAATTTGTTTCTTTTCTTTGAAACTGAATACTAACTACTGTAATTTAGTCAGAAGTTCACTTCAGCAATGATTTCAATTCTTTTTCCGGAATCTTTAAAGAAATTTGCTAAAGTTTTCAATTGATATTTTTGTTCAAACTCTAATTTATCTTTGTCTTTTATTTTATTTATGACTACCTTTATTGTTTATAGAGCTTCTCGAGCTTTAAATACTATCATATGGTCGTAACTCGAGAAAGTCCTTCTTAACTTAGTAAAACAAGATACCGGCAAAGTACAAAAAAGTTGAATGAATGCATATGTAAAGTTGAATCCAAAAGTGGTTGAATGAATGTTGAATGTCAATCAATGTAAACAAACTTTTTCTTTTGGTCTTTCAAAATAGATTTACCTCACTTAGAGTTTTTTCACTGTTTTTTTCAGTGTGGTAAATCTATTTCAAAAACCTGCAAAAAGTTTGTTTACATTCGTTTAACTTTACATGCGCACATTCAACTTTTTCATGCAGTTGTGATAGCCTAAATAACTTACGCTCCAGTGGTTTGGTAAAATAGCTCCAATTCTGGCTTTCCAAGTTAGGATGGACCTTCCCGAAGGCATTTAACGCTGGTTAGACTAGGTACACAGACAGTCATACAGAAACACCATAAAGCGAAAGTATATATAGCTATAAACTCAAAAAGTCTAGCTTCCTGAACCCCGGCTGCGCTGCGCTGTCTGCGCTGCTTGGAGAAAAGATTGCATCATGAAAAAGTACTATGCACTTGAAAAAAAATTTAGGCGCATTTCAACTTTTCTCGACTGTACGTCTGAATGGACCACAATGGCATTCCTTTATTTTTCTTTTGACCAATAAAATAGATTTTGTTTGAGAAGTACAATCACAGCGTACGCAAGTGGAGGTCGGGCCTTAACTAGGATTGGTTTCTATTTCACCCTATTTAAGATGGCGCAGAACTTTTTGATAAATTTCATACGCAGTATCCTCTTGACTATTGTTTATTAGGCAAAGTTGCAATAGAGAATTGTTGAAATATAGCAGCCAATGAAAAAAACAAGCTATTTCTGATTGGTTACCTTGTTGATTTATTCACCACTATATATTTTGCCTACAATCTAAGATGTCTGTGGCATTATCAGAAAAGGTCTATTTAGTGAATAATAATCACGATATATATTGTTGTAAGAAAGAAACTAAGGAGAAAAAAAACAGGAGATGTGAAAACCTGTAAGCTAATGATACCATAATTTTTGAAATATATTTTTGAGAAGCTTTTCCAGCTTTTCCTTAAATTTTATTAAATTATCAAGCTGCGAATTCTTCAAGTATTTTATTAATGGAATATATTTTTTTTTCAAGCAAATGCCTCAATCAATCAATCAACCAATCAATCAATAATTAAATCAATCAATTATTCCTGATTATTTTTTAATGTTTTGATCTTTAAAATTAAAACATTAAAGCTTTATAAGTGCATGACATGATCTTTATGTGGGGGCATTTAGTGAAAGCTATGACTAGTTTAGGTATAAACTTATTTCTTTTTTTTATGATTTTTGTTGGCGAAAACAAAAATCATAAAAAAAGAAATAAGTTTATACCTAAACTAGCCTGAGACCGTCATATTTGTCCGATAAATACACCAAAGTGTCCGAAAAAAATTGGCACCTATGTTATTTTGATTCCCCAACCCCTTAGCTTTCCAAAAATGTATAACTGAACAAATTTCTCCTTACTAACAGTGTGGTTAAAGTTTGGTAAAGTATGGACTTTATTTGACAAAAATTTGTGATGACGCCATCAAATTTTGAAAACAAACCTCACTTGTATTTGTTTCTATAAATCAGCAAACTCTACTTGACATTTAAACTTGGACGCAGGGTCAATCTTTGACACCTGTCATGTGTATTTCCAATCCAGCCTAAACTTGCCCTTAATGTATGGACTAGTTTGAGCCAAAAGCCGGTCTGTTCAATAGCTACACTAAGTTTCTTTATTCTGACAAGCAGGTGGTCTTTATCACCCTTAAACTACTTTTTCCGGGATTTCTCTGGCTTTGAAAAATGCTCAAATGAATAACGACGATCGAGTTGAATTACTCTCGGGAACCTAATAAACGGGGGGGGGGGGTGTTTGAAATAAGCGAGGTGGGTGGGAAAGTTCTCAAAACTTGATAAGTCGGAGGCATAAAATTGGCCTGGGTGGAAAAATTTTGAAAAGGAGGCTAATACGGCAAAATTAAGGCAAATTTGGGAACTTTCAAAAACACTTCCCCAAAAGTCAATAAGCAGAGGAAAACAATAAATTTAATCAAAATAATTTCAAAAAGTCAAATACACCTCCTTGCGAAAGTGATTTTCTTCCTCGTGTAAGAAAGTTTAATGGTAGTTTACATACATTTTTGGCAAACATTTTTGAAACCTCAATAACATTGGTTTAATCTTTTTTTATCTTTAAAAATTTTTCGCATAAAAATTATAAGTCAGTATTTACAAAAATAATAATGGTTTTATCTCAGAATTCGTGATGAAAGTTCGAAAAAGAAAATAGGCCTGGTTTTCATTTTTCTGAAGGGTCCTGGTGATAAAAAGGAATTGTCGACTTGAAAGTTGATTGGATTTCATTGTTGAGTTCCCATACTCCTTAAACAACCATCCAGACTCCTGACACGTTGTACAAACGAAATGTTGTGATACAGTACTTCGAAAATCACCGACATGAAAGTAAAAGACCAAATCACGCGGTGTAGTCTTGTGCTTGATATTTGACGTCATCGTACACGTGACACTGTATAGAACGACCACCAAACCACCGGCCGTTCAACGCTGATTGTGCTCCTTCCGCTTCTATAAATGGAAAGAAATATGTTAGCGTCAAATTAGTATTACTCTTTTTCGAAGGTGTTAACCTCCGTTTTTAGTACCCCAAAATCTTGACATTTTCGACTTACTTTTGATTTTATATTACTTTAGGCGTACTCTCGGGTGCCTAAACGTACATGTACGTTTATTTTTTTCGTGTCAAATTTCCCGCCTGTACGCACCTTATTAGGAACTATACGTTTATTTATTCTGAAGAATTTTCCCGCCTGTGCGTTTATTCCCTCCTGTACGTTTATTTATTTACACCCAATATCGCCCGATTCATACTTGAAAAATTTGCTATTTTTTGTTCAAGTAAGATATGTTGAAAGGCCGTTAATTACATTCGAACGTATTGTGGGAGATTTCAAGTGTTACACGAGTAAATTCGAACGTTTTGCTTATTTAGTACTTGTCATTGATCTATAAAAGATATACTTATACTTAAGTCAGTCGTTTTCGACCTGGATGCTCTACTTTTGAAAAATTGGTAGATTATTCCCTGTACGTTTATTTTAGCATGTACGTTTATTTATTTTAGCTTCGCCCTCACGAAAATTTCTGCTCGCGAAAGTTTGTACGCCTAAAGCAACAACTGAATAAACAAAGTCTTCGATCAAGAACCTTTAGGATTGACCACCTCAGCTGTAGGCCCTGATTTTGAACATGATTAATGAACATGAGTAATTGGGCCATAAAATTTAGCATTTCGGATGCCCTTTCTGTTCAGCCTTTTCGGAAAAGCTGTGTGAATTTAAAACGATTCCTAAATATATAGACTAGCCCATTGTTTGTATAAAGTTCAATTTAAAAATGTTAAATCTTTCAATCAAATCAGGAGTTTAGAATACGAAAAAAACAGTCAAGTTTAATGTAGAGGCGTACAAAAAAAATGTCAAAGGAAATGTCACTAACCTTCGGATTTTGAGAATTCGACGAATATTTTGACGATGACTTCGGCGTTTTCTTCTTCACCTTGTTTTTCTTGGTAAATGATGACTCGTTTGACTTCACCGAAACGACTGCATTCTTCATTGATCTCTTCCTCCAGGTCTTCATCAACCTCTTCCACAGACACCATGTTCCGAAGTACGATCACTGCAGACTATATATAATCAAGTAAAATCAAAAAATTATTTTCATATAAATACACATAGTACCTTTAAGTATCAGTATCGGACAAATTAAAGTACTTAAAAACGTAGAAGAGGCACAGATGAGTTGCACTATTTTAGCTGAAAACAATTCGATATCATTTCCTGGTGCGCTCCTCAAGAACCTCTTTCGGACAAGTGTCCATATACTTACAGCCGATTGTCGAGCCAGTTTTTGCATCATCATGTATCGAGCGTCTTTGCCAGAAATCTCCAACTTTTCCTCACGTTCAAGATTCCCTTCTCCAGCAGCTTTGTGGTCCATTAGTTCCTGCTTAGCTCGAGACTGGCTGGCCGTTAGTTTTTCCTCAGGTACCGGTTGGTTCCTTGGCGCCGTACCGTTAGATGTGGCCGTTGGTGGAGTCGGTTGAGCCATCGATGCTACAGGTTGGGCAGTCATTTGAGGCACACCGTTTGATATGGGGTTGGTGAGAGCGACTTGTGGTGTGGGGACTGCGGTGGAAGCAACAACCGTCTGTGGCTGTAGTGAAGCAGAGGATGCTATTTGTTGATGGTTGATTGGATTCTGAAGAAGTACACTCGCTGAAGGAAAAAGGAACAAATTTATTACTACAGTAGACAATACCACAACCGACAACCTTATTTTTTATTCGTTTACTGCACAACAAAAAGCACTAGTGCCCATTATGGAAGGGTACGATAGATTGACTTCAAAATGAAAAGTCAATGATATTAAAGAGGAACGAGATTGTGTACTTTGATATACACCATCGCGCGGAAATACATTAAGAATTTATAACTAAATTCAGTTAGAGTTATATGAAACTTCTTACCACCGTGTGAAGAGACAACCTCTTGACCTTGTAGAGTAGCTGAAATGACGTTAGCTGCCAAGATAGCAGCAGAAGGAGGTGGTCCTTGTTGTTGCTGTTCTCCTGTCGTCGCCGGTGGTGTGATGGCCTGAAAGAAAAAGGGATGACAATCATTAGTTTATGGTGACAACATATATATATCCATCCTTGATGCTGCTCTGAGAAAATAAGTAAATCGAAATTTAAGTAAATACAGTTGACTCTCTCTAATTCGATCTTTCAGGGGCTAAAAATTTTATTCGATTAAAATGAAATTCGAATCAGAGAGTAATTCAAACCACTTTCCAGCTGAGGGGGCCAACATTTTAGTTCGAATTACAGAAAGATTCGAATAATAGAGATGACTGTAGAAATTTTATGTCCCTCGCAAAATTAATCATAATTGCCAAGTCAATTTTGCACGACTGCAGTATTTGATTCAAGAAAGATATTAAAAGCCGCCTGGATTAAATACAATCAATTAATTTTGGGCCAACAACTACCCATAAACTAATATTTTTCAGCAAACCCTTCAAAAAACTTACCCTTCCGACACGAATATATTGTCCACCAAGATCAAAGAGATTCATGGCGACGATAGCATCATTAGCGGATTGTTGTGTGGAATATTCAATGAAGCCGTATCCTTTGTGTTTTCCCGTCAACTGATCAGGCGTCAATGTACACTCTGTGATAATACCAAATGCTTCGAATACACTAAAAATACATGAAAATGAATTACTTCATAGAAACAGTACTTTTTATCGAACAATTCGACTGGTTTCATGCATCATTTATGCAATCATCAGTTGGATTGAAAAAAGATTTTAAAAATGTATATATGAATTCACCGGTAAATCTCATATCTCATAAGTTGAGAAGCTGAGGCTTCTTAGCCAAATAACCTCTTTAGGAAAAAAGTTTGAGCAAATCTATTTCCAATATGGTTTCAAATACAACTTTTATCACTTGAAATGACCGAATTTATCAGCGGGAGTATAGTAGAGCAATCAAGCGAAAGTGTTTATGAAAGGGACCAGAGTGCCAACCAACCCTCTCCCTCCATAATAATGAAATCACAAACCTTTTGATATCAACTTCTGTGAGGTCAGGATGGATAGAGGAAA
This sequence comes from Clytia hemisphaerica, assembly GCF_902728285.1. Lineage (NCBI taxonomy): Eukaryota > Metazoa > Cnidaria > Hydrozoa > Leptothecata > Clytiidae > Clytia > Clytia hemisphaerica. The sequence continues at coordinate 1,508,322 of NW_027103621.1, forward strand.
CATAGATGCGAGCGTAGGCACGTGCTTCCTCTAGTATTTGGTCAATCCATGGTGCTGCCTGTGGAACGTTGCTTGGTCTGCCAACCTAATCATTGGAAATGAGCAAATTGGGTTAAAATTACTTGAAACAAGCTACATGCTGAATGGACCTACCTGATGATGAAAGTTAGATAGCAATACAGAGAAAAATGAAAACAATCAGTCAGAAAACATAGCATTTAGCAAAAGTGCATAACGTATTAATTTCATCATTGATTGTTGATAGGGGAGAGGGAAGGGGAGTAGAGAAAAAAAGAAATAGAAAGTTCCGGTTGCAAAAATCAGTTTTATCGACAAATGAATCATGCTTGATGGTTGGCATTGTTATCAATAATGTTTTTGTGTGAAAAAAACAAAGAATTATTAGAACAAAGTCCAATGAAAATATGCAAAACGCCGATATCCGGTATATTTCCGGCCGGAAAATTTTTCTTCTTCTCTGTCTTGGGCATTGTTAATACGCATATTTCCGGCATTTTTGGCCGGAAAAAATGTTTTTCGAAAATCAGGCTCCGTCACATTTTAGGTATTGTCATTTTGCATCAGTGTAGAAAATTTCATAAATAAATATAAAGTACAGCTCGAGAAATTCAAGAAATACTGTCTTTCCGGCAAAAATAGGTTGTTCCGGCGATTTTTAAATAGTTCCGCGTATGGTAGATTGTCAAATGGCAAAGTCAAAAAATTCAAAGTGTAGTATTGTAAAATTTAATCTATTGTAAGATATTTTGCGCAATTTTTAACATCCTAGGTAAACAATCCAGCATTCCCCGGGGACTCTTTGATTCACACTAAAGCGAAAAATGAGTAAAAATGGCATTTTTGCCCATTAAGACTATGAAAGCCCAGTAAAGGGTCAAAATAGTTTCTAAATGGTGTCGTGTCTTGTACTAATATTCAACATAAAAAGACAAAATAACCCCAGCGAGATCGCTCAATGTTTCAATTTCAAGCTAAAAAGGCTGATTTTCTCCTATTCTGGGTAGCAAAATGCATGAAAGCAGCATTTTTGAGGACCCACAACTTTTAAACTTTTTAAGGCAAACTCTTGAAATTTTCAGTAATGAAACACTTCAGAGAAAGCTCCAGGAAAAATCAAACTTGAGTTTTCAAAAATGTCCTATAAATCCATAATGGCGCCCTCTGACCCAAACCATTTTGGTTCTCCATGAGTATATCCAGAATACTTTCAACACCCAAAGATTTCGGGACACCATTTGAAACTATTTTTGAGATTTTAGTCTGAGAAAACCAAGTTTTAGCTTGAAATATTGGTATTTAGCATGAAAACTCAATTTCTAGGGCGCCATTATGGATTTTTCCGGCACATTCGGCTTTTTTCCGAAAATCGGGCTACGTCACATTTTGGGCATTGCCATTTTGCATCATTGTGCCAAAAATCAGAAAAAAATCCTGAGAAAAGCTGGTAACAGACGGAGGGACTGACGGACGAACGAACGGACATCGGTTAATTTATAGGACCTCCGAGGTAGGTCCAAAAATAATATCAAGGAAGTTCAGTTTTTATGGAATTATTATTTGAGTGGCAATTTTATCGAAATCTGTAAAAAAATCCCTAGAAAAATAGACGTGTCAACTATGAAAAATTGTCCATTCACCTGTTAAAATTGTTTGGACCCTGTAAGGGGTTATCTATGCCAAATTTCATGTTTTTGTCTCCATCTGAAGTTTTTTTGTTAAAATTATAACTATATAAATATAAGTCAATTCGCGGAAGAAACACAGAGTACCGGACACGTTCACTAGAGTACACGTCGAGTAAATATTCCAAGATAACAAATACCTTTATATTTCTACCACCCATCATGACATTGTTCATTTGTTCCAAAGCTAACTGCGCAGCCTCTGGTAGCTCATATTCAACGAAAGCGAAACCCTAGGAAACAATATAATGTTACTGAATGTTAAACAGAGTTTTGTGATTTTCTACCTTAAAGGAAGAAATTTTGGCGGGAATTTAATTTGGCGGATGGGCGAAAAAGTTTTTTCAGAGGGAATTTAATTTGGCGGATAGCTGGATAAATTAAATTTGACGAGAATTTAATTTGGCGGTTGCAGGATATTTTTGGCCAAAAGCGTTATTAAATAAGCGAAAACCTGTTTTTGGGCTTGAAAAAGCACAAATTTGGAGAACGCGCGAAATAAATTAAATTTGGCGGGAATTTAATTTGATGGGTGGAGGAAAAAATAAATTTTGGCAGGAACTTAATTTTGCAGATTTTGGATAAATCCGCCAAATCTGTCATATTTTCTTTCTGCCAAAATTTCTTCCTTTAAGGTATTCTAAAATATTGTAAACAAATAAAATAAATGCAAGTCTGAAAGAAGAAAGAACAACTTTGTAGCTACACCTTGTACTAAACTAATTACACCCTTTGGGCATAAGATATAGAGCATCATGGAACCAGTAGTCTCTTTTCGGACTTGCTTTCGTTTTATTTTTTCTGAAGTTGTTAGTTGGTCATAGCTTGTTGAAAAAAAAACAAACTAAAACTAAAAGAATACGTAAAAAAATATCAAACCTCAGCATATTTGGTGACACGTTGGTCAGATCAACAAGGATTCAAAGAAAATATTATTCACCTTATGTCTTCCAGTCGCAGCATCCCATGAGAGATCAATCATTTTGATTGGTCCAAAAGGTATGAAAGAAGCTCTTATCGATTCTTCATTCAATTCGAAATTGATGCTTCCGATATAAATCCTGTGAAAAGTTAATAGTTAAGTTAAGCGAGATACAGTAAAATTTAGTTATAGTAACTTCTGGTTGTTGAATAAATCTAAATATCAAGAAAATTGTCAATCTCAGTGCTAAATACGACTAGAATCTCGGTAACTTCTCAGAATCTTTTATTTTGTAAAAAATACCAGACTAAGAGCAGAATTACTTTAAATAATGAAGAGTGTCAGGCTAAATTCTAGAAAGGTACCAGAAAATCTTTCATAAAAATGGTTGTTTTACAACCGTTCATAACTCTTAAAGGCAGGAATGACCAGATAGTAAAAGACATGATAAATGAAGAATGTGGCTCACCTGCACATTAAAGCAAGAGCTCTAGTTCTCTGTGCTGTACTTTGCACAGTATTAAGATCTGCAGCAGCAACTATCTTCTGTTTTGAGAGAACGTGTTGCACAGACTGCTCCATAGCGAACCGTTTAGCTAAAGCAAGTTTTTCTTCTTGCTCACGTAAGATTTTGGGAAGAGCTTTCTTGGCTTCCGAAAACCGTGCTTGGAGACCGCCTCCGCCAATACCCAAGAGGAGATCTCCTTTTCCATCATCCTTAGGCTGGTTGGTTGTTAACGGTACTACCGAGTTTACTGGTTTAGGTGCTTCCATTCCCAATTCTGAAATATAGAAAAAATGAAATAGAAAAGTGTTCTTTGACTGTACTTTAATAACTATGACCCCTTGCCTTTCATAAAAGTTACTTGTTAACTTCAAGATTGTAACTACTTTAATTGGATTAAATTTTGCAGGGATTAAATCTTGCCTCTGAGCTTATCCACATTCCATCCAAATTTTAAGCTTTTGAGCTTTTGCAGGGATTTAATTTCCTAGATGACAATGCTAATTCATTAACTTTTACGTCTTTCATGTTTTGATATTTTAATTTTTCACTAATGAGACACTTAAAACTTCCTTACAATAACTCAAATCATATCCAGTAATATGCCATAAACCAAAGCACACCTTTTTAATGCAATTCGGATAAACATCCTTGAAGGATCGGAAACTTCAAGAACAAAAATATTGAAAAGAAACAAGAAAAAAGAACAATACATGATTAAACAATGCTATAATGGCAGCTGGGGGTAAATGAGTATTAATATTTTTCAAGTCATTGCTATTTCAAAAGTCAAATTTAGATTGTGTAATAAAATTTATTATAACATTTAGGGTTGAAATCCAGGACAAAAGAATGAAAAACCGCCAGAAGAGAACATTTAAAGCAGTAATCTATGGAGGTCTATGAGAGAACAGGGAACAATTTTAATAGCCAGATGAGAAAGCATCATGTAATTTAGAATGCCACGTTGATTTACCTCACTCTAAAATGAAACAAACAAAAAAAGTCTATCATTTTCTAGGTGTTCTAAAATAACATTTCTAAATTGTTGCATAAAAAGCATCATCAAGATTCCCCATTCAAGCAAGTAGCAATCTTTTCAGATTGATCAATTTTGATCTTGAAACTGTAAAAAAAACCATCCATTTTGCTTGCAACATTTATGGTATGAAACTTGTTCATAACATGTTAATAAATCAGGACGTTGTACACAGTCCATAATGATAGATGGTACCTACCTTCAGGCTTGACATCAAACATATTTCGCCTTTTTCTCTTCACTGGAGGGGTTGGGGTTGAGTCATTGTTGGTTGGTGCAATAGATTGTGTGTTTTCCAAAAGGGGCTTTGTATCAACTTCCATGTTTTGCAGGTCTTGATTCTAAAGGGTGAATTATTGAAATAGATTTTTTAATGAATATGTCTCTAAAAATAATCGATCTCACAAGTAGAAAAGTATGAATAGGAAATTCAACTGTTAATTTCTGCTAAATTTATCTGTCTTCGCATAAAAGAATTCATGTAGATAAACTTTTAGACAAACAAAAGCATATTGCTCTTAAGTCATATGTGTCATCACAAGCAACTTTAAATACGAATGAAAGATAGTCGAACGTGCGCAACGCACTGGGCTCAACTTCAGTGGCTTCAAATGATTCATAGGCCCAATTGTAGACCCCCAGATATTTACCCAATGAACAAGTGTGCCAAATTTCAACCAAATCCGACCATTTTGGAGGGCTGTAGGCTGCTTCAAAGCTTTAGCCTCGTCTTGGCAAAAAACTCGTCCCTAGGCCCCAAAAATCTAAATTTTTGAAAAATGCAAAAAGCACCCCCAGATATTCACCCAAGGAACAAGTGTGCAAAATTTCAGCCAGATCGAACAATTTTTGAAGTCTCCAGGCTGCCCCAAAATTTTAGCCTCGTTTTGGCGAAAAACTCGTCCCCAGGCCCCAAAAATCAAAATTTTTGAAAAATGAAAAAAACACCCCCAGATACTCACCCAAGGAACAAGTGTGCAAAATTTCAGCTAGATCGAACAATTTTTGAAGTCTCCAGGCTGCCCCAAAATTTTAGCCTCGTTTTGGCGAAAAACTCGTCCCCAGGCCCCAAAAATCAAAAATTTTGAAAAATGAAAAAAGCACCCCCAGATATTCACCCAAGGAACAAGTGTGCAAAATTTCAGCCAAATCGAACAATTTTTGAAGTCTCCAGGCTGCCCCAAAGTTTTAGCCTCGTTTTGGCGAAAACTCGTCCCCAGGCCCCAAAAATCAAAAATTTTGAAAAATGAAAAAAACACCCCCAGATATTCACCCAAGGAACAAGTGTGCCAAATTTCAGCCAAATCGAACAATTTTTGAAGTCTCCAGGCTGCCCCAAAGTTTTGGGACATACACACACACAGACACACAGACAGACACACACACACACATTCTCAGATTCTAACTCAACTGAAGTTGAGAATATGGAACGTTCTTGAACTTTTAGGAACGTTCTAAGAACGCTAGAGAACGTTCTTAAACATTCCTGGTCATTCCCTTTTATTTACAAGTTTAAGGATGTCTTAAAATGTTCGGAAGCGTTCCTGAACGTTCCATAACGTTCTCGAACGTTCTCAAACGTTCAATAACGTTCTTATTGAGTCAATATTAACCTTTGGACGCAAATTTTAGAACCATCGAGGACGTTCTGGAACGTTCTAGGAACGCTATGGAACGTTCAGGAACGTCTCAAGAACGCTCCGTTTTATTTGTACTTCAAATCGCTTGTGATGACACATATTTCAAATTATGATTATGGCTAAACTAGTGAAAATTTGGTCAAGATTATTATTTAAACATCACACAATGTACAGTGGCGTCCAGGGATGTACCTGTTACTGTAAGTTGGTCGAATCTCAACATCCCTCAGGTAATTCTGACACCCTTCTTTAGAGATAGGAAAAATAGGAAGGTCAGAATCACCAATAGAAAAAGATTCATACATCTAAGGCAAGACCAATTTGATTAGTTGTTTTACGGGCCCAACCAACCCTGAAATTCCAAAAATCGAAATAAAAATAAAATTGATTTTGATAGTACATTTTTTACTTTTGTTGCTTTACAGACTGCCAAATTTTCAAAATTTTGGTAGTTTTTCGAAGGTTTTGAGAATTATATGAAACATGCATATCCATCAAATGACTGACCAATCAAAGCAACAAAATTTCAAAACAAATGAACTATGCAGTTCCGCTCGCAGCTCTACTCTACCATTTTTGTTTTGATTTAACTTTGTATTTTAATGACCAGACAGGTCATTTATTTAAGGGCTATGCATGTTTGCCTCCACTGATAGTAGGGGCCACTATGTCGTGAAAAAGCTTCCCGTGTGCAGCAGCTTGTACAAAGAGATTTTATGATTGATAACTGTTCCTTGAATGTAGAATATCAAAATTTGAGAGGTGGGACCGGGTGTGACCACCTGTTGCCATGGAAACTGACGTCATTGGTTACTATGGCAACCAAAATGAAAAGTTGTCAAAATTGAAGAATTTTTGTTCCATTCGAAAGAGCATGAAAAACTGATAAAGAAAAAGGTCATAACCTACATCTGAAAATGAATATATCAGGAGATATTAAGGAAATAACGCAAAATGACGTCATAAAATGATGACGTCATCGAAAAAAAAGTTTTGGTTTTTTGGAAAGAATACCTTACAGTGAACATAAAATATTATTACGAAAAAGTCTGAAAATCCTTTTTAAGAAGTCTATTAGCCAAAATTGATATTTTTAAATTTTGCCTGTAATGTGCTGGGCTGCGCGTACCCCAAGTTCCTACCTTCGACAGGCAAAAATTGAAAATGTCAATTTTGGCCAATAGACTTTTTTTGACAAATTTTCAAACGTTTTCGTAATAATATTTTATGTTCACTGGAGAGTCCTCTTTCCAAAAAACCAAAAATTGTCGAATTTTGGCAAATTTTCATTTTCGATGACGTCATTGTTTTATGACGTCATTTTGCCTTATTTCCTTAATATCTCCTGATATATTCATTTTCAGATATAGGTTGTGACCTTTTTCTTTATCAGTTTTTCATGCTCTTTCAAATGGAACAAAAAACTTCAATTTTGACGACTTTTTTTCTTGGTTGCCATAGTAACCAATGACGTCAGTTTACATGGCAACGGGTGGTCATCCCAGCTCAACCTCTCAAATTTTGATCGTCTACATTCAAGGAATAATATTCAATCATAAGATCTCTTTGCACAAGCTGCTGCACACGGGACGTCATAGTGGCCTTTACTATGATGCAAGTTACCCAACTTTACGGTACGGGACAAATTTTGAGCGCAATCCAAAAAAATTCCCATGTAGGTAGGGAGGTCAGTCAAATTTTCAAACATCATAAAGAAAAATTAAACTAGGCTCATCTGATAGCCCTTGAGCACAAGAAAAACAATGAGGGATCAGTTCAGTTCAGTATTTCAAAAGATAATATAAGAAAAATGGATAGTGAAAATCTTGCTATTTTGGTAAAAACGCGCCCTTACCATCCAAAGCTAAATCACATATCCAGAGCGCACCAAAAAGACTCAAAATGGCACGAAAAAATAGCCTACAAAGATTACGTCATAACCATGCGGTTTGCTTGCGCAAGGTTGGATATCTCTCAACCAGCACTTTTAGAATTGCAATCGATAGTGAAGCCTTTAAAATTGGGGAAAACAAACTTTATTTTTGAAAAGCTAGTGCTTGAAATCATCCTGCATAACCATGCGGTTTGCTTGCGCAAGGTTGGAAATCTCTCAACCAGCACTTTTAGAATTGCAATCGATAGTGAAGCCTTTAAAATTGGGGAAAAAAAACTTTATTTTTGAAAAGCTAGTGCTTGAAATCATGAATCATTAAAAAAAAAAAAAAACTCTTAACCTTCATCAAAATTTTCACTTAAAGTTTAAAATATGGTAATGATCTACGTCAGGGCCTGTGGACCCACAGGTATCAAAAGAAAGCTTATTTCTTTGCACATCTTCTCCAAAAAAATAGGCCTGAAAGAACAATCACTTCAAACGCGCTCACTTCAAACGCGATGACCGTTTGAAGACAACCTGTTGGAACTTTTTTCGGTGCCGTCATCTTTTTTGTTTACATTTTTTACCTCAGGTCAGAGGAAATGTGATAACTTTAGTTGTAGAAGAGCAGTCAACTTGATTATTTTTTATTGTGTTCTCTGATAAATTTTATACTGATTTAAAAAAAGAAAGAACCATTTGGAGTGGATTATGGTAAAGATATGAGGAAAGGAAAAGAAAAAATCTCCAGACGGTGTCAATTGAACAACTTCAAACAAAAATTGCAATCGAACCAATTGAATGTAATCGAAAGCGATCGAAGAAGCCGTCCCGAAATTAATTAACCCATCGTTAGGCATCGGAATTCCTATGGGAGCTCATTTCCGAGATTTGTAAAATAGCTAAGTCGGCAAAAAAACTTTTCCCGGGGGTTTGAGGAATAAACAGAACTGTTATTGTTTGTTTTTTATTTAACCATATATTTAAATTTGCGATCAAAAATACTTAAATAAATAAGTTAATCGATCGCCTGAGGGCGATTTTAACAGTGTAGATATACAAGTCAAATCTCGTTTTTGAAATCGAAAGTAAATGTTTGACTCGCTTATCTTTATAAAATCATTAGTTTCCTTACATTTTGTCTGAATAGGAGAGATTTTAAAATTTTTTCAGGCTATATCCCATCCCCTTCCTCAAAGTGTAACTTTTTTCTCTAGGGTCTACGCTTTACTTTTGCTTTAATCATATGTGTTATGTACTGACTAATAATGGCAAAAGTTGCAGATCAAATAAAATGTATAACAGCCTTAAGTAGTCTATTGTATTCATCACTTTTGTATGGTTTATGACGTCATTCCCCTATCATTTCAATGTTCGTCTCATTTATCCATGTTCATTATGCCACATTATGCTTAGAATTGATTTACTTTAAGCGAGACAATAATTTCACAGCTGTTTTAAAACGCATGTGTAAACACTTTGTTTTTTACTACAACGATTTGGATAGTAAAATAAGTGTCCTGAATTGAAATTGCACGGCCTTTGAAACAAAACAACGATAAAGAAGTTTTTAAAGAGGTAAGGTTCACTCGACCATTTTACTCGACTTTATAATTTAGTCTAGCTGCTCTAATCTTGCCATAATTTACCAGAGATAGATCCGCATCGCAGGGTGTAAGGTAATAAGCCATCAACCTTGCCCTTCTACGACTAAACGAAAAAATGGACAAAGTGAAAATTAATTTCTTAGTGAACACTACCACCAGGTTCTTTCTCCGATGATTTTGTCGGAAATAAGCGATCGCCAACAGTGTGTTTGAAACACGCTGACCTAGTAATATTCAATATACTATCTGTATCTCTCAGGAAATAGACACTTACAGAACGACATAGTTTATCATTTGAAATACCCCCGTGTTTGGACCATTCTATCGTGGGCGCAAAATAGGGCAGAAACTAAATAGCAAGCGCTCAAGGTGAAAAGGTGAAAAGGAAAGTGATTGATATTCTTTGAAGGAAAAACGTCAGATACAAACCCAAAGACCAAAATATGTATTTTGTTGTTGAGAATTGATCCTGTGAAGATGAAAAAATTTCCGCTTTGCGTTTTTTTGGAACGCTGAAAAACTCTAATTTTGATCTTCCTTAAGGTAAAGCAGCCTAGACTAATGTTAAATTTCGTTTCCGCGCAAATTCGTCACATTTTGTCTCGATAACCTCATAACTACGGAACTTATCGTTAGAGGCAATCGAGCAAGAACAATAGAAAAAATCTTTAATTGGCTCTGTAGAAAAATTGCAAAATAGAAACTCGCTTAAATTCACAATACTGATTCTTTACCCCAAAACGAAAGTTTTCTATTTTGTAAATCTTTCTTACACTTCCCCATACGTAAAATATAGAGTACTTTTGTTTTCCCCCCAAACTTACGAGGGAAAAAAGTTAAGACTGCGTGTTGTCCTCGCGGACTTTCCCAGCGTAATTTATTTGTGTGATGTCATAATGTTAGTATTGTTCTCTTCTCAGATTATTACTGACGGCACTTCAATCGCTTACGGGATTGGACAATGGTTGACAATTGATCGTGACGTATACAACAATTCGATGACGCGGACGAATGAAAGTTCATTTTGGGTGGCTTCATAACACTCGTAAATTCTTTATTTTTCTAGTGTATTTTGTTTTTTCGTTTTAGAAGAAATACTATACGGTAGAAAATAAGGTTTTATACTATTATTTTTAAATTTGATATTTTAAATGCCTATTATAAAGAAAAATTCGTAAGTGGGCGGAAAAATAAAAACGCCTTTGTTTTGAACGCCCGACTGCAAAAATCTCGGGATTCTGGGACTTCTTTTGAGACGGGGGTTAGACATGAAAACAAAGAGCTAAGTAGAATAGTAGAATCGACTTTTTCAAACTTTAAATAGAGTGTGTAAAGTATTTTTGTAATCAAACATTATATTTTAAGTAATATTTCGTTATAAGCAAAGATAACTTGTTCGGAAATAAAAAGTCTTCATTCTTCGACCCCCGGATTTTTCATCGCATTTTTCATCGCATAATTTCTACGGGAAATCGAAAGTAATTTCATTCGGCTTGTGATGTTTGAGAGCTTGGATGTTGGGAAGCTGCAGGAATAAAGGTAAACAAATTATAGTCTTTTTTCTGAAAGAAAAATTAACATTAGTCTAGGCTGTAAAGAGGTTGCGAGATTTGGGTTAGCGAGGCAAAAAACGCAAAAAAACTGGTAAAATCGTAATCCTCAAAAATCGAAGTTCTAGCCTCACTGATTGGACACTGTCTGGAAATCTCTTTTTTTCTTTTTTTTTCTTTTTGCGCATGCAGCAAAAGATCGTGACTTTTGATCTCCCTAATGTAAGGTAATCCCACACCTGGAATTTTTTTTGCTTGTTCCAGCAAAACAACCCCATTGCACTATTTTTATTCCAAAAAAAGTTTACTTATCTCACAAATCAGCTCAATACATTTGGAAAACCGTGCCATTTTTCATTTCGGAACAATTTTGCGCAAAATCACCCTCAAAAGTCAAGACTGCCTGTCCCTAAGGCTAGGAGCAGCAGGAAGCACGACCCTGTCGACGTACCGGACAGTCTAGTGTTTTGTCCGGTGCCAAAAAGTATCCCTCAGCCGCACTGAAAATCTTTTGTCGGTTAGATTTTTCAAACTTCTGGACACCTGACACATGTCGTCATGCTTTTCAAAAATAATAGGCCATTCTAGAAAATTTTTGTTACCCCCGTTGGACGAAGTGCATTTTTTAATTTTTTCTAGCCTCAGAAATAATTTTTCTTTTCTCCAGTTTCTCAGAACAGAGCGCGCAGGGAAAGTGATATATACTATCCGTAGATCTAACACGATTTTTTTTCCTATCCGTAATTTCGTTTTCAGGGGGTATTGGGTCATTAACAGTTAGGTAGGGTCAGGGTTGCTAGTAACGGCTTGTCACTGTGCTGGGTGCATACTCGGCGCCTTGGGCCCCGCAGGGTTGCTAGTAACGGCTCGAATTTCAGTCAGGTTAAAAAAGGGGTACTTTTACCCATATTATAATAACATTACCCCCGTCTTTTTTGTCATTCTATAAGTATTTCCAAATTTAGTCTTCTGCTGTGCGAGTGTGGCTCAACGGATAGCGTGTTGGCTTCCTAATCCGAAGGTCTTTCTTTAGTGGTGGTTCGAATCCGACCCGGTGCGATGATTTGATTGGTCGAAAAATGATTGACAGGTATCAAAACTTAGTCAGAAATGAGAAACTAAGTCTCAAACAGTCAGTAGAAGCAAAGATACAGAAGAAAGATAGGAAAGGAAAAGGAGTAGAAGGAGTGTTAGATATACGGATAGTAGTTATCACCTACCAGCGCGCAGGGTCGTCAGCAATTAGCAGAGGACTCTAAACTAACCTCTCTTAAAACATCAACAAATAAAACAAATCATTCACCAACTTACTATAGTATATAAATATCAGTACTGCTTGAGTCAATAAAAGGATTGCTGTGTAGAATATTGTGAAGAATTTAGTAAAATTGTATCACAGCGGACGTTTTCTTCTTGTCTTATATGTCAGTAGGATATATTAACTTGGTCCAGTAGACGTTTTCCAATTTACCGGACCCCGACTGATTTGGAAATTTTTATGAGAAGAAACTTAGCAAACGATATGAAAATCCATTTTGATCTTGGTACGTCCCAGTTTTAAGACGTATGCCGACGAATTAGGTTTGTTCTAATGTTTAGCACCAAATGATCTCGCGGCAAATGCTAGATTTTAAAAGTACAGACCGGAGAAAACGGAAGCTTTGCTTAAGGAAGATGAAAAAAATTCCGGTCTGTAAAATCTTTTTTTATCCCCCTTATTATGAAATTCAGAGACTCACACTTGAAAACTTGAAAACTATTATCTCCATAAGCTTGCAAATCTGAGGTTCTGAGGTATTTTGAGGTAATCTGAAAAATTGATTTTTCGAAGGAAAATCAGAAAGCATCAAAAGCATGGCAACCACTGCAAATGCACTAGACGACCTCATTAAAGAATACCTAATATACAGAGGCTTTACTGCAACTCTCAAATGTTTTGATGTCGATCTTAAAAATGATAAGTCGAAGAGCTTTAAGGTAAGCTTGTTTAAAGATGATTGTATAATCTAGACCCCCGCGCTCGATAGGATCGATCATCGGAGCGGCTCGATGACGGATCGATATGTGATCGATGGATTACTTATCGATCCGGATAGGAGATCGATAGAGGATCGATACTCAAGATTTTTTTAAGCTTATGATTAGTTATCGATCTATCATCGATCTATCATCGATCTATCATCGATCTTTTATCGATCTTATCGACCCTATCGACTCTTTCTAAAAATCGAGCTCTGATATTAATCGATCTTTCTCGCCATCGACACCTATCGATTACCTATCGACACCTATCGATTACCTATCGACACCTATCGATTACCTTTCGACACCTCTATCGATCCAATCAAAATATCGACCGTTTTTTTATATTGATTAATCGATCCATAGCGATCTAATGAATGGCGTCAACCGGATTTACTTATCGGTACTTATCTGGCACCCGATGTAGAAATTTTCTTTCGACACGCTAAGAAAGCTCTGGGAAAAGGTCGGGGAAACTTTCAACATCTGCTGGAAGGTTTATATTACGGAATTTCGCCTGAGCCCTAGCTCCGAACTTAAAAAAGCGGAGGGGGCCGGCTTAAAAATGGCCGATATGGTACTCTCGGGTACCTAATATAATAAGCCCCCCCTTAGAGCCTGAAATTATAATCGATGCATAATCGATTAACGATCGATGACGAATCGATATACTCGATTGAAATACTAGCTCGATAATGGATCAACGAAGGATCGATACTCAAGACTTTTTAATGGCTGAATCTTCCATCGATCTCCTATCCGGATCGATAAGTAATCCATCGATCACATATCGATCCGTCATCGAGCCGCTCCGATGATCGATCCTATCGAGCGCGGGGGTCTGGTATAATAAAACGTCAATATAATAGAACTCTCTCTTCTTCCTGCTCCTCCGCCACCACTCACGACCCTCGACATGGCCCGAGAATTCTCGGGCCTCTTCGGGCCATGTTCGGGCCGGGAGTCCCTATCAATTCTTTTGGCCCGAACATGACCCGAGTCATTCGGGCCATGTTCGGGCCATGTTAAATGTTAAATTGATTCAGCATGTCCAGTCAAACAAAATAGTACAAAATAAGATTTGTCTGTTTTGTTTATATCGCTCAAAAAAACTTTACAAGCTTCCCATGGACACGCTTCAGTTTAAAACCAGGACCAGTTTACTAGCAAATATTTCCACCCTAAGTATATTTATAACTATGTTTTCATACCAAATAAGACATTTAATATTTATATGAATTTACAACATTCATATATTTAATATAATTAAGAGAAACAAAGTTTTTCTCAAAGAAAATGTTTAAAAAATTCAGTCCTGAAATTACATGCCTGTTTAAATCATGTTTTCAAAAATTGGCCCGTGCGTGGCCCGCGTGTGGCCCGAACACGGCCCGAATTCTCGGGCCATACTCGGGCTTTACGCGAATTCCAATAAAAGTTTTGGCCCGAGAATTCTCGGGCCATGTCTAGGGTCGTCACCACTCTCTCTCTCTCTCTGTTTGCATAGTCAAAGACATTTACCAAAGCAAAGAGAAGATCTAACCCACACTCGAACTATTGCAATTTTTTGGAAACGTCATCAGGCCAAAAATTGCGAAAACATTTGCCAGTTTTTAAAGTCAAATCAGGTGCGAAAAAGGGGCGCTTCCATCCAGAACTCTCACCAGTGCGGCATTTTACCTGGATCAGGGAAGTCACCTGATCCAGCTGGGAGACCCGTCTACTCTGTTCGTGTGGTTTAGTTAAAACGAATAATAAAATGTAGAAATCTCCATAGAAATAACAGAGTATATAGCCGGGTATTTTTGTAGATGCCAAATCTGTCTGCAGAATTCTTTTGGCTCTTAAACAATTATTGAAATCACGTGATATTATTGTTTTGATTGGAAGTGCACGAATCTGATTGGCTAACCTTATCAACAGCTTTTTTGGCACGAAATTAAAACCAAAACCATACTCTCAATGAATAGCTTTTGATGGGATTTTTGCTTATGTGTTGTAAGTTTGAATAGAGAGTATGGATCTCCAAACTACACCGGATCGAGCTACATCGCTTGTTCTGGCAGGCTAGCTCTAAATCTCTAAAACAGCAACTAATAACATGAAAACCAGATTTTATGATTCTTCAATGGGAATCAAAACTATAAAGTGCACTTACAAACATCAATATGTCAGATCTAACAAAATTAATAACGATACTGTCATCATTGACAATAAAACAAAGGATTTTCTGTCAAGAGTCTTGTAAACATTCCAACAACTTCCATCAAAATGATCTGTCACAGCAAGTCTACCATTTTTAATGCAGTCTGAGGATTGAGCCGAGAACGCTCTTGCAGAACGCTTGCAGAACGCTTGCAGAACGCCTGCGAGCTCTCGCGCGGATGAAAAACTTTAATCTGTCAATCATCTTCTCAAGCGAAAAGACGCGAAGCGATTCTAGCTTAGTGCCGCAGATCATCAGTGCAATTATCATAATCCCTTTATTTTCATTCCTAGAATTTTTGCAAAAAAAAGGAAAAATACAAAAGTTGTACTTTTTACTGCTCCATATTCACATACCTTAAGTTGGTCTAATATCGACATCCCTCGTCTAATTCCGACACCCTTTTTTAGAGAAAGGAATAATATGAAAGCTTGAATCACTGATTGAAAAAGGATTGTTCCTCTCTGACCACTAAGCAAAGAAAAACAGTTTCAACCTTTCTAGAAATTTCAGCTTATAAAAAGGGTGTCGAAAATGGAGGAGGGGTGTTGACATTAGACCAACTTACGGAACTGAATTTGAAAAATCTTCTATGTGGCGTTTTTTTGCAAACTTCAAAAAACTGATTTTTGTCTCGCTTTTGCGGGACTACAGGTTAAGTGCTGTGTGCAGCATAGGGTACAAAGTCCAAATATGCGTTTCCCGTAATTTTTGTATGAAGAGTTAGGTCCATACTGTCTGGGTATACACGCATCACTCGATCTAGCGACGGTGTAGTCCCATCAAGCAACGGTTTTCTATTACTTTTATTCTTTCGTATTTCCGCCCACGGCGCAATTGGGCCGATGAAATCTGCATAAAGGTAATCTTTTTAAAATTTGCTGCCAAATGAGCATTCAAACTAAAATTTTCACGGTGCAGTTGTCGAGTTATGAGAGCATTGCTCGATCAAGCTACAAAGTTACCAAGTTCCCAATTGATCCTGATTAATTTCATAACTCGAGAACCGCACGGTGAAAATTTAAGTTTGAATGCTCATTCGACGGCAAATTTTTAAAAGATAACCTTCATGCAGATTTCATCGGCCCAAAAGTTTGCGGCGCGGGCAGAAACATGAAAGACTAAAAGTGATAGAAAATCGTCGCTCGATCAGACTACACCGTTACATCGAGTGACCCATGTACCCAGAACAAGCGACGTAGTTCAATCAGGTGACGTCCCCCGAACCAGGTAAAATGCCGTACTGCTCACAATCCTCCATCGGTTTGCATAGCAAAGACTCCAGATAGGTGAACCTAGTGAACTCATCTGGTGAACTGAGTTAATCCAGAGCAGCTCAGAGGAGAACCGGGTAGGTGAAATCACATCTGGTGAACTGAGTGAACCATGCAGTTCTGAATCGAGGTTGATCCCAGTGACATACTCTGTGCCCATCTTGGCTAAGGAGGGGTTCAATAAAATCCAGTGGTTGTGCTGGAAAGTCACAGATACTTTAGGCTTACAAACTTTCGCGAGCATAAACTTTTGCAATTCGCTAGATAAAAATGAGAATTTTTAAATAAAAATTGCCTTAAAAGTGAAAAATATTCCTTGAATTCAATAAAGACGGTTGCCCTTTGAATTTAAAAAGGCATTAAAGGATAATAATATGCCGAAAATTTGATATTTAATACGATTTCGAGGTTTTATAGATTTCCAATTTTTTTGAGAATTTTTTGTGAGCATAAACTTTTGCAAATTGCCCTGTTAAGAATTTTCAAAGACATTTACTTTCGCGAAAAAGGTCAAAATTTGTGAAGATCGCGAGTATAGATCAGGTAGTATAGCTATAGTAGCACGAGCCTGTCAGTGGATACCAGCAGCCTAGGTCAGAAAGGAAAAGCAAACCTTATTACTGTCAACTGCTCTAACTTGGGACAATCTGACAAAACATGGGACGGCAATTCGGCCACCATTTCACCAAACCTCCAAAGTCATTTGAGTTAATGAACAGCGTATTGGAAAATACACAATTTCTCTTTGCACTGAGTAGGCTTTTAAATCAAAATATGAAAAAATCTGTAGTGGAACACACGCAAATATCTGGAATAAAGAAGACCAAATTAGTGGCAAAACGATGGAGCGTTTGACGTCACTCGCACGGCAAGTTACACCTTCGTTATTTCTTAATGCAATCAGGCGATAGGTGGTTAGACGACGGGGTTTCTGTATCTCCAATCGGCGTCCGGTCATTTTGAATGAAAACAAAAAAGTTAAAAAGGGCGCGCTATCAGTGAAAGTTATCGTGACATGTTATGACAGAAAGTATGATTGATAAACTTGGTGGAGTTATCAAAACTAATTTGTTGTCAAAGAGATTTAACAGTAATTGAAAATACAGGTCAGATATCAACAGTCCCATGTTTTGACCAATCGTCTCAAGTTAGAGCAGTTGACGGTACACACATTCAATATACTCTCCATCCCCTATGACCTCCTGACTCAGAAATTGCTTTTTGGTGGCCCCAGAGGGAACATATTTGCTTGCCAAACTTCAAGCAAATAATATTCTATTAATCCAAAGGAGATCAAAATAGGTATATATAATAAGAAAAAGGGATGACCCGACTTTTAAATTTGAATTGGTTATTCTCCCTTTCTTTCCTTGAACAGAGTTAAGTAAAACAATAAACAAAACATAATCAATTAAAAACTGGGCTGCAAATATGACTGAAAAAGCCATTTGACTGACTGAAAATCTTTTGTGTCGGTCATGATGTCTGAATGAAAAGAGGAATAAACCATTAACTTGAGAGTTGAAAATAAATCTCTTACACCCCTGTCTGTTACTTGGACATGTTCATAAAACATAGGGCGAAAGTTTACACATTGAAAAATGGCTTTTTTACATTTTTATCAATAACTTGGTAAGTATTGCAGTAATCTTGCTGAAAATTGGTGAAAATGACGATAATGATGTAACAAAAAGGACTGCATCAAAAAATTTCAAAAATATACTCCTCAAACAAGGAAAATGATAAAATTGTAACTTTGTTACTAAATTATCAATTATTAAGGTTCTAATGGATTATTTACAATTCACAGGATTTCATTTCTGTCTGACACAGTGTTCGATTGACGAAAAATATTTATTTGCAGCCCTGTAAAAGTGATTTGAATGTTGAAAGATTGCATCTTCATCCCCAAGGTAAACAATCAAATTACAAAATCTGGGCTTAAGGCAGTATGGAATTAGTCACAACATAATTAAAACAATGAAACTTAAGATCTTACGTCTTCAACTTAGAGCAGTGTAGCAGGACAGCAGGTAATTCAAAATCAATCAGGTAATCTACCAACCAATGATGAACATTCATGTTTAATACTACCTAAATATATAGATAGATAGATAAATAGCTTGCTCCATCTATTTTGATGAAGATCTACTAATTTTAAATATCATTAAATCTCAATTTGATAATACGAGAACCAGCGAGGATTAAAACATCAGCTTGGAAAATACCTTGTGTCTTGTTTGTTATATAAATAAGCTCTCATATTCTTTTAACACCCCTAGACTGCTGATAATTAGGCTAGGCTAGACTTACCTCTTTTCTCTTTCCTATTCCAATAATACATTGCCTATATAGTTAACACATGATACATATTACGTAGTTTCAATATTGTAGATTTTTTTAAGGGTGTAATTATACACTTATCACTATTTGAATGAGAGGTAAGCTACTATAGCCCTAACCCTAACAAAATTTATGGGAATCGATATTCGAACTTTATATATATACAATGCTGCACACAAACACTTAAAGCTAAGGTCCTGCTAAAGTGAGAGAAAAATCAGTGTTTTGAAGTTTGCATAAAACACCACCATGGAAGATCTTTCAACTTCAGAATGTGAATAGAGCAGTAAAAAATACAACTTTTGTATTTTCTTTTAATTCGCTACCTTAATTCAAAAGGGGCCTAAGTCCATTTTTATGAAATTTGAGATCTTTAGTTTTTCTCAATCTCTGGCTCATTTGCTCTCTTTTGATGTACAGAACAAGTAGTTTTTAAAGTTAAAAAGGTTCAAAACTTCATACTGAAGCTCTGATAAAAGTGATGTTTAATTCAAAAGAGGCCTAAGTCCATCATCTTTTTACAATTAAGGGCCTAAGTCCATCAACTATTTACAATAAAAAGGCCTAAGTCCACCAAAATAAGTTTGTTAAGTTTTGAAGAGGCCTAAGTCCAATTGAATTGCAAATGGGCCTAAGTGCATCCTAAAAAGTTTAATTGAGTTTTTCTTTATTTTACTGAGATTGTCTTTTCTCTTTATCTTGAATCTAGGTGTAAGTGGTTTTATTTTGGAGTGTCATATGTGCAGGTTTTGAACTCTAAAAGGCAGAAATTAACCCTCACACGTTTTTCAAAATTCATGTTTAATTCAAAAAAGGCCTAAGTCCACTCTGCAAGATTTACTAAGTTGCACCTGTTACATACAAAAATACATTCCTTTCAAACGAATGCCTTTTCATTGGAAAAACAAGTTATAGCTATGGCTTTCAGAAAACATTTACTTCAAAGCTTTACCATCAAAAATGGTTTCAGAATCAAGGAAAAACTTTAATTGCAATTTTCTCAAAATGACCCAAATGGACTTAGGCCCCTTTTGAATTAAGGCTCACAGGACTTAGGCCCCTTTTGAATTAAGGTAGCGTTGTGTTGCAATGGCTCCAGAAATAAAATAAAGAGATAATGATAATTGAATACTATCCATTGATGATCCTCGGCACTATCATAAAGCTAAAATCGCTATTTGTACTCTTCGCTTGAGAAAATGATTTTTTTCAACCGTGAGGAAGTTTGTTTCCCCTATCCTAAGATAGGGCCTATTCATTAAATTTCTGATTCAAAGAGGGGTCAAGGTCTTTTTAACTCCTTAAAAAATATTAAAGAAAGTTAATTAAAAATGTTAGTAAAAGTATGGCACCGCAACAAGTAAAAGTATGGCACCGCAACAAGTAAAAGTATGGCACCGCAACAACTTCTTCTAAAGTCTGTCTCAAAAGTGTGTGGACAATTCAGTTTTTTTAGATTTTCTCAGCACCCATTCGTTCTATGTGAGAAAGTTATACACCGTTGGAAAGATACTTCAAAGGAAAATAATCTCATTTGAAGAAGGCCTAAAGCGGCTGAAAATTACCAAAAAAAGCAAAAATGACCAAGTTTGCAGTGCTGTATCTTTTTATCTCGGAAAAATACGAAAAATCTGAACACAGATTTGAAATCAGCAAGGTTTAAACTTTTTATTTCCTTAAGTTTCATTATTGATTACAATCTTGCAGGTTGAAAACATTTTGGAGCAGTTTGCAACATGCATTCACAACACTGATATAACATCATTACGAAAGTATTGGAAGTACTTTGACCGATGTTTCTTCAGTCAGCTTGGTCATGACACTTACAAAGTAATCAAGAAACTAGAAGGGAATCTTTTGAAATTATACATCATCCATTGTGTTCAAACTAACAAAATGGACAAAGTGACAGAATTCTTCGAGAAATATGCTTCTGAATTACATCATGAAGATAATTGGAAAGAATGGTTTGGTATGAAATTTGTTATTTAGTTTTTTAGTTTTTTCCCCTTTTTATGCCAACATAATGTGATTAAAAGATGAGTGAATATCAAAACATACAGACTGCTATGATTTCAATAGATGTTTTCTAAATACGATTATGACGTCATAGCTGTCAATAACTAGACTTTTAACTTCTGAAGTGTAACTGACGGGTCGGTATAACAAAGGTGGTTTTTGCATATGCATATATGTC
The DNA here is from genome assembly GCF_902728285.1 of Clytia hemisphaerica. Lineage (NCBI taxonomy): Eukaryota > Metazoa > Cnidaria > Hydrozoa > Leptothecata > Clytiidae > Clytia > Clytia hemisphaerica. The sequence continues at coordinate 1,529,206 of NW_027103621.1, forward strand.
ATAAATTAACCAAAAAAGTTATAATCTATCGATTGCTTCATAATAGAGTGCAACTGAAGTATTGATTTAACTTTTTTGTCTTTCATTCATAGCTTTACCATTCATGAAAAACCCTGAGCAGGCAAGATCCTTCAGTATTTGTTTCACCAAGATTTGGCAAGACTCGGTGTTGTTATCACTTGGCAATTGTTTGGAAACTGTTTTCAACAATATTTGTATCTTTTCTATCAATTATTTCTCTTTTTAAAGGGCCACAATATGGGTTATTGCAAGACAAACGTCAAACTGACGTCAATGACCCCACTCTCTGCCTGTAATGTCAACACACGTGGAGTGATCTCTGATCCTCTCAGTCTCTATCTCTATCCATCTATCTGGTTTAGTTACAGCAGGTCATTCAGCCCATTCTCACAATGAACTGGACTGACTACCCAATTCCCCTCACACGACATTAGTTGACCTGGGCGAAGGTTGGTTCACTTGGCAAGTGAATGAACGAGTGGGAATCGAACCTTGGTTTTCGTTACAGGAATCAAGGATGATGACATGATATACCACAGCTCCTCTAGTATAGTACAGGCAACTTCTTGAGATTATTGCAAATTTTATAAAAAAATTCCACTTCCATTTCTCCTTGACATTCTTATAGCTTTACCTACTCTACTGAATTTTGAGAAAGAAAAGTCAAAATTTGAAAAACTCGAAGAAGAGAATGTCAAACTCTTAGGTCGTTTAGCATCTTACGAAAAAGAAATCATCCAATATCATGCACGTGTAACTGCAGAGAAAACAGATGCAGCTTGTCAAACAATAGACATATCTATAGAAATGAATCACCAAGAAAGGTATTATCAGTTTTCGATTGATTCAATGGCCATTTTGAAGAAGTAACTTGGGTTTTAAGGTTATTTCTTCAGATCTTGCTTCTTTTATTAACACTAATTTTACTTACTTGGCCAATTTGAATTGTTAGCTTTTCATTGCAGATTCTTATTCCATCTTGTAATTTTTCTTTGTTTTGAAAATTTTCAGGCTGAAAAAAAGCAAATCGATAGAACCCTCTACCACTAATACAAAGCCTAAATTTGGATGGAAAATTTTCGCAGGAAACAAAGACTCAGTGAAAACACCAAAAAAGGAGAATAATAAACCTGATGGTAAATTGGACGAAAAACAATTATTCAGAAGCTCACTTGATGAAAGTGCACTGAGAAGGCTGAAACAACTTACTAAACAGAATTCTACAAATAAGATTAAAAAAACAAATTCAGAAGATAATGGAGTCATAAATAAACAATTAAATGATGACATAAGTTTAAGCAGTACAGAGGGTGATGAGGAAAATGTGGTCGATGTTACGGTACCTTCAGCTGACTTTTATGTACCGTTAGATAACAATAAAGATGTCACGTCAGACTCACTCACATTAGCAAGATCAAATTCAAAGCAAGAAACACCTTTTATTGTTCTGAGTCAGGTACATTTTTTTGGTTGAACACAATTTGGAATTAACTTGATAAAATCTTTACGTTGTAAGCCGACTGAACTCCTTTTGATAATTTTTTTGATTTCGTCCTACAATCACTGCCATGATATTTTGCACAAAAGGGAAACTCCATCAAAACTTTTAAAACTGCGATTGATTTTTATAAAGTGCTTTAAAGTACGGTTGGAAAGAGTTTTAACTTAGGATCTCAGAATCTAAAAGCTCAAAAATGTTCCAATATGGCTGAGAATTAGCTTGGAAGTAGTGAAATTGCAATTCTTGCCCGAGCTTTGAATTCTGAAAAATGTTAAATTACCCAAATTGCCAATATATTTTGGCGCTGATTGTAGTTTTGGCTATCCAAAGATTTACTATATACAGTGTTGAAAGTAGGGCGGTTTCACTTCTCGAAATTCAGCAAAATTTGAAAAATAGGGGTAAACTTTTTGTACCAAGTCAATTTTCCGCAAAAAAAAAAAAAAAAATAACTGTGAACAGTTTTAATTCTATTTATTTTATTTCTTAATTTTTTCTTAGGATGAGTTTACAGAACACAATGCTTCGATCATTTCATGTCGATTTTCTGATAACAATAATATCGTGGCAAGTCTAGATGTATCTGGCATTGTGAAGTAAGTAAAAAGTTCTGATTATGCACCATATAACCACAAGGTAATTTGAGGGGGTGTTAGACAACCCACTCTTTTTACCTGCCCAGCAAACCAAAGTTTGTTTTTACCATATTTCCTGTTTGGTAAAAAAAAAGTGTTATAAAACTCTTATTACCTCAAACCAATACCCAAATAAACTGATCTAGAATTCTTTTAAACACCAACGTAGTTTTGACATGAAAACATACACCTATCGAACGATTTTAGCGTTACAAGAAGTTTTCGTGATCCTTTTAAATGAACTTTGATTTTAGGATATGGCAATGTTATCCTGCAATATCAGCACAATCCATGGTCACTCTCAAAGGAGATTACACATCTTTAGACTGGGTGCCAAAACTTGATGGGAAGGTCAGATTCAAATTCAGTAATTATATTAAAGAGTTTTATTTTTAAAAGTGTTCAAATCTTAACCCCTAAAGAGTTTACTTCTTTTTTGCTAGGCAAACCTTTTAACCCCCTTGAGATCTCAATACCGAGTTTATGTATTTGCACTTTTGAGGACGGTAGAGTGCCTGAAGCGATTTGGAAAAACCCGCAATTCCGCCCCGCAAAATCGAGGACGGTAAAATTGCTGATTTACCGTCGTCCTCAGCTGGTCAGGATCTACTCAAATTAGAACCTTACCGCTTCCGTCGCTGAAAAACACGCATACATAAACTCGCTAATATGTATAAGTGGATGAAGGGCTAAGATCTTTTAGGAGGAAGTTTTATTTTTCAATAGGTTTTCTTCCTGTTTTAGCTTGTTCTTGGCAAAGGGAATTCAGTGTTGTCCTTATATGATGTGAATCAGAAAAAGATGCTTTGGGAAACAAATATCAACTCTAAATTCAAAAGGTATCATTTTCTAAAGAATACAATCTCCATCAATCAGTTTTTGGACCTACCCCGGTGGGGTTAAGGTCCTATAAATTCACCTCTGTCCGTTCGTCCGTCTGTCCGTTCGTCCGTCTGTCCGTTCGTCCGTCTGTCCGTTCGTTACCAGCTTTTCTCGAGATTGAATCATAGGAATCATTTGATTTTTGGTACAAAGGTACCAAAATATAACGGAGCCCGATTTTCGAAAAAAAAAATTTTTGGGCAAATTTGGGCCAAAAAACGGCTAAAAAACGGTTTTTTTGGAGTTTGTGAAAAATTGGATCATTAAATTTTTTTGATTTTTTGCATGAAAGTAGGGTACCATCATAGGTAAAAGATGGCTCAAGCAGATTTTTGCAAAAAAATTTATTTGGCTTAAAAAACGCATGTTTATCTATAAAAATCACTATTAATAAGCATACATCAATGTTCTTAGTCAAATTACTCAATTTCTTTATGAGATAGAAGTTTTTTTTGCTCATGAGGGCTTACTTTTGAAGAATATGTGTGTTTAGACATGAAATTTTGGTTGCTTGGTGTGTTTTTATAGAAAAACTGGCCAAGTTCAATATTTTTTTATAAGCACAATATCAATTACTTAGGTATTAGCTTTTCTCGAGATTGGCTCTTTCATTCTTTAAGACTTTTTGCACAAAGATGCATAACTATAAACCCTCGAATGTGATGGAGCCCAATTTTCGAAAAAAAAAAATGTTTTTGGGCAAATTTGGGGCAAAAAACGGCTAAAAAACAGGTTTTTTGGACTTTGTGAAAAATTGGATCATTAACTTTTTCTGATTTTTTGCATGAAAGTAGGGTACCATCATATGTAAAAGATGGCTCAGGGAGATTTTTGCAAAAAGATTTGCTGGCTCAAAAAACGCATGTTTATCTATAAGAATCACTATTAATAAGCATACATTAATGTTCTTAGTCAAATTACTCAATTTTTTTACGAGATAGATGTTTTCTTTGCTCACGAGGGCTTACTTTTGAAGCATATGTGTGGTTAGACATGAAATTTTGGTTGCTTGGCGTGTTTTTATAGAAAAACTGGCCAAATTCGATATTTTTTTATAAGCACATTATCAATTACTTAGGTATTAGCTTTTCTCGAGATTAGCTCTTTCATTCTTTATGATTTTTTGCACAAAGATGCATAACTATAAACCCTCGAATGTGATGGAGCCCAATTTTCGAGAAAAAAAAAATGTTTTTGGGCAAATTTGGGCCAAAAAACGGCTAAAAAAAGGGTTTTTTGGACTTTGTGAAATATTGGATCGTTGTTTTTTTCTGATTTTTTGCATGAAAGTAGGTAAAAGATGGGTCAAGCAGATTTTTGTAAAAAAAATTTTCAGCTCAAAAAATGCATCTTTATCTATAAGAATCACTATTAATAAGCATACATCAAGGTTCTTAGCCAAATTACTCAATTTTTTGATGAGATAGATGTTTTTTTTATGCTCACGAAGTGTTGAATATGAAAGAATACGAAAGAGCATGAAATTTTGGTTTCTAAACGTTTTTTTTATAAGAAACAAACGACTAATTTTAATAAATCGTCACTATTTGTGTTCTGAATGATTGTTTAACGTTCATGCTCACGTAGATATCAATTATATATGTGTTAAATGCATAACCAGGTAGGTCCATAAAAGTATCACTTGTTTCAATCAGGAGTAATTTCTCCTTATAGTGAACAATCAAAATCAAACTATTTAATTTGAATTAGGAATCTGCTCCGATTACTATCAGATTCTAAACTTTAGGTTAATTTAAAGAAGGCTCCATTCACAAGATACATTATTTCTCCAATCTACTCGTCAGGGTGAACTGTATTACAAGCAGTCCGGTTTCAGCAACAGCTGCTGTCAGCTTAGCATCAGACTCCAAGAAAAATAATAGCAATCAACAACAAAAACTGATCAAAATGAAGCAATACCCATTTCACACACCAAAAAGTTCAAGAGAAGGTTGTTTATGTTTGTGGGATTTGCACACTGGACAAAAGAAGGTGAAATGGATAAGTTAATAATGTTTGCAACTGTTTTTTGTATGACTTCTTAGAATAATGCACCTTTCTCAAAGCCATAAAAAGCAAAGGGTATTTTGCTAAGAAATAAATCTTGTTTCTTATAAAAGGAATAAGGAATTAAGGGAGAGGATAAGGACATAAGGGGGGGGGTTTGTAGGGGTTCGAAATACCGTTTTTCCGTCAAAATTTTTGCTGAATCCCGGAATCCCGAAAATTGGAAAAATAATAACACCGTCACACCGGCTTGTACAGGGCAAAAATGTACCTAAATACCGTCACCGTCTGATTTTAAAATACCGTTTTCCCGTCTCTTTTTTCGTCAAATCCCGTAATACCGTACTAAAAAGGGCCAATCCCGTCACACCGTAAAAGTACAACCCCCCCCCATAAAGCACTTTCTAATAAACTAACACCCCCTAAAGGGAGCTTATCTATCGTTGCCCTTAAGACTAAAGGCTCATCTCAAAGTATTATAACCTAACAGAATTCGTAATTTTACTGTGGTGAGATGATTGGCCTCTTTTTCATTCAGAGGAAAAATAAATGTTTTTCAATTTTTCTTGCTCATTTTGTAGACTGACTTAACTTTGGACCCCAATCCTGTGTGCATCCACTCTCTTGCATATAACCACAATGGAACCTTGCTTGTTTCTGGTGGTGCAGATGGCATGATTAGACTTTATGGTGAGTTTTTTTCTTGTGTTTTATTTGTTTGATACTGGACCTTTATAGCAAATCCCTTTATCAAACGGGTATACCCACTACTCAGGAGCCTAACATACACCACTCCTTTAATTTCGATTTTTCTCAGTCGTATTTTCAGATGATAAATAAATGTCCATTATTTTGCTCCAACCTATATAACCTATTTTAGTCCATAATTACCCAATTGTATTGTATTTGCATAGTCTTTATACCCCCTGACAATTAGCTCCCAATTTATTAGACACCTGAGAGCATGGCCAAAGGAGTGCATTCATTTCACGTTTACAATGTTTATGTGTACCTTAAGTTGATTAATTTTTAGAAATTCTGTGAATGTTTTGCCGTTTTCATGGCAATAAATAGACATCGCGGAAAAAACAGACTTTCGGCCAAAAGCTCTTAATGTGAAATGATGCTAATCCATGAACCGTCGATTCAATCCATTTAAGGTAGTTATCATAACAACTCTTTCCTCATCCAGATATCCGCAATAACGATTGTCTGATTGGTTGGCACGGTCATTCCACTAACGTCTTGGATGTCAAATTCAATCCAGATGAAACTTGTATTTATAGCATCGATGCGTCAGGAAAGGTTAGCAGTGAGCGCTCAAATTAAGCATTTCTATATTAAGGATTTTTCATAAAACTTTTTAATTTATATTCCAAAATTAAATATGTTTCTGGTTGTTCAAAATAAATTGCCAGAGTAATCCTTAACAAAAAATACAGCGTGTCCAGGTGTGTCCGGAAAAAAAAAGAACATGATTTATACAAGTAAAAATCCAAGAAATAGAAATTATCTTTTGTAATTGTTATTCTATTTTTTCTAGATTTTTTTAGGTGCCTTTGTTTTGCCTTCTTTCTTAATACGCGGTCAGGCTTCACTGAGACTGGTAACCAAAATACATTTAAAAATTGCCGCTAAGAGTTGATAGGTGTATAACAATAGATAATACTTCACACTTTCTAGCTTGCTGTTTGGGATATCAACAAAGTTAGTTCAAAGATTGCAGAATTTCCGTTGCCAGCGGGAAGCACTGGAATCTATGATTACAGTAACACCGGCGATGAGATACCTTCAAGTCATTTGCTGGCATGTGATTCAGAGGGTAATCATATGATGACGTGTAGCCCAAGTGGACTCATGCTTTATCAGGTATACTATTTTATCCTATGTTTTCCCCTAACTATTGATTGCCAATAGCCTCAACATAAGCTCGACTCTAATAGTCTTTAATAGTATTTCTTTGACTTAATTTTAGTCAATTTTGTTCAGTCCATAAAAAACCTCATCCCGATTCAGATCAAATTAGATATCTGCCTTGAAATACTGATTCAGCTTATCATTTTGATGTACATTTACAAGTCTTACGTAGTTAATGGCAAAGTACTATCAGAATAAATCCTTTTCTTTTGATCATTTTGATTGGCTAGCAGGGTTTCACTGACACAGAGGATATTTGTTTGCTTTAGGTCAAACCTATTGATTCTATGGAAGAAGTAATGCATCTGGTTTCACGCTGCTCTGAAGTTCTGACTCTAGACTGGACGTCTTCACCCAATTGCTCAACAGCTATTTGTGGGACCAGGAAAGGAACCGTCCAAATATCAACTTTATTAAAACGCTAAATCAGTCAGATTTTGATTAGAGCTCCACTTTCTTCTGGTGCGTTTCTTACTGGGATGCCTCACCAACTATAAGCTACTTACAGTCGACCCTCTCTCTAATTCGAATTTTCAAGAATCTTCTTCGAATAAAAGAAGGATTCGAGTTACAGGGAGTATTAACAAAATTCGTTTTTAAGAGTTTTACAAGTGTAAATTAATAAACAAAAAAATCTATGCGAATTTTTTTGAGTGATTAATTACCCATGCAGATATTCTATTTATAGGTCTTGATCAAAGGGTCGAATTTTGAACAAAATGTTACTTCGTCTTCTTCATATTTCTTTCTTTAAAAATCTTACCCACCATGTTATTGTAAATATCAAATATAAATTATTGGAATTAAAAATATTGCAAAAAGTTTTTTTACGATTTTTAAATAGACATTTTGGATGATTAGAATTTTTATATAACATTTTTTATTTAGATGATTAGAAGTAGGGATCATTTTCAGTTCAATCAGATTTTATTATTAAAAATAATTCTTGAAAATTTTGACCTTGATTTGATTTTTTTTTACCATTGTAAGTAATTGATTATTAAAAATTATTTTCTATTTTGCCATTGTTACAATCTTTTTGTCAAAAGTTAAGAGGAAACCTTCGATGCCAATCGAATGAAACCGATTGCTACTTCGATTTTTGAATCGATTGATCTTCTGGGAATGTGATAAGGATTTGAATTTCTACCGGTCATGCCAAAACCTTTCTAATATACCTGATATGACTTATTTTAAAACATCTAATTGTATTTCTTTTGTTTTTCAGACCAATGTATTTAAAAGAAAAACAACAACAAACGAAAAGCAAAGTATGATATGAGTCATGGAAGAAGAACTAAAATGCAGTATTTGTTTGGACTTTGCTGTAAAGGCTGTCGAAACCAATTGTTGTCATCAAATTCAATGTTTACTTTGTGTCAATACCTTGGACATTTGTCCTAATTGCCGTGCAAATCTTTCTTTCAAAGCTTCCCACATCTTGAGAAGGATTATCGATAAATTACCAGCGGTCTGTCCAAATGAGGGATGCAATATTAACATAACACGTGGGGAATTAGAAAATCATAATTTGAAGTGTGAATTTCGTGTTTTTATATGCTGCAGCCCGAATTGTGAATTCCAAGGGAATTTTCAGAACATTGCTGGTCATATTGCAGCATTTCATACACTCGAGCTAGTACGTGAACAGAAGAAATTATTTGAAAATGATAACACATTTATTGATCGCATCAAAACAGTTGAAACAACACGTGGCAACGGTAATGCAAGACTTGGCGTGACTGGCAAATATTATTGTGGTGGACCATTGAATGGGAATTGTGTTTGCTGTGATGGTGAATGTGGTCTATCCAATGGTTGTAACTGTCTAGAATGTATGAAGTTAGATGTAAAAGTGCGACGTCTTCCACGAAATTGGTTTATTAATCGTTCTGGATATGCTTGTCGTAAAGGTACAACAGGGTTATTTTATTGTGGACGAAAAGTAGAAGAGCATTACGACTCTGATGGTTTCTGTGGCCCTACTAATGGTCCGAACTGTCATTCATGTACGAAAATCGATGAACAATATCAGACAAGGTATGAAGCTGTTTGGGATAATTAATTTGACAAAGTGGTGCTGTTTTATTTATCGATTTGGCATTATTATTCTTGTTTCTTGAATGTTTTATAATTGAAACTACTATCGATCTACAGTATGATGTAACAAAATTTTCAACTTTAAAACGGGTGTATTTCTTGGCGTGAAATCGACAATTGAATCTTTCTGTAATTCGAACGTAAACCAGCTTTGAAAGTCTTAAAAGGGGCTTTTTATGTACCCTTGGTCTTTGAGAATCAAATTGGATAACTCCCGGTTAACTAAGTAGAAGTAGAAGTTTGACATTTAAAGAATTTAATGGAACGTAATTATATTCCAATCATTTATTGCCGTATTTCCTTACATAATATTTCGGGTGCGGCGCTCTTTTCAAAATTCTAGAAACAACTTTGATGGATGCGTTACTGTGCTTATTCGAGGGCGGTTGAGGAAATTTGTCATTTATCCTATTTTTCGATTATTTCTAATTTATTTTTTATATCATCATATTTTATTTACATTTTCGAAGTTAAAGTAGGTTTTTTTGTATCCACGATTTAATTCAAATGTCCTTCAGTTATTCGAAGTGATTATCGATACACGTTCATTTGTTATTGTGATATTTTAAGTAAATTATTTTTTTTACGCCTTTGTTACTATTTTATTGGAAAATAGAGCTACACGTTTTTTTTTTTATAAGGAACCTTAACTTTGCTCTGAGCCTGGAGTTCCTTATTTTTACGGAGAATTTCAGTAATTTTAAGTAATAAGTTGGAGATTTGATATTTCACAGAAAAGTGCTATTAAGGGGTATTTCGGGTCCCATATTTTCTGTTTGCCTTGAAATTTAACAAACTTCTTAACCTAAGGTTGAACTACCAAAAAATGATGGTGTAAAAATGAACGTTATAGCATAAGTAGAAAAAAAGCTCAATTTTTGCAATCGCAAATTTAACCGCTAAAAATCGCGAATTTTTCAATCAAAAATACATTCAAATATAGCGCTTTTGATTCTCTAAAACAAGCAAAAAAAAATTCCATAATTGCCCCGCAGGGGCTTTTGTTGCTTCACGTAGCGGACTTGCTCGCCAGAAAAATATTCATGTTGTTTCTTCAGATTTTTTTCGTGATATTTTTTTAACTTTCGTGCATTTTACACAGAGCATTTGTGAAAGCGAGAAATCGAAAGTCCCGTTTGCACTGCCAGTCTACACAGCTTTAAAGGTTTCACAAACAACAAACAGCTCACAAGATTTTTGCTTGGTTAATATCAAACCTTATACGATTGTCAGAAATGGATGACATCTTCAATGTACAATGACAGTGTGTTTTACACACACAGTCTGACAGTGTCTGGACAGTTTTATACGCTGCTCTACCGAAACCCTACTGAACCCAGTACCCTATATGGATATTGCATGCGCCGAAAGTAATTTTTCAAAGAGTAATCCTTGCGCCAAAACGTGCCAAAAACTGGTACCAACATTGAGTTTCTTACAGAAGGTTTAGTGAGTGAGACATGCTAATGAGAATATACTATGACTAACATGAACTGATTAATTCTCGTGGACATTTGAAGCACAGTGTTACAGCAAAATAATGGTTGAGCATGGGGAGCAGCGAGCAGAAAAATGTAAACAGAAGCGGAACAAAAGCCGAAAAAACGATGGATTATGGAGTATTTGATGCTATTTTGTGAATAATTTTTTACGCCAATATTGAAGTTTTAGCAAACTTTGAAAATGATGTTTATGCCACTGTGCCAGAACGGTACTTCGATGTGTATGTACGCCGAAGATTTTCAGCCCTAGTTACCTGAATTCCAGACTGGGACAAAACATTTCAAGCTTCTAAGAAAAGCTTATTATTACACATGCTATTGGAGTAATTTCAATTTGAATTGTTTTGTCACATATTATGAACAGACTCTAACACTCTCTCTACTATTACCACCACTGCACACTGTACCGTGTTGATGTTAAACGTAGGAGCGTACTTTGCTCAAATCAAAACTGAACAAACTTTTTGGACCTACCCCGGTGGGGTAGAGGTCCTTTAAATTAACCGATGTCCGTCCGTTCGTTCGTTCGTCTGTTCGTTCGTCCGTCTGTTACCAGCTTTTCTCAGGATTGGCTCATTAGTTTTTTTTGATTTTTGGCACAATGATGCAAAATGGTAATGCCCAAAATGTGACGGAGCCCGATTTTCGAAAAAAAATTATTTCCGGCCGAAAATGCCGGAAATATGCCGGAAAAACCGGTTTTTTGGCATTTTCTCGAGATTTCATCATTAGTTTTTTCTGATTTTTTGCACAAAGATGCGTATTAGCAATGCCCAAAACTTGGCCGAGTCCGATTTTTGAGAAAAAATTTTTTCCGGTCGAAAATGCCGGAAATATGCCGGAAATCGCCATTTTTGCAGATTTTCATCGGACTTTTTCCTTATATTTCGTTGTCTTTTCACACAAAAACATTATTAATAGCAATGCCCACCATTAAGCATGGTTCAATCGTCAATAGAACTGAGTTTTGAAGCCGGAACTTTCTAAAAATCGCCGGTGCAGCCCATTTTTCGCCGGAAAAACGGATTTCTTGATTTTCTCGAGCTGTACTTTATATTTTTTTATGAAATTTTACACACTGATGCAAAATGATACTACCTAAAATGTGACGGAGCCCGATTTTGGAAAAAAAAATTTTCCGGCCGAAAATGCCGGAAATATGCCGGAAAAACAGGTTTTTTGACATTTTTCTCGAGATTTTTTTGTCATTAGTTTTTTCTGTTTTTTTTGCTCAAAGATGCGTATTAACAATGCCCAAATCATTGCCGAGTCCGATTTTTGAGAAAAAGATTTTTCCGGCCGAAAATGCCGGAAATATGCCGGAAATCGCCGTTTTCGCAGATTTGAATTGGGCTTTTTCCATACATTTCTTTGTTTTTCACTTAAAAAAATTATTGATAACAATGCCACCATCAAGCATGATTCAATTGTCAATAAAACTTTTGCAATTCTGCAACCGGAACTTTCTATTTCTTTTTTCCCTAAACCCCTCCCCCCCCATCAACAATCAATGATGACATTTAATGCATTTTCGCTAAGCGCTATATTTTCTTAATGATTGGTTTTCTCCTTATTGCTATCTAAGTTTCATCATCAGGTAGGTCCATTCAGCATGTTGCTTGTTGACTTTTTAGAACCAGACGTCCAATAAAATACAAACACAATGTTGTACCCACCTGTGAAGTGAAAAGTTTTTAACCATGTTGACGGTGGTTACAACGGGACACGGTGTCTGAAATAACAGTCATTTCGTTGAAGAATCTCCGCTTTCTTGCTTGCCAGGGAAGTGGAAGTGGATTACAGCGGTAGAAAAAAATTGTGTACAGTGGCGGATTACCGTAGGACGGGGTGAATCGGATAAATTTGGAAGGTTTTGGGCAAATTGCCTCTTCCCGACGAGACCTACCACCTAATTATACCGCAGAACTTGACGAGTGGGGTCTAATTCGCGAGTTTAGAAAATTTCACTTTCAAAAGTTTCTTCTACGAGGAACAATCTTCAATCGAATACAAGAAAATCGAGTCACTCGTTTCGGGGTGAAGTGGATAGAATTTGACGGGGCGCCATTCGGAACATAAACAAACACTCTCTATATTTTGTGGTGGAGCAATACCATATTTCAAAAATTACGTTTTGCCGAAGTTATAATTTGAATTCATGCAATTCTCACAAAGTAATTATTCATTAGATGGAGCGTCATAAAAATGTAATACCTAAGGGATATATATTTGGGTAGTACGTTTAGTATCATTGATAATAAAATTTTGATTAGTGTGCGCTATGAAAAGTGTTGGTTGAATGCACGATAGAAAGTGCAATGTAAGAAAATGAAACGTCTCTGAAAGGTCTGACTACATTAGCTAAATCCAAGTTTGTTTTTTATCTAACGCTTACGTTTCGTTTCAGAGAAAATGAAAAGGGAGAAGTAAATAAATGATTAAAAAAAGAAGAGCATTAGAGAAACTGGAAAACTTACGAAAATATCAAATTTTCATCGAAGCATCGACCGATAGAGTCAACAAACACATGGTCGTTAGTTATATTGTCGTTATATTCCGCGGTTACGATAAATAGCATTGAATTTAAAAGCAGAAATATATCATACCCAGCAGGTGCGTATTTCTTTTAATCCCAGAAGAGTCTAGCATACCCACACCTCTGTTTCATATTCACAGGCTAGGTTAGGTTAATACGTAGGCACTTTAGGCCGATTTTCGAACTTTTAACTACCCCTGTCAAACTTGGTTCATTGGAAAGCTCTATCTTTTCTCGTTTCAACGAGGGGTCACTGACCTCTGTAACATTTATAGAAAAAAAGTTATTGGATTTTTTGTGAAGCTAATTGGAGCAAAAATTAGCGGATTTTTACTGCAAGGAGCCTTCCAAAAAGTGGGCAAAAAACAGGCATTTTTTAAGTCAAAAAAACTTAATTTTGAGCAAGTTTTGTCTATAACCCATGTTCAGGTGAACACCTTTTCGATTTTTTTCTTTCAGTTGATCTTTGATCGTCATGCTACAGGTTGAAAAATTTTTTTTGTTGAAACTTCACTTTTTCACAGAATTAATACCACTTTTATACAGGGAGGTAACGTGAAAACGAAAAAATCCGGGGGTAAAAAGTAACAAAAATCGCAATTAAAATTCAGGATTTCGATATTGAATGTCCATTTTGATTTATTTTGGTGCTAAAAATGATGTCTCGTGATGCTGAATAAAAAAATTTACAAATTTTCAAAATTTTGGCTTAAAAATTAAGAAATTTCAATTTTAGGCCATCTGATGACGTCATAAAACCGTTTTTTTGTAATAACTCTTGATACACTTTGATTTCAAAGCTAAAATTTTGCACACTGAAAGGTATTGTGGTAAACTAGATTTCGAAAAAAAAATTTTTGAAAAAATTGATGACGTCAGCATTTTATTGCAAAAATTCGATTTTTGCTTATTCCTGCTGACGTCAGCAGAAAAAATCGAAATTTTTGATTTGTAAAGTTTCTGTACCTGAATATCTTTCAGTGTGGCAAATTTCATTGCCTAAAGTGGTTTCAGTCAACAAGTATTGAAGATTTTAGATTCGATGACGTCATAAATGGCAGCTGACGTCATTAATCCGTTTTTTTGCAATAACTCTTGAAATATTTTGATTGCAAAGCTAAAATTTTGCACACTGAAAGGTATCGTGGTGAACAAGAGTTTGAAAAAAAAATTTTTGAAAAAATTGATGATGTCAGCATTTTATTGCAAAAATTCGATTTTTGCTTATTCCTGCTGACGTCAGTGAAAAATATTCAAAATTCTGATTTTTAAATTTTTGGTACATGGATATCTTCCAGTGTGGCAAATTTTATTCTCGAAGTGGTTCCAATCAACAGATATTGAAGATTTTAGATTTTTGCAAAAAATTAGATTTTTGCTTATTTTTACTGAGGTAAGCGAAAAAATTGAATTCAAAATTTACTGAAAGATACAGTATACTATATCTTTCCATGTGCCAAATTTTATTGTCTGAATTCGTCCCAGACAACAGAAATTTAAAATTTAAAATTGGATGATATCAGAAAAACGCACTAAAATAAAAAAGATGGAGTTGAAGAAAATGTTGAAAACTATCATAAAGAATGTTTTTTTGCAATTCTCATCAAATAAAGGGTCTTCAAAAAAAATCTAAAAAACCAAATGAAACACAATATTTTACTGAAAATGACACAGTCAATTTTATTCTTGTAATGAATAACAATTTATTAGACATGTTCACAGATGATAAAAGCTTGTTAAGAAATTGCATGCAAATGATAATCATTTTAACACAAAAATAATTGTATTTTAACAAAATATTGGTTTTTAGCTTCATATTAAGGAAATAAAATCTTAGATTTACAAGTTGATATCATTCTAAGACTCATTTGAGTAAGACAGTGCTAAAATATCTCGAGATTGTCTACTAAGGGACCCATTGAAATATGGCAATGAATTTGGGAGATATCGCAATGCTGTACACCTTAGTTTCATATGAAAAATTTCCTTGTCATCAATATTTTATACCACCATACAATATACCATTCACAAATAAAAAGTTACTTAAATGGGTCTCATCCTTTACAGATTTGGATTTCCAGTGCATAACATGTTACTTTAGTATTCATGATAATATACCAAATTGTCAACCTCGAAATTGTCACATTTAGTTATTCCTAAATATTTACAACACTTTCCAGCAATCTTTTTTGTGAAATTTGTGTCTTCATAAACGAAACTCCATGACATTTGTATCATTGATATTAAATCACACCTTGGAACACTAGAGTTCCTTGGTCCAATTATTGCAAGAATGTTTGTGTTTGTTTGTTTGTATTTTCATTATTTTCATTGTGCAACATTATCATTACATCATTGTCAGCAAGTTACGTTGTATTGTCAGCTTTAGAGGTTGTCCAACTTTGTTGAATTTGTAATCCTGGCACCTGAATGTGAAAGGAAAAAAAATCAAAATTTCATAATGGGAAATAATCTCTTTTAAAGGAATCAATGCCAAATGTGTGGTCATTCGCTAAAATCTCCTGAGAAAAAAAGACTCCAAGGTGTGAGACTCTGCTTGATGGTTAGGGCTATGTTTTCCATGCATATATACTGAACCATTGAAGAAGTTTACAGGAGAGTACAAAAAATACAAAAAGAGTCACGAGAGCCTACAAGAAGGACCATGGGGAACGTACAAAGGTACACGGAGAACGTACAATAAGGTACACGGGGAACGTACAATAAGCGGACAAGCTGGAGTTATTACAAGCCCCAATTTGATTTGGTTGGTCGTTAACCTGTAGTAAAACAATTTTGTTACTTTTTCTAAAGAACGTGTCATCTCTTTTACTTTTAATGATCCAATTAGTGAAGTATCTTATAAAAACTCCAGAAAATCCCACAATAAGGTACACGGGGAACTTGCAATAAGGTACACAGGGAACGTACATAAGGTACACGGGGAGCGTACAATAAGGTACACGTGGAACGTACAATAAGGTACACGTGGAACGTACAATAAGGTACACGGGGAACGTACAATAAGGTACATGGGGAAATTGCAATAAGGTACACAGGGAAATTGCAATAAGGTACACAGGGAAATTGCAATAAGGTACACGGGGAACGTACAATAAGGTACACGGGGAACGTACAATAAGGTACACGGGGAACGTACAAAAAGGTACACGGGAACATACAATAAGGTACACGGGAGCATACAATAAGGTACACGGGAGCATACAATAAGGTACACGGGAGCATACATAAGGTATATACACAGGGAAATTGCAATAAGGTACACGAGGTACGTGTACGTACAATAAGGTACACGGGGAAATTGCAATAAGGTACACGGGGAACGTACAATAAGGTACACGAGGAACGTACAATAAGGTACACGGGAAATTGCAATGAGGTACACAGGGAACATACAATAAGGTACACGGGAACGTACAATAAGGTACATGGGGAGTGTACAAAAAGGCACCGGGAACACACAAAAAGGACCTATCAAGGGCATACAAAAGGTACACAGGAATGTACAAAAAGGTACACAGGGAGCATATATACAAAAGTTACATGGGGAACATACAAAAAGGTACACAGGCGACAGGACAGGGATATTTTAACATATCTAGTTTAAATTCTTTAGCATCAGACATCAAGACAAGGCTAAATATATGGGCCACAAATAAAAGTGCAAGCTTTTCCAAGTTTTGATCATTATTATCTAGACAATATACATGAAATCAGAGAGAAATTTATGCTTACCTGCTTCTCTTCTACTCATTTCAAAATAGGCATAGATATTTCCATGTTTTTCAGCTTCTTTCTCCACCCCTCTTCTTCTCCTTTCTTGATCCGGAATCTCAAAAAACCCGTGCAAAATCGAAAGTGATTTTGGGACGGGGGTCATGTTGGAAATTTGAAAATCACAATATTGAATTTTGGCATGGTCTCTAATACACTGGATATAAAGTGTTTATAGTTTTTGGAAAGTTAAGTTTTTTCTTTATAATACTTAAGGTGTGCTATATTTAAAAATTGAGTTTACAAAAAGTTATGATTAAAAAAGATTTTCAAAGCTCTGTAGAATTTTACTGGGGAAAATAATAATTTCAGCACACACGAGAGAAACTCAGGCAGTCATCTGAGCTTTACACACAATCATTTGTTTTATGAAAGGCTGGTAAAAACCCCTGCCATATTTTGATAGAAGAATGTATACTATTTTTTGAAAAATCCAAAACCCCGTCTTTATAAAGAAACGATTCCCCGCTAAATTTTCGCGACAACTTTTAGTCACGTGACTGAAGTGCCTATTAATAGAAAATACGCCCGAATACATATCCCGTTGTTTTACGGACGTTATAAAAGAACGTTGTTTTGACGTTTGGCGTCCATAGAATACCCCTGTCTCAAGTATCCACTGGACTTCTACTAATGCCCCATGAAAAGCTAACTTTTTCCAGTTTCGCAGCGATACTGGGCGTGATATAGCTGAGCCGATAAAAAGAGTATATTTTTGTTTTTCCGTTATTTCAGGTGGTACTGAACAATCTTAGATACTTGAGAGAGGGAGAAGATTATCAATAACACTCTGGTTAACTCTAAGATTTGTCGACAAAATGATAACAGAAAACGTATGATACACCCCTGTATCAGTGACCCGGTCACATATCCCGTCTCGATGGAAACCGGTGAAAAAATTACAAAGAATGACCTAACTCTAACACGTTCACTGTCAAGCCATTTTCAGAATTTGACTTCATTGAATTTCATCGAAAGTTTGACTTTCGGAGGCTCCGGTGGCCTTGGTTCTGCTTTAAATGCGTACAGATTGCATACCGATCGACACAGAATTTAAGGAAGATTCCAAAAATACAAAAACGAAGCAAGCAAAAGTATTTGTATCAAAGGTTATGGCCCTTGGAGAACTGTCGGTATTTTGACACCTCTACGGCAACAAGGTCAACTCGGTCAAAATTGAAAAAAAATTATTAATGAATTCTAGGAATAATGCTTAAAAGTGAATTTTACCGTACTCCAGCGAGAATTAAGAGATTACAAATACAGACCCGGTGTGTGTGACGTTTTACTTGTTTCATAACTTCTCCGATGGTCGATTTCAAAATTTCACTGAGTTACTGCGACAGGGGTATTACGGTGGCACTTAAAGAATTCAGAACCAGCGTGGAATCGCCATGAACACAAAGACAGGAGACAGTATTAATTCTATATGGTATTCAATGCTCAGATGCACAGTATACTCGTAGTTGGCAGCAAACTTTTTAAGCTCTTATTTGGAAAATATGTACTTTTTATTCTTTTCTTAGCGAAAGAAAATACTTTATAATTATATAATATATTTGCACCCCTGTCTCAGAGTCAGAGATGATTTAAGTCAGAGATGCGAGACCTCCGAGAGAATGAACAGCATATGAACGAACGGGAAATTATGTCTTGCTTCATACTGTACCATGTCTCATTATCAAGCCTTTAGAAATAATCCCTTTCGTCAAGGACATTTCCTAGGAAGGACGAGAGATCGAGGCGTCCATTTCTTTAACAAACGTTCTTATCCTGTTGTAAAGTGTTTGTAGCCTTACCCTTCCCACTATCTTCTTCTGGAAAATAATATACAAAGACATTGTATTCACATGAACAACAATGGACAATGAGTGACTATTAACATTTGAACATTTATTCCTAGCTACTCTGCACACTAACAAGCCTCTTGGGATAGTGTGGCAGTAGTAATTAAAAATGACATGATGACGGCATTTGATATTTTTTAATTATTCGATAATTAACTCCTTTCCATTTCTCGGTTCCGTATCACTTAACAACGCCTTCAACTTGGGGCGCAAATGGGCGATTCGCGTTTTAACGCGAACAATTTTCCGCCCTAACTTTAGAATGAAAATACGAAGAATAGACATTGTTTTTCGTTTAGTGAACCAAAGATTGTGTACAACTGGCTTTCGTAGAACACAATGCCAAAGGAATCTCCAATCATGGTCGCTTCATTATTTCTTATTCGGCATTTCAAAAAAGGGTCCTAAAATCAGAAGGTTTTCTTCTTCAATTTCCGAAGAACATGTTCCAAATCTTCGAAGCCATATTTTTCCGATAGCTTGATCGATCAGTGAACGGGATCTGAAAACAGAATGGAAAAAGACATCGTCAGTGAAGTATGAGAGGCGATTAAACAAATTATCCGATTCACCCCGGGTATCCGATTCACCCCGTTCTACGGTAGATGATGTTTTAATATTTTCATGGTGACCAATTTTTGCTGAAGGCCCCTTTTCAGATTTTCTTAGGATTTTATTTTATGGTCTTTTGTAAATAAGAACAAAGGCTGTGAAATCCGGCAAATTTAATCCCTTAAAATTAATACCTTTATTAAAATTATCTGATTCAACTGCCAATTTTGAGAGCAACTATCAAATTTATATCTTTAGTAACCATAAAGAAATTTTATTCAAGCTAACTGAAAACTTTTTGCAGAAACACGTATAAACATTGTTAAAGTTTTTCAGATAATTTTCAGTAACCTTTGATACAAATAGATTATATCAACAGTATGCCACCAGTCCAAAGTTACTTACTTTTTAAATTTCAAATCAAATGAATGAAATTGTATTCAATTTCATTTTGGAATTCACCTTTAATCTGCATTATGTATTCTTTATGGGAGGGAAGCACTTTCAGTTTCACAGTACACATTCTTATGTTTGGGTTTTCAAAAGATTTTTATCTGGTGATTGAAGAAAATCAACTTTGATATCATTCTAGGTCCTAACATGTTGCGAAACCTGTACAGTAATGGTTTTAATTCAGGTCACTTTGCATCAAAAAGTGTAGATTTAACATGTTTTTTTTTTGGATTAACACTATCGTTATGTATGGATCTTATTGAGGAAATTTTAACCGCATCGGCTCGTGTTTCTTAACTTTAAACAGCTCTAGTAACATTGAGCACTTTCTATGAAGACTCATTTCACCAATTTATAGTCTGATTATGATTCCCTTGCTCTCTTCATGGCTAAGTTCCTCTGGGCTAATATCTGCTATCAGCGGGGCATTCATAGCGACAGCTACTTGCTAGTTATATTTGACTATAAAAGGTTACAGGCATTCTTGTTTCCACTGCCAATTACATCTGGACAGACTTTAGAACAAGCAGACTTTAAGTATTGATTAAATTCTCGGGAATGTGCTTTTTGGATTTTTTTTGCGGATTTAATTCCGCGAAATGGTGGAAAGCTTTTCCCTTAAAGAAATATGTAAATTATATATTTAAAATGATTTATTTTTGAATGTCAATTTATAAACAACAATATAATTTGATTTGGTGTGAAAGAATTGAAAATATCACATTATAACATTTCAGTCAACTTAATGGGACTCTAAAACCAATTAAAAACGCCATCACTCCGTAATTTTTTTTTGATTTCAAAAGTGTGTGTATACCCTAAAAGTGCCAAATAAATCGGGGGATCTCATATTCATTCAGCTTCACCTAATGGATTAAACGTGGACGAATGAAAAATTTGGAAAACGATAAAAAAACTGTGCTCAAAATTCAAATTTTCGTCATAATGTGAATTCTTTTTTGGAATACCCATTAAATTTTCAAATATATTTTCATTTCAAATGCGTCTACAAGGTTGGAGATTTCTCTCTAGCCCGTCGGGCTTGATGCTAAATGAATGTGCACACTAAAAAGCAGCTTGGAGAAAGTAGAGAAATTGATATACGTAATGAAACATAATTTCATCAATGGAAAATATATTATGACAAACTTTTGGTTAAAAATATCTTTTATACAACTTCGAAAAACAAAATTCGAAAAATACTAAAAAATATAAATCTTTTTTCAAACACTCTATTAGAAAAATATTTCTTAAAATAACACTTTTAACTTTATACAATACAAACACTTCAAAAATATACAGGGAAGAAATTTAATATTATAAAATTATCCCATACCAAACTATTCATTGTAAGAACTAAGTATTTTGCCAGGTCCAGATAAATGCTAAAAATTGTTTGAGAAAGCCAGGCTTTTTCCTTTCTCTTAGCGCTAATTTATAAAAATTAATCTTGTAAAGAAAAATCAAAAATTAAATATCTTACGACAAACCAACAAACACTTCTTTCTTGCAGAAATATTATCTCAAACTTCTTTTTTGAAAACATTATACTGTAACGCATTAAAAAAATTTAAAATGGTCTTAATGTACACGAGACTCCACGTAGAGCCCATCTAGACGGGTTGACATCTTTTTGGTCAACGTCCAGGCTAAACACAACACGTGACTTGTTTGAACATGTCATGTAACATGGACACGAAAATGATGCTGCGTTGTGCGAGGATTTAGGGACCAGTTGCAAATGTAGGACAGGAAGTTGACAATTTTCAACTCTGGGTGGGTAATCAGCGAGTTCATTCGTTGCTTTTTCCCACATTGTTCCCCAAAGTGAAATTCCGTAAATGAAAATACCATCTGGTGGTGGATCTCGAAGCTAGGGTAGAAAAATAATATCCTTTATATTTTACCTGCATAATTCATTATTTCGATGAGGATTCCGAAGTCAATTATACAAGCGTAACAAGAATAAATTTAAGGATAAAGCTACCAAAAATGGTGGAGGTTTTCAAATAAATACTGATAATATTCCAATTTTCTATATCCAGGAGTCAAGGCGTATCGAATTAGTTTTTAATTTTTTCATCATGGAAGACAATAAAGTATCAGTTTTATTTCCTTACTAGAGACAAGGATCTTACTGGATACGGTCCTTTTAAGAAGTGAGATGACTGTCCAAACCATCGAGTATTAGTACAGTAAAACCTCTAATTAACGGACAGTCTAAAAGGCGGACACCTCTGATTAGCGGACAATTTCATTTTCCCCGGCTGTTTCCTAGTCAAATCCTCATAAAAAAGTTTCTAAAAGGCGGACACTCAATTAGCGGACCCTCTGATTAGCGGACAAATTTTATCGCACGAAATGGCCAAAACCCCTATTTTAGCTCTCCAATTAGCGGACATCATATCAAACGGGTCACAGACGTCCAAAATCGAAAAGAAAATTTTAGATATTTTTATTTCAAGCACTTGTTAGTCTTATTATTCAAATTATTTCTACAAATTTCCAGTTTTCCCTTAACCCATTCAACGAATTAGGTGGGCCAAAGAAATCATAAATCACTGGTACTTCAAGTCCGCACCCACCACCTCGATTTAACCTCTTGCCAGTCACTAACTCGAGCTCTGATTCCAGTTCTTCTATGGCCTAGTGTCTGCAGATAAGTACTTTAGACCCCAATTTTGTATTTTCGACACCCTGGGATGGCCTAATTTCAAAATTGGAGCTCCGAGATCAAAAGTTTCTAAAAGGCGGACACTTCTAATTAGCGGACACTAACCCCTTTCCCCGATGGTGTCCGCTAATTAGAGGTTCCACTGTATTTGAGAATGAGTGTATTTTACTTAAGTTGTTGAAAATAACCTGTGTGAGGCATCGAGATTAGGGTGTTTTAAAGGCTGTGAAAAAGTAATACTTAACGAACAGCAAAAAAATAAATTTGAAATCCAACTGCAAAAAAAAGCAAGAGAACTCACATGTTCCTTATCGCGGCTGGTGAGTTCAGTGCGCAAGACAAGTTTTTCACCACGTGACATTCGTGTACCGTGTATTTGAACACTCTCCTGTAAAATAAAGGAATACGTAATCAATTCATGATATTTATGACGTAATGTTTCATACGGAAGCACCAAGAAAAAGACCGGGTATCAGGTACTAATTTCAGACTGGACAAACGCCCGGGCTATTTTAGGTGCTTTCGTATAAAAACCATTCTAGAAAGCCTTCTCCGGAGGGGACAGTTAGTTTTACATTTGTCTAGATCCAAAGTGACTGAGGACGATGGTATATTGATGCTTTTTTACAGTCCTAGATTTTACGGGTCAATGGCATTATCAAATAGACGTGATATTCAAAAGTGTGTCGAGGGAGAGAGGCGATAAACCCGTAACTAAGAGTTTTTGGTGGCTTTATATACGTTACACTTAAAACGTATAAGATATTTTAACAGTTTACCTGCATGATGACAGAAATGAGACGTGAAGGATTGTAAAATGCTCCTAACCAATAACCTGGCATCTTTTCTTTACCCTGTAATGGAACGAAAAGTCAAAGTTGAAAAATTTGTGAGTTCATTTTACAGCAGAAGAAGTTTTTCTGTGAAAGACCGAATTCGGTCAATCATTCCATACATTTGAAGTAAAAGTTGGAATATTATCAGAGATTGCTTGTTATTTATTCCGTAGTAACGTGGTATTTTCTTTATTTAAGATAAATTTTCAAACAACAGCCATTTACGACACTGGACAGCTTTCCCACTCTACAACTGTCCGCTTTAAGCCAAGTTTCAATCATTTCAATTCTTTCCATATAAAGAACGGGAAGAACGGGAAAGAGGTTTTACTCACCAGCACTAGAATTTTCTCAATGTGCGAACAACGATTCTGGAAATCATAAATCCAATTAAGTAGATTCCAGTCTCTTGGAGGTGCACATGGTCCAGCGTTTTGATACCATAACTGCGGAATTTGACCTCTGTACAAATCACAAGCAACCGCAATCCTTTGTTGAGTAACACTGCAAGAGGTCTTGGAGCGAGTCTGGTTCATAAATGCATCTATCTCCTATGAAATAATAATGCGGTATAAAATTATACGATTGTCTGACCAGAACTATATAAGTCTTTTCGCAGTGTGCAATAAGTCTTGGTTTTCTTGTCAATTTCTTTCAACAAATGTTTTTATTCTAGCATTTCATATACCATTGAATACCGGCTGATAAATCAATGCGAGTCAGTAGATGTAAGTTTGCAGTAAAATTACGGCAAATTTTCAAGAAAAAAAAGTTTTTGGGACAATTTTTCAAGGAGGATACTTGTTAGAAGCTTCATTTTTGGTACAAATAGAAAATCTATAAAGTCCCTGTCAAAATAACTATTTGAGAGCTCTGGAAAACTGCCACTTTTGATGCTGGGTGAGTTGGCAGTTCGAAACAATTCACCTGTTGTTTCACAGTGTAACGAATGACAGGTAGCCCTAATACCTAACTTCAGGGTAGAACTTTTTGAACAAAACAGATTCACTTACTTCAAGAGATGAGCGAATAACGTAATGCAAACAACAGATTTGATCAGCTTCATCTAACAGCCACATATTGAAGGCGTTGACCCCACCCGTTTTCCGAATACGCTCTGATACAAAGTCCTGAAAATTAAGGCGTGAAAGAACGTTAATCTGACAGCAAAATAACTAAGCTCTTATTTTTAAGGGACTGTCGAACGTGAAGGAACAGATAGAAAAAGTCGATATTTTATATTAAACCAAGTAAACTATAACATAGAAAGGAGCAGATATTGGAACCGGGAACGCCAGGCGCTGGTGCTCTGACCACTCCCCAAAAATAGGGTATTAAGCAGAATGCAACCAGGTGTCTGTTAGAGATTAAAACAGCATAGGCACGGCGTAAATCCGTAACTGGCAATTTTCGGGCCCTAGATGAGTATCCAAGCAAGTTTCAGTAGACCATTTTTTGTATCTAAACTTTGGAAGGGGTGCAGTTTTCTTTTAGATACTCAACTCAAAACAAAATGATTCAAATTGAGTCTTACCTTACTCCAAAGCTTTGGTAACTTGGCCAACATTGTGTTTACAATATCTTTGAGTTCAGTTCTGGCGAAATTTTGTAAAATGTTGTAAGAAGAAGATATCAAATCCTTTTTGGGGAAGAGAACAGCCATCTCCATTTCTTTGATCAAGGCTAAATGAGGATCAGCGTGTAATAGACTTTTACTGTTCGGTAAAATATCAGTCATCATTTTCAGAGACTTGCCAACGTATGTGGTGATTGAAGAGATAGTCTAAAAACAAAAGAATCTGCTTTGTAATACACCTTTTCGACCGTAGTCAAGCGGTCGGGCGTGTCACTTTATTATTTAATTATCCTCCTAAACTCGATCCAATCCTCTTTTTAAACCTTTTTCTATTGTATATAGGTGCGAAAAAAAGAATGGGGCGGTTTTAGGGTGGTAAAACGGACAAAAAATGCCGGCGCGGCAATTGGCGGCTACGGTCGAAAAGGTGTATAAAAAGTCATCTCATTCAGCTCAAACAGTTCAAAGTTCTTGGATCAAGTTTAAGGGAAGTCAAAATAGTCTGTCATGCATCATCAATGACTAATCTTTTTTGTAAAGATCTGAGTGCTTGAGAAAGTCGAAATCTTTCCTGGAAAAAACTAGCCTCTAGACTAGACTAAACTCTCCTGCGGTAATTGAAAATTTCTCAAATTAGAAAACTAACAAATGACAAATATTAGAAATAGAAACATAAAAGAAGTGCTAGTTCGGTATAGACAGATTCTTTAGAAACTATTATGTCACGTGATTTATATATAAGGAAATGACACCTACCTCTGGGACTTGGAAAAGGCCACAGAACTCCGATGAACTGAAAGTGTTGCTTGGCAACGCATCAATTATTGGTAAAATGGTGGATGCTCTCGGTGAATTAGCAAAAATGATGGGCGGTGGTTTGTAACGAGCTGAAATGAAGAAAACCATTTTCAAAATTTGCTATATATCGTAGATGAAGTGGGTGCGTGGGGAAATACTTTGACCTGCATCCACGAAAAAAATATGACTCACGCACCCACGTAAGAATAATTTCTACCAACGCACCCACTCACCCCACGCAATTTAGCAAACTCTTATTTTCATTACTGGTTATGATTTTTCCTTGCTTTTCCTCTTTTGACTGCGATGCCTACTTTAAACGAAAACGCAATGACTTCTTCTTTTTTTCCAGTAAAGATTTGGAAACGTCAACTTTCTATCGACCTTTAACCGTCACTGACGTCGAACGAAGGCAAGACAGATGGTCGGCTGTTTAAAGTAGGTCTTCAAAGTTGTGCATTTTTTTCTCTAATCAAGACAATTTTGCAAGACTGTAAAGATCATGATAATTCATTTTCTAAAAGATGAAATGTATACAGATGAACGATGGAGACTATTAAAAGTTACTCTTGAGAGTGAAGAAGAAAGGACTAATACTTGCATCAGCCCACAAACTTTCAGAGTATCATACGATTTTTCAAGGAAAGAACGCGAGATAATAAAACAATGGCATCATAAAGCAAAAGAAAAAACATCGAAAGAAAAAGACAAGAGTCATATATGGAAAGTGAGAGGTAGTCCTAGGACTAAACTCTACTTAAAGAAATTTACGACGGAAACAACATGATTGTAAGAAGAGTGGGTTAGAGGCCCAGGTGCCTAACTGTAAAACTCCATAACAGAATTGACAAACGAATAGAATGATAAGATCTATAAATTGTAAAGATGTAAGATTGTTTTATAGAGGTCAATAGACCTTATAAATAAATAAATAAATAAATAAATAATAAATAAATAGATAATAAATAAATAAATAGATAAATAAATAAATAAAAAATAAATAAATAAATAAATAAATAAATAAATAAATAAATAAATAAATAAATAATAAATAAATAAATAAATAAATAATAATAAATAATAAATAAATAAATAACTAAATAAATAAATAAATAAATAAATAAATAAAATTAGACAAGATGCCTAAATAAATTCAAACTAAATTTTGTGCTACGATATGAAATTTCTATTTTTTTCCCAATAAAGGCTGATAATATAGCCTGAAAACCAATAATTGACTCCCAAATCGAAATATTAGCGAGTTTTTGTATCTATGTTTTTTCTGCGACGGAGATATTAAGCTTCTGGTTTTTCTAGATCCTGACTGACTGAGAACGACGGTAAATCAACACTTGTACCGTCCTCGATTTTGCGGGTCAGAACTGATGGGTTTTCCAAATCGTTTCAGTCACTCCGCCGTCCTCAAAAATACAAATACATAAACTCGCTATTCAATGGAATAAAGTGGTAATCTTGAAATCGCGTTCGGACTTTAAATTGAGAAAAATGACGAATTACTCAGAATTCCCAATATATTTTTTTAGTTAGAAATAACTTTCTTTGAACTCTGACTTTATAATACAATGATAATTTATAAATTATAAAAAAACAACAACAAATAAACAAAAAAAAAAACGAGAGTCTAATCATAGTTTAACCATAGTCCTTATAAAAAACACTGGTCTGGAAGCTTATTGTTTTATCTTTTGTTAGCTTTTCCTTTGTTAATATCAAAAGATAAAAATCGATTTGCTGAGTTTTTGATCACGTTACCAAGTACTCCTCTTGGGATTGGTTTAAGCAACGATGTAAAAATAATAGATAACCAACTACCTCTAGAAGGCACTTCTCCCAAGAGAGCAACCATTGTTTTCCTATTGAAATGAGCACTCCTTTAAAAAGCTCTGTGTGCAGTGCGTGTTATGCTTTTAGCTAGATTTTGACACACTTTTTGACATCCACTGAATTGATAGAAAATTTGGATTGTTATTTACTGCAAATTTTGGAATTTTTTTCAAAAGATAAAGGTACCAATTTTTAGACAAATTGACTACGGATCGGCCTGATACCACTTAATCTTCATCTGGATAAATAAACGCTCATAAAATGCTGTTATCTGAAAAATATATGTGTGATTTGAAGTGCGATATCTCACGAATGAAAAGTGCATGAAGGTTGCTGATACAAAATAAACAGATAAATGTTTATAGAACAATAATATCTAATTAAAAAATTCCTTCTGTGAGGCTGCCTATAGGAAAATACCCTTTTTTTAACCCAAATTTTGAAAATATATACATCACGTGATCGATTCTGTCCAATAGAAGGTTGCAAATGAAGCAAGTTTTTATTTAATTGCACTTTTTACGATGCAAAATGTCATTAATATTTTTACAACCATAACACGGATGTTTTTTGAGAATCAAGGCAAGTTGGTTATCTATTATTTTTACATCGTTGGTTTAAGATTTAATCACATGATGAAAAAGTGAGCAAAACAAACTAATTTCTCAACACAAGTTTGAGTAAAATTGTTCCCTCTATTACTTTTCGCTAATATTTCTACTATGTCTGAATTTAGTCGCCTAGCTTGCTAGACTACTTTACATTCCAGTCGTACTCTGCATTTCCACTCTGGCTCTTGATTGCATTTCTATCATTCTTTGCTCTTGGAAATATGATCTTGTATTCTGTTCAGGATAGACCAGCATGCGAATCCCTTTCTGTCCATACAGTAAAACACTTATGATGAATGCATTTAAACCAATTGCTCCTAATTGGAAAACTTCTTTGTCTATATCTTTTTGAAAATAGACAATTGGAAAACTGACGCCAAACACAACACTCAAAGTGAATGTTGTGTAGGTCAAGATCATACCATCATTCATAACACTTGGTAAATTTCGTCCTCGGAAAGCTTGGATGGAACATAACAGCTGGATGATCATCATTGACCCAATGATAGAATTGGTATGAAAGTATGTATTACAAATACGGTTCTTTGTTAATGTAAACCAATCTCTGATTTCAACGATATCAATGGGCTCTTGGAATATTGCAATCACTAAAACACTGATCACAAAAAGTAGAAATATCAAGACGATGAAAATTTGAACGTAGATGGTTCGCATTGCTTCCCAGCGTGTCAATCGGACGTTACTTAGGAAAGCTTGAAGAATTTTTTGAGATTTTATAAATACAATACCAATGTTCAAAACATAAAAGATGGTCAGAGATGTTATCCTTGTGATGCAGTATCCAGAATATTCTGGTTCTGTTACTGTGATGATGGAAATAGTAATACATATCAAACAATGTGTTATCATGTGTAACACAGATAATTTAAAATCTGACAGAGTAACAATGGGAGTATTCTTCTTCCAAATAAACACGAAAATTGTTAAAATGGTCAACAATGTTGCAAGGGCACATAAAATTATAACAAGTTTCCGTACACTGTCTAGTTCAGTGTGAACTTTATTGAAAGGATCGATACAAGCTGTTCGATATCCATTGTCAATATTGAATTTCCCATCACAAGGAACGCAGTTGGTATTTCCGTACAATAATTTGAAATGATTGATAGGACAAAGTTCACACTTCCAAGAGAACCCATTGGTAACATTGCCATATACTTTATGATGACCAGGCAGGCAAGTTAAGTTTGGACATTCATTGATAGTATAATTCAATATAGTCTTCATCATTGGCACATTTTTCTTACCATTTAACAATTTCTCGTAAGTATAATTTCGAGTAAAAAGCAATCTGAATCTCTCTTCGTTTGGAAACTTGTGAATGAAATGTATATAGAGTAATCTTTCCATTGCAAGGAAATAGGATGCTGCATTTTCCCTGATTTTGAGAAATGATCCAGCGACTGTGTAGAAGCCAGCGAAATGTTTTGCAACAGTAATAAGGTATCCAAAATAAGATAGAAACACATTATTGAAATATCCAATCTTTACATGCTTTGGTACAACCGAAAAACTTGACGAGGCCCCGTAGTCTTTCGCCATTGCCAACCGATAAGTATCTCTGATAACTATTAGTTTATTAAGTATTTGTATGTCATATGCTTTTGGGACATCGAGGTAGAAATCATGAGCAATTACACGAACTGATTGGTGTTATAGAAAGTCAGATTGTTTTTTAAGAACTGCAGTTGAGTTGCATCTCTGCCATACAGTAAGATAACAGGTTTTGTTTGCAATAACCAAGATTCTGGAAATGTTTCTTGCCCTAGCCGAAAAGTTGATGAGTCATCAATGATATTAAAGTGAACACAAAATTTTTTGTCTTTGAATGTAGATAGACTTCTAAGAAAGTAATCATGATTTAAAGGGTTTTCCATGGATTTGGGGTCCAATGATAGTAACAATACGTTCGTCCAATTGAATGTTTTCAAGAAATTCAAAAGAAAACACGTGTAAAGTTCAAGCTCGTTGTTTAAAGTTTCTTCCATGTTGACGTCGTATATTGGGATATGGTGGAGGAGATCTCTCAAACGTTTTGTCATTGGATCGGGTAAATATGTTATAATTGCACCAATGGAAGATGTTAAATATGTTTTATTTGCTTCTTGAAAGAAATATTTTTCATCGAGCATTAATATTTCCACTAATTTGTAAAGTTTGGTTTCGTTGACACAGACATCGTAATTTATAGTCTGGACAGCGAGTCTTGAATACAATCTCTCTTCAAAATAATCAACAAGTAGTTTGTTATTCTTCTCAAAGGTATTTTTAAGAAACATAGCAATCTCATTCAATTCTGTATTGTTACCCGTTTGATTCCGACATTCCGAATAAATCCCAATATTTTGAAGTATAAAATTTTGCTTTGCATCGCATTGTACCAAAATAAATAAGATAAATATTACTTGTATCATTTTCCAATCAAGTTCACCAGTTGTGATATCGATGTTGAGGGTAGAATTATGATTCTGAAGGAACTGTTTAGCCTTTCCCTGTTTGATACTATGAAAACTTATTAAACTCTTAGCCCAAAAACTTTAGAACTAAGCTATTCAATCAAAACAAAAAATAATATTTTGAATTAATTTAATCTTCATTTTAGGAGGCCCGGAAAACCCGAGTTACAAAAACTCGAGTTACAAAAACCCGAGTTACGACGAATGTGACGTCACAAGTCTCAAATTATGACGTCATAAATGGGCTTTTTAACTCGAAAAAGGTTTTTACTGTTGTTTTGTAACTCGAAATATTTTTTTAAATTGTTGTTTTAGAGTTACGTAACTCGAAAAATAAAATTTTAAATTTATTTTCGAGTTACGTAGCTCTAAAACGAAATTTTGAAAAAATATTTCGAGTTACAAAACAGCAGTAAATAACTTTTTCGAGTTAAGAAGTCCCCTTATGACGTCATAATTTGAGACTTATGACGTCACATTCGTCGTAACTCGGGTTTTTGTAACTCGGGTTTTTGTAACTCGGGTTTTTGTAACTCGGGTTTTCCGGGCCTCTCATTTTAGAGAGTGAACGCGACAAAATATACAATACTACCTATTTTCTAAAAATTAATTTCAAATTAATAATATCTCAAAACCTTTTTAGATAATCTATGTAAATGAAATTGTTTTTCTTTTAAATGTTTTACGAACGAAATTCATAAGGAAATTAAATTTGCGTTGATCTAACTAATTTGTAAACCGGAAAAAGCTTTCCCAATATGGCACTTTGAAGGTATCGTTTTGGAAAATAACTGTATTATAAAGAACTTACAATATCGGTCAAAATATATTGAGAATTTTGATTAATTCCTCGTTTTCAGCAATTTAAAATTCGACCGAAAAAGTCGCTTATGGGCAAATTGATAAGTTTATTCGAATATTTCAATTCGGGAGGGGTTTATAGACTTCCAGGCTATATTCTGAGCCCTATTGGACCATTCTTGGACTTTTAGTTCCTCAGATCCTAAGGTCTCATGTCTAAGTCTAGCGTTAATACTCAGACTTAAAACTATACCCGTCCAACCTAATTTAGAGCGCTTCTAAATCGTTTGTGGTTGTAAGATTTCGTGAGAATTTCCCTTTTTTCTCAAATATTATGACTTTGATTGTATGTATCCTCTAAAGCCAAACAAAAATCTCGATGAAAACTCCAAGAGAAAAGCACAAAATACCTCTTGTGATCTCGAAATCTCTTCGTGTGCTTGAAAGACTGATCCAATAGTCGAGCATGGCAGAGAGGGTCAATGAATCCAATGAACTTGTAATGTCACGCCCATAAACAAGCTATTTGATATAAAAAACAATGAATTTATATGGTTATTTATTTGGCTATCATTTCTAAATTAGCTGTCAGGAAAATTAGTGCGAATAAGTTGGAATTGAATTGCGATTTTGCGCTTGTTGCACAAAAGTATCATAGTTGCAGAATGACAGCCATATATCAATCTCATAACAGAACATCCATTCTGCGCACACCACGCTCTGCTATAGAGTGATGTGGCGAATGTGACGATCTGGCCTGGCCAAAACCCTCAAAACTGCGTTACTATTTGTTTAAGAAAGGATTCTTTTACTGAGCAACTAGAATCCTCTCGGAGCTAAGGTTTAAACATTCACAATAGTTAAATTGATTTCGTACTTAAATTCACACAAAACAATTGTAACTCGAAATCCAGGAATGAGTATGCGATGTTTCCCAATATTTCTGGAATGCGGTTCTAACTTACTTTAAAGATGACAGTTTTAATGGAAGACCAACTGATATGTTTGACAGTCATTTTTGTATGTTCGATATCTTGTAGACAATGCCCAATCATTTTGGAAACAATCGATAGCAATTCCTTTAAAGAAAAACACATATGCTTCGTAAGGACGCTGACTTCACTTTTTATTAAAATCTACAGGAGTACCATTTGAACATTGTTAAAGAGCTCAACTCGTGGTAGTGGTAAACGTGATGTGTTAATTAAGGTTTTTTCTAAATTCACTCGAACGACGCAAGGAGCGATTTGGTGTCTCTATTCAGATTCGAGTATTATTCCCGAGAATTGAATATACAACTACTTTTGGGTTCCAAACGCCCCTCCCCCCCGATTGTTAATTTTTCGAAAATTTTCCAACCCCCTGAACCTTATTAGGACCGCCCCCCTGTTTATTAATTTTTAAGAAATTTATCAGCTTTCAAAGAGAAGGTCCCTTATTTTTACTCTAAATAGCCTGATTTTAGCCTATATTTACCTTATTTTTGGGTTTTCGAAAGTACCATTTCCACCCCTCCGGCAGTTAGGTCCAGTTAGTTGAAAATTTTCCAACCAACCCCCCCCCCCCCCGTTTATTCGAACCTCCCCGTTTATTTTGAACCTAAGATTATGTCCCCTTGTTTTGACAGGGGTTTGTCACGTTGTAGTTATCACAGGGTTGCGAGTTAGTACATTTTACGAGCCTCGAGCTCTTTACATGTTATAAATGTTTCGAAATTTAATGAGATTGTTTTGAAAAATCAACTTACAAAGAACTTGCTGACGTCATAATTGAAGGGTGCAGGGGACTGGACACCACCTCGTCGATGACGTTGCAACAAAGCACAATGAAGAACGCATAAATTATGCAGGTATGCCATCCATTCGTACTTATTGCATGATTTCCAGATATCGATATCGATTAAGTGGGAATGCTGAATGAAACTTGATAACATGTCCTACAATACAAGGGAGAAAAGTCAAAGATAAAAAAAATTTAAAAAAGGATTTTGCTGCTGCGCAATTCGTAAAAATGACGGATCCTTAGGATTTTGAGCTACATGACCGGCAGTAAGATGTTTGCCGTAAAAAATGACGGATCCTTAAAAGTAGCGCCAGTATAAAATTAGGTGTATAGAGTGACGGATTTTTACATTTGAGAGCTAGTGATGTCAATATCTTACTGGCGGCACTCTATAGCTCAATCCTAAAGATACTCTCGACAGTTCGATATATCACAAGAATAACCGAGAATTGACATTTCTAATATAAGAGCATGAGGTTTTTTAAATTCGAAAAGGATTTCGAGTTTCTTAGGAAAAAAAACAGCATATTGAAAAATGATTAAAGAAGTAGGAAGATGCTACATTGCAATCTAACTTACGGCTTTTGGGGCATCCACTATAACAGGTGTGCACATACGCAGTAGTGAATGATCAGAAAAGTCAGTAACATCGGCAGATAGCCATAAGCGAAATGTCGGGTCATGTTTTGTGATGTTCATGAAATGTGTCAAAATGGATGAGGTTGTTTCAATATCGTTTTGAATGGATGAGAGAAATAACCAGCCACCCTGAAACAAAATAATTTAGGATGTTTAGAAGGGGTTTAGAAAGGAATGAAACCTTAGCTACTTAAATTTCGACCAGATTTGGATGGATTTTCCTCAACCATATTACCGAGAAAGCTGAATCAGAATTGTTTGTTTTGCTTTTTGCTCAAGGCTGATACCTTCAGGGGAGAATCTTTTTTTTTTGTCTAAATAAAATAATATTTTTTTAAATATCACGATATACTTACTCTCAATAAATTTATTTCTATTTCTGGGAAAAAGCATTAGAAATAGAGTCATTTTGAAGCATATGGGTTCAATATCGAAATTTTCGGAAAGACAGCTCACCTTGTTCATCCTGAATGAATTCACAAAGTTTTAAAACCCCTTTCTTTAAATCCTTATGCATCCAACCGTAGTTGTTGGTTTCAATTTCAAAATCTCTATGACGGTTTTTGTGTTTAGTCCAAGTCGATGAGGTTTTGAGCTAAAGATTTGGCTGGGAAAACGTTAAACCCTAACACACCTTGTTAGCACATTCTTGAAGAGCTTCTAGGACTTCTGTTTTCCCTGTTTGACCGTTCATCTCCATTTCAGTTAATGACACCTAAAAAATATTAAAAACAAGATGACAAAATTTGTCGATCCAAAAAATTGTCGGCTTTTTACTGATAAGGTATGTGGCCATTCCTGAGTTAGGGGTACGCTACAGAATACTAATTTTGACTAGATACCGCCATTAGAGCCTAGAAGTGGCGCAAACTTTGTACCATTTAATGGCAACCATAGAGTTGGATCAATCAGGCATATGATATTTCCAATCGAGGTTTGTGTTTTTGGGACGAGATGGAGTTTTTACAAGCTCTTATTTGATTTGGTTGGTCGTTAACCATTAAAAAAAGAAATTTGTTACTTTTTTTAAAGAACGCGTCATTTTTATTACTTCAAATGACCAATTATTAAAGTAAAGTATCTTATAGAAACTCCAGCTCATTTGGTGTTTTTTTTCGGAACGACTTGACGCAGTTACAACACAACCATCTTTCGATACGTTTAACCGATGTATGATATACACCACTGCAATGGCGGTCTTTTTTCTTCTCACTACATCACTTGTAACCAATCAGCTGTTGTCAATGTGGCGCAATATTAAAAAACATTGCAGGTACGCACATTGTAAAGGGAAATGTCTTATATCCATACCTGTTTTGCAAGTGCGTGTTGTCTCAGCAAATAATATGACAAGAAAGCATCTTTTTTGAAAACCAACAATATGGGAATGGTGACAGGATTCTGCGCAGTGATCAATCGCAAGTCTAAAACACTGTCAGTCACCAGACTATGGAGGATAGTGAAAAAATTGAAGTGAGAAGTTAAGGAACAGTAAATAGTAAATCATTAAACGCTGTCCTTATTATATCCAGTAATTTGTTGCTGTGACTATGCTGTTCTCATCCTATTTGTAATTTTCAGGTTTAAATGTTTTTTTTTTATCCTTTGCGTTTTTCACTTCTTGAAGCAATTTCTCAATTTGTTCCAAGGTTTTGGCAATAAGTTCTTATAAAATTGTTCTTATAAAAAAGCGTATAAAACAGATAAAGAAAGGAATTCCGATCATGTCTTACTTTTTGCCAAGAGTAGTTGCGATGAAGATTTGGGCAGCTTGCATGAAACGATCAGGACGGAAAGCTTTGATTACCAGAAAGCGTTGCACTGGTGTGTATCTGAAAGACAGATAAATATGTAATTGATAAGTCGATATTTTACGTAGATAGGCTTCTGCTCATCCTCCGACGAAAGAGGTTTTGTATAGGAAGTATATCTATAGAGGTCTATAGTAATTTAGGACTTTTAGTAAGTTAAGGGTTCTTGATCTAGGAACTAGACGGAACATAGGAGTGATGAGTGGGGATTCGAATTGGAAATTAGTACTATGCAAACGTTCTAAAGAAAGACATTTTTTGATAAACAAATCAGACGCGCCTCTTATGCTGATAATGCAAAATCAACAAAAAGAATTCATCAAAAGTTGTTCTCGCACGATGCGATTCGTCGGTCCTTTTGTTTGAAAAATGCGGTGTAAGCAAATGTTAGAAGACGTTGAATGATATCCTTTAAAAGTTCTTCTCGGGAAAATTTCAATGAAAAAACTGTTTTTGAAGCCCTACCGTTCGTCTAGGTGATCAGGTAAAGCAACTAATTCAGGAGTATCATGTTCGGCAATCTGTCTCCACTGCATTTCACGACCATCTTTCGCCATTTTATCGAACGTCTCTGCAAACCAATCGAAATTCTGCGATAAAATCTAGAATAAATGGAGTGGGGGGAATTGAATGAAACTTCTTAGACTCTATTTTTTATAAAAACAATTTTCAAGAATACGGGGCTCGACTTTGGCTAAAACCTAAAAATAGCATAGCTTATTTTAGCAAATAAGCGAAAAAATGTGAACAACCGAGCCTCGTTCCAAATACACTGGTTCCTATAACAAGAACGTGTATGCCACACTTATAAGGCGACGAAAATTGTCCTGAAGATTTGAGAGAAAAGTGAACAAATAAGCGCGATTTCAGGCTGTTCTGGTGGAGAACCTCTAGAGTGTCATCTAAGAGCATTTTAGCTCCATTTCATACTATATGTAATCAAAAGTATATTTCGGATAATTGTTTTCGAAAATTTCTATGGTATTGAGTAGAGGTCATAACAAAATAAAATGATATGTCTTTTTTTACCAGTAGGTATTGATATTGTTCATCCGTCATCCAATCAAATGGTTTCTTGATGGAAGCATTGATTTTGATGTTACTTTGAACTTCTGCTTGGTATTGTTTGATAGCCGCACCAAGACGGGGGTCGATCAGAAATTCACGGCAACCGATAGTGATACGTTGATGAATATCTTCCGTCTGATGGAATAAAGGAAAAAAAAGATGTGAGCGCAGATTTTGTAAAGCCCGGAGGCTATATGGAGTGCTTTAAGCTTTTCCAAGCAAAAAAAATAATGGAATATCGAAAAAAATATTGTTGCTGTTGTTCTCGAAAGTCCGCGAAGCTTCTGATAGGTCAAGCGCTGAAATTCTACTGTAGTGTCATTTGACCTAGATAGGATTTTCTACCGAAATACGGCACACTTTTCAGCCAAAGTACGCCATCTAGCCCTTTGGGATTTAAAAATCTGTGGTTGGGAGTAATTGGAAGTTCCTAATTACATATAAAACACGATTGAGATGTACCAGTGTGGTAGTCTTTAGACAACCTTGTCCCAGTGTATATAAGTCAGAGAATATGATTGTCTAGCGTTTTAAGCAAGCACTAAAAAGCCGATAAGACAAAGAGAACAAGTGATACTTTTATGGACCTACCTGGTTATGCATTTAACACATATATAATTGATATCTACGTGAGCGTGACCATTAAACAATCATTCAGAACACAAATAGTGACGAACTATTAAAATTAGTCGTTTGTTTCTTATAAAAAAACGTTTAGAAACCAAAATTTCATGCTCTTGAAACATTCTTTCATATTCAAGACTTTGTGAGCAAAAAAAGATCTATCTCGTCAAAAAATTGACTAATTTGGCTAAGAACATTGATGTATGCTTATTAATAGTGATTCTTATAGATAAACATTCGTTTTTTGAGCTGAAAAATTATTTTTTCACAAAAATCTGCTTGAGCCATCTTTTACTTACTTTCATGCAAAAAAATCAGAAAAAAACAATGATCCAATATTTCGCCAAGT
The DNA here is from genome assembly GCF_902728285.1 of Clytia hemisphaerica. NCBI lineage: Eukaryota > Metazoa > Cnidaria > Hydrozoa > Leptothecata > Clytiidae > Clytia > Clytia hemisphaerica. The sequence continues at coordinate 1,566,845 of NW_027103621.1, forward strand.
CCAAAAAACCCTTTTTTTAGCCGTTTTTTAGCTGAAATTTACCCCAAAAATCTTTTTCAAAAAATCGAGCTCCGTCACATTCGCGGGTTTATAGTTATGCATCTTTGTGCAAAAAATCATAAAGAATGAATGAGCCAATCTCGAGAAAAGCTAATAGCTAAGTAATTGATAACGTGCTTATAAAAAATATCGAATTTGGCCAGTTTTTATATAAAAACACGCCAAGCAACCAAAATTTCATGTCTAAACACACATATTCTTTAAAAGTAAGCCCTCATGAGGAAAAAAACATCTATCTCATGAAAAAATTAAATAATTTGACTAAGAACATTGATGTATGCTTATTAATAGTGATTCTTATAGATAAACATGCGTTTTTTGAGCCAACAAAATTTTTTGCAAAAATCTGCTTGAGCCATCTTTTACCTATGATGGTACCCTACTTTCATGCAAAAAATCAGAAAAAATTGATGATCTAATTTTTCACAAAGTCCAAAAAACCTGTTTTTTAGCCGTTTTTTGTCCAAATTTGCCCCAAAATTTTTTTTTTCGAAAATCGGGCTCCGTCACATTCGACGGTTTATAGTTACACATCTTTGTGCAAAAAATCAGAAAAAACTAATGAGCCAATCACGAGGAAAGCTAATAACGAACGAACGAACGAACAAACGAACGAACGAACGGACGAACGGACAAAGGTTAATTTATAGGACCTCCACCCCACCGGGGTAGGTCCAACAAGGTTTATTTCAAGGGTAACTTGGGTACCCGTTAGCGGAAACAACAAGCATAAACAAAACATTTTTTAAATGATATTAGGAAATTGTAGGGAAAGAAATTGGTCTACTGTAATTTATAAATCAAGGCGATCAAAAAGTCCAAAACTTGAACCAGTGGAGTCTCTTTAACCCAAACCTCTATAGCTCGAATCCTCTTCAGCTCAAACAAGTTTTATGGTCCCTTCAGTTAAAAGTAATACATTGTAAACATTACTCAAATAACTCAAAATTTGTTTAACCCGAACAAATTTGTGTTCCCTGTGCGTGTTCGAGTTATGGAGACTCCATTGTAAAATATAGTAAAAGGAAAAACAACAGGCTGAAAAATAGTAAAGGTGACAGCAAAACAAAGCCATCGTTTGACAGGCTGAAATTTATTAGAGACGATAACGAACCTCGATAGCGACCATGAGAGTGAACAACATCCGATCTTCTTCGAAACGTGATTTCAAAATGACGTGGAATAATGAGTTTAAAACACGGTCTACTGCTGCTGGCACTGCAACCCTAAAAGCATCAAAGGAGACTATTTTAGAAAACACGTTTTTTATAAGAATATCCAAAATTTTTGAAGCCTTAGCATTAGTCTAAAAAGCCTTAAAATGATGTTAACTAGTTTTTAATATTTTGGCCATCGGAGCCTTATGTTCCTAGTTTGACCTTATAAAAAATGTGCAAGAAACATCAGACAAGAGTTTGAAGTGATATTTCCATGCACAATTTTTACTAACTAAAACACACAGACAAAGAATGGGCAGCAAAAGATTCTTTGCCCACAAGATTTGCTGCAAGAATTGTTGGTTAATTGCTAAAACGGGGCAATAGTTATGCTAAAAATGATTTACGAAAAGACCTATTCCATACCTGTCTGAATGCTTGATAGCGGACGCGAAATATTCCATGAACCGTTCAATGGTCAGTTGATAAAACTCGTTGATCTCCGTCATATTGGCCGCTACGGTGAAGAGAACGGCCGCCTGGCGAGCGATCGGAAGATAGGTCTCACGTGTTTCACGGATGTTTTCGTATACTTCTTCTGCACGGCATTTACTATAAGTATTAAACAGAGAGTTCACAAAATTACGTAAAAAGTTTTCTTCGTATCTTTTAAGAAGCCGTAGAGCTAAAGTATTTATAATTACATATGTATTGTTTTTTTCTGACTTCTACAGAGAGTATCATAAGCCAGGAATTGAATTTTCATTTTGTTCATTGAGAACTCTCGAGCTCTCGAGAAAAGAATTGTTCCCCTAGTAGAACATAAAAAGAATCTACCACAATTTGTGCTCGCGCGGCGCCGAAAGGGGTGGGGGGATTAGTTCTTTCTTTTGTCTACAAATGCTGTGTAAGAAAATTGTAGGAATTCCTTTAAATGATGTCCTCCAAAAGGAAGAACGCGTAAAAGAAAAGGATAAAAATCGAACCCAAAGTATGCTTCATCGAAGAGTTTCTTGATGTTCAGAATACGACGAACAGTGCTGATTTGACCAAAACATCTCCGTTCAGCAAGTGTGGAAAGCAGTTCTGATTCGTGGTTTTCCAGAAGCTCTATGAAGCTCAACATTTCCTGAAACGAAACAATAATTGATAGTACTTTTTGGGAGATTTCAAATAATTTTAGAGGCAAGACCAATTTCAACTACAGTGAAATCTTTATTCAAAATATCAATTACAGTTGATTGTAAGATATCTCGACTTTGTCTGTACCATAGAGCATAGCGTCGTAGTTTTTTATAATTGAAAGAATTTTAGACATGAGACAAGACATTCCCAAGTGAGAACCTAAGTCAGGGATCACTACACATTCATCGTAATAAAACTGTCAGCTTGGCACACACCTGATTTACATTACGTAATGCATCATTCAATTGCGATTTCTCTTTTGAAATGAAAAAATCCAGGAAGATTTCATCTAACAGTTCACGTGACATTGGTATGTTGATACGGTGATAGAAATTCGATGGTGGTATTTCAATGCACTTCTTTGATGTCAAAAGCACCAATCTAAATAAAAGTTTACGGCGAATAAAATTAATAATCTAATCACCAGGGGGTCTTTCAATTTTGCATATGATCGTCCATTTAAAACGTCGAAATGAAATATCGAATGATGCATAAAACCCGTGAGTAATTAAAATGATTTCATCTGTTCGCTGTCACCAACAATAAAATAGAAGCCCGATGGGCTAGAAGTGAATCTCCTCATCATCATCCTTCGATCTTTAAAGAATCTCCTAGGTAGGATTTGAAGACATTAAATCCTACCTTAGTTGTGTGGCCTAGCGCGCTTCGCGTGGTTTTCACACAAATATCGGAATGAAAGTAAAATTTACCGCCAGATCTTGAAAAATGTACCACTCGATAACAAAGGAATCTCTAGATTCAATCCGTCAACAAAAACGCGGCACACATTTTAAAGGCTTCACTTTTCCTTGTCTAATAGTCGGGGGCCAAGCCTGGGGTTCCGTGACATCTTTTTTACGACGACCTAACCATTTTCAGTCTATTCCAAAGAAAAGTATATTACAAGATATTTTTGAGAAGGAGGACGCAGATTAAACCCGGGAAAACTTTTTGTGACCAAAATAGTGACGCCATAGGCAAAACTGAGGGGTAGAGAAATAGCTTATTTTTAAAAGTCAAAATAAACGAAAATGATTGTTACTATCTAATAGAGCATGAAATTCTAAGCAAAAAAATATATTACAACAACTCTCTGACTAAAACACAAAGAAATACAAGCTTTAAGACCAACTAACTGTCAGCTCTACTATGATTTGACGTCAAATCTTGCCTTGATTGTATTGACGTCGGTATGACTTTGAATACTATAAGAAAGGTTAAAGATTCGCTTCTAGCCTTTCGGGCTTTCATTTCAATGGTCACCAACCCTAGTTTTTGTTTCCAATTTCTTACCGCTTAGATCAAATTATCCAATCTACAGTGGTCAAAACAAAGTTTTTCGTCTGAGACGGTGAGTGATTTTTATACAGCAAATTAGCACATATTCTTGAAATTTTGGTGAATTATGCAGAATTTTGAGACAGAAATCCTTTTTATAAACTTCAATGAGACGGAAACCCGTGTGAGACGGAAGAAATCATATGCTTCTCGCTCGTTAGATCTACAGTGAGATGCATCCGTGGATCGAGAGGTAGAGTACGACTCCCTCAAGATGAAGTTTAAGTTTTTTATTTTTCCTTTCTTATACATAATCCATAATTCTAGTAGAATTTTATTTAAATCCAAAAGATCCATGCCGGGACAGGCTCCGGTATATAGTATATTTTATATTTTTCAATACCGACTTGTATTTAATTTCTCTAGTATATTACGTTCCGAAAATGCTTGAACGAAAAAAAAAAAAAAAAAAAAAAAAAAAAAAAAAAAAGAACTCATAGCCCTGAATCTAAGCTAATCATCCGTTGAGCTAGCAGCGATCGAGGACCGAACCCACGATCCTTGAATTGCAAGGCGGATGCTCTACCAACTGAGCTTCACGACCACTCGTATAATGGTTACCTGAAATTGGGTGAGCAATCGATTTCCTTGTTTCCAACCTAGTGAGAGAATTCAAAGGAAGATAAATACTCCTTTTGAATTTAATTGGCCATAAAAGGGACGTGTATACCTTATCGGCCCTTTTTACGCCAGTGACGAAAAAATAACGTCAATAAGGGCCGGCGTAAAAAGGGCCGATGAGGTAATCTAATCTAACTCAGAAGGTGGGAGAATAAACCAAAAACTGAAGCTATTCAATCACAGCATTATTTATGTTCACTCAACACTCTCTAATTCGAACAGTTTGAATATGTTGTCCTTAAATTCGACAACATTGCAGTGCCCCCAAACTGGGATATCTCTATCCTATAAAATACTTTCCGTAATTCGAGAGACTCTCCTTGACGGGGAATAAGAATTTAAATTTCAATTATAAAAAAAATGTCTTAAAAAGTCCAAATCAGCCACCTAAGCTGTATTGTAGATAGTTTCAAACAATCAAAGCTAAAGATCAATATACCAATAATTTGAAGGGCTTGTTTGAACCAGTAAACTTTTGGTATGATTGCAGTATGCATTTCATTCGGTCCGTGACCTCGTTCAATTTAAAATCCATTAGAACCACTCGATCACCATTCTGTAAAGCACTTTCAAGTTTATCTTCACAGTTCTACGATAAAAAAATCATCATAAAAAATAAGAAAGGTACAAGAAAACTTTCACGTATTTAGAGGCTAACGCTTATTTGAGACGTACAGCTACTGATTTTAAGTTCATCACCGGCAGATCTAAGGAGGGGGGGGGGTCAAAATTTACGACGAAGAGAGTTATTTTTAGTCATAGTATTTTATCATAGTCATTATAAAAAACCCCGGTCTGGAAGGCTTTTGTTTCTTTCTATTATTAACCGTTAGAGCTTGCGTACCTTAAATTTATTTGTTTTGCATAGTTTTTGATCATGTGATTATAAAATAAACCAATCCCAAGAGTCGAAAATGGTAACGTGATCAAAAAGTATGCGAATTACAACTTTAACTCTATTTACAACAAAGAAAATGTTGACAATAAAGCTTAAACAATACATTACCAGACCAAGGTTTTTTATAATGACTATGATTTTATAGGGAAATGAAGAGATTTTATCATAAATTTTGAAAACCCCTCAGATTCCCTACTAATCAATAACTCACACTGGTGAGTGGATAGTGTTCTAAAACATACCATAATTACCTATAGATTGGAAAGTAATATTAGCGCTAAATTCCAACACGTTACAATGCTTTATAAATAACGGCTCTTTTAGAACCTTGATAAAAGGACAGAAATACATCCATGTTTGTGCAGCTCTTGTTCTACAGTGGAGTCTCAATACCTTGAACACGCACAAGGAGCACACATTTGTTCGAGTTATGAAAGATGGTTTATAAGGTATTTTTAACTGAGGGGACCATGGCCTACTAAAAATTTTTAGTTATAGAGGTTCGAGTTAAAGAGATTATACTATACTATACACTATACTTACATCAAAAGGTATGACTTGAGCGTCCGAAAATATCTTCGTAATCAAATACAATCCAATATGGTAGGGGTCGCATAGCAACGTCCAGCTCTGGTAACATTGATGATTAGTGAAGATGCAAGCAAGTTCCGTTGAGAGTGGATGCTGCGGTAATTGATTCAATTCGAATCGTTTGCTTTCAGACTGTGTGAATGGATATTAGAGAGAACGAGTGAATGGATATTAGAGTGAAAAAGTTAATGTGAAGAATGCCGTAGTCGAAGCAGTGTCCAAATTCTAAATTCAACACCTTAAGCGAAAGTCATTGTATGCTAGGCGAAATCTAGCTTCATTCTTTTCAATGAATTTTCTCAAAATTACGTCACAATTGCTGACAGTTAGCCTGAAAAATCAATGTGATTTTTACGATCGCAGTTTTTCAAAGAAACCCTATGATGCGAAAATTTACCTTATTTTATAAATCCCTCTTATAAGACCTGAAAGTGTATTTTATCCTTACCTTACTACCAAGGAATGATAGCAGGGGATTGTGGGTAATCACTAAATCGTCTTCGTCGTATCTTAACTCGTTTTCATCAAATACTTTCAACAACTCCTTCAATGAGACATTTCTATAAGAAAGATTTCATGTTCTTTTCTACAAAAAGTTCAAGAAACGAGTTTACATGGGGGAGCGGTGATGAGGAATCAACAGACCATGTCTAGCAAACAAGTCGATAAGGTTTTCCTTGTCTTGGGGGACTTCTTATCCGAGGGGAAGGGCAATAAATCAACTATCGCTTAATCGCCCAAAAAATGATATATGTTTTTCTTGAGGAGCCCAGTCGCCCAAATGGCCCATTACGTTCATTAATTACTATATCGGTAGAAAATTCGCCGTCAAAAAATGTTCGTCGGTCAAAATCATTCATCGGCTTTAAAAATTCGTCGGTAAAAAATTCGGTGGTCACTTTTTACCGACAACATTTCTACCGGTAATGTACGTTAATCCCTGCCGTTTGAACAGGGGAGGCATCTTTGGGTAGAGGGATTGGGCGTTTATTTGTCTTTAAACATCAAATCGAGACACACACCTTTGGTCGACATTTTGAGTGCCGCAATAAGTCATATAAGAAGCAGCGATCATCACGTTCACCAAAAGACTTTCTTGCCTGGTGGCTGTACATTCACTTTGTTTGTCCCAACACTTCCTCAAATCATGTAATCTTGGAAAAGAAAATATGGAAATGACATTTGCTATTTATCACAAATATCTTATATAAAACACTAGATAGAGCTACTCTGTATTTCTCAAGCCACAGCAGTTGAAGCAAAATAATGCGCTATCTTTGCTACAGTAGAAGACTGCAGTTCGATACCGGCGAATTGTCCAATCAGAAAAAACAACTGACATTGCAGGAAATGAGTAGGTGAGAAAATGGTAGTGATTGATCGAATTGACCGCACCAAACTGTAGTCTACTCAGCAAAGAAGGCGCATTATTTTGCTCCAGCCAGGAACAGAGTAGCTCTATCTAGTGTTTTATACAACAGTTTTGCTTGTTACATTATCCTTCCTTTCTATTAAAAATTTGTTGGGTGTTATACACCATTACGATGCAACAGACTATTTAAAGCAATATAGTTATGTTTATAACATCAACAATACCTAGGTTTCAATGAGTGCAAATGAGCCAGTGATATGTAATGTTTTAACCTCCTATCTTGCCACTTTAATTCTGAGCTGAAAACATAGCTTTACCAGTTTTCAGTTCAAAGGAGACAGGAAAACAGTTGAAAAACTAGATTTTTTTCAACGTACTATAAGTAAGTAAGTTTGCGACCGCAGTCGAGGGCAACCCGAAGGCTCCCTTTTCGTATAGCTGTCTACCCGAAGGTAGGGGAGAGCGCCACTCCTTTCCCTGGATTTCTTCGCTTACCCTTGATTCGTCTCTTTAGTAGCTGGGCATCAAGTAGAGAGGCATCAAGTACCATTTTGGGAATCTTTGGTATGACCCGGCTGGGGATCGAATCCACAACCTTGCGCATCGTAGCTGGATGCTCTACCTTCATGCTACGGTCGCTATTCATTCAACAGCACAATGATAAAATATAAAAAACATAAATGCTTACCTGTCAAACAAGGAGTTTGTTGAATTTACCAACACACTGTATTCTTTGATTTGTTCATTCAATTTATGTTTCTTGATGGTGCTAGCATCAAAACGCGATAGAATCTCTTCCATTTCTTGTTCAAGACGTGGTAAATCATCTTCAGTATAGTCTTCAAATGAATCATCAAATTGTTCCTAGGGAAATATAATGGAGCGATGGTCAAGTGATCTAAGGCGTCAGCGTTGGAAGCCAGGGGTTCCCGGTTAAATCCCCGTACCCTCTAATATTCCGTTCAGTTCATACATAGCTGGCTGCGGTCGTGGATCCATCAAAAACAATAGAAAAAATGATTTAAAGTCCAAGATTACTGGGCTATCCATGTATAATTCTCTAACCATCTATAACATCGTAGTTGGTTGACCGATTTATAGCCAAGCAGGATTATGTCTAAGATGGCTAAGTTGAATATGGTTTTTTTGGCTTAAAACAAATTTTGGATGTCATTGAGATTCATAATTAAAGGGGCTTCGTTATTGAGACGGGGCACACACCAAGATTTCCAATTTAAGGGTCAAAAGTTGCTTAAAATAGGAATTATTCAATGCTAATTTCACCGTGAGAGATACCCTTATCTTTTCCTTTGCAAGAAAGTGGTAGTTTGCGATCCCTGATTTTGCTTATCATATTGTATATTCAATTTTTACCCTATGCCAAAAGCCAAACCCACAATTTACTCATTTTTATAAATAATGACTGAAGCCACTTACATCATTGACGTTTTCTTCACTAGGTCTCATGTTTTGTGCCATCAACAAAGCAGTCTGGTCTTCTTTCTCTTGTTTCAAACCTTCCAACATTTGAACAGATTTCATGTACGGTTGGTATTTACGGCTGAATTGAATAACCAATTGGATGTATTCAACTATTTGAGCAGCATCTTCGGAAGAATATTTAGCAGCGTGCAATGTGATTCCAGCGCTCCGTTCATCTGAAAAATAGTGACAACTTAGTTAGCATTAATTTCAAAGCTCTTAAGGGGCTAGATCCGAAACTCCTAGATTTGGAATGAAGCCACTTATTTCCCATCCAGAACGCGTGATCCGTGTGTCTTTCAAACAAAATTTCTAAATGCGGGGCGAACTTAAGGCTTCGCTTTTCCTTGCTGGAGAAAGGTTGAAGATTCCTCTCTAGCCCATTCGGGGCTTCAAACTCAATGTTATTTAGCACGTTAGACTGAATGTATCGATTTCATTTTTCGATTTTTCTTGTCGGATATCTGATTAACCTTTCCAGCGCGCAAACTTCTTTTGAAAAATATAATTTTGTAATCCAAACTCAAACTTAAACTGGCATAAATACTTGCAACTTAAGAATTAGAGAGTGGTTTTCGATACCATTAGAAATGTATCTACATAATATTTTAAAAAGCATTCTGTTTATACCCTTTTAAATCAAGTGATCTGAAGCTTTAGCTTCAATTATGGACCTGGGTATATTGGCCGATTTTGAGCGTTTATACACGCCACTCGGGGTTGAAGAGTCAATAAACAGGGACGAGTTTTCTTCAAGAACATTATAAATACAACTTTAATGTAAACGTTCTCAGAAAAATTGAACCTTGAAAATGTCTGTTCGCAAAGAACTTTGAGGAATCTTTTTTAAGTTGTTATAAAAATGATGTCAAATTATCTCATCTTATGTACACAATCATGGACAAAAGAACTGTAGACTTTTCAAAAATTCCTGAATAGAGCCAATAAAAGGCTTTGGCTTCTGGAATTTGTCACCCCAACTCTCTAAATTCAATAAAAACAACATTGGCTCTGGTAAAAATGTGTTTTTTAGAGCTTATTCTGAAATTTTTCCTACATTTTTGAAAAGTCTACAACCTTTTGTCCGAGATTGCACTTCCTTTGAATAAAAACAATTGTCCGTTTATTATGATTTTTATCTTTTGGAGCGTACCTTTTTGTGAGGTTGACAGATTATGCTGTGCTGTTCGTAAGCTGGTGGGGATTTCTTCACCGGGCGCAAAATAAGAGCAAACGGTATTCAAGACATCTACGGGGAGGCCTTCGCACCAATTATAATTGTTCATGTGTTCACAAAACTTTTGTGTATCTTGCATGACCAGTTGGATGGATTTCCACGTGGTCTTATCAACACGACCATCTGCTCCTACAAGAAATATGTTATCGAAAATAGTATGTGAGTTACCCAGCATGGTTTAACAAGCTTGAAAGATTTTCTTTTACGAATTTGGCATTGTTAGGATTTGTGATCAATGCAATCTGTGGGACAGGTTTCCCTCTCTTTGCAATGGTATCTTGATATATTAACCGCTGGTTTACCACTTCACATTACGTTCAAGAGTAGAATCCCCAGACATAAGAAGTTACACGCTTTTTTTTTAGAAGCATACACTTTATAAGAATGTCCATGATGAAAATGGCCAAAAAATTAAGAATGTAAAGAATATCACCATCATAAAAATTTTCAATTTTGTTTTTTTATGAATATATTTTCAAATGCATCTTAAATCTTCTCGAACTGATTTAGCTGACCTATTTTATTTCATCTTCATTATAGCTGTTCCTTTCCACGCTTTTTACTTCCTTTTACTAATTACTTGAAGACCATCGACGATATTAAAGACTATGACTGATAAAATCTAAAAATTAACCTTGAGAATATGTTAAGAATATTATTGTATGATGATTTCGACCAAAAAGTTAAGAATATCCATGATAAAATGGATTTAAACTATTCTTAAAAAAAAGCGTGTAAAAGAAACACGAATTTAAAAAATAAACAAACCTAAATGAGAAAACATTCTATTGGTTGTATCTTTATTTCTCGATTTACCAGACCCAACTCTCGAATATGAATTCTCACTGTAAGACCCATCCGTTTTTCTATCTCCTTTATGGGCAGCGATGACGTAATGATTGAATTCAGGCCGTCTCAAAAGGATCATCAAGGCAACCATAATGGTAGCCACTAGAGGTGGAGGAGCTTGGTAGGCACGCAATTTCTCAATACATGCACGGTCGATCTTGACTTGGAAACTCTTGAGCTGAAAGAAAAATAATGTACATAAGATCATAAGATTGAAATCGATGTTAAGGGTGACTTAAAGCCTTCCCAGAGTTGATGCTGTCGTGACCGGGGATATAAGAAAGCGCAACACGTTTCCCTGGATTTTTTTTACTTCTAGGCAGGAAGAGATCAAGTATAATTTTTTTTACGTTCTTTGTAAGACCCAATTTCGGATTTAACTTAGTATCTAAGTACCCTGTTTGGCTCACTGGCTATAAGCAAAAATATCGAGAATATTTATATCATTTTTTCGTTATGATTCCGTGGGATTGACACGATAAATCAATCAGATTGTATCGATGAGCGCAGTTTTCAGCTAATCTTAAAGTTTTTTTGATATTTTATCGTGAAAATCAAACGGGATCAAAGCATAAGATTAAAGGTTTTATTTTTACATAAGTGTTCCCGTTTCATATCAGACACATATTTCATATCAGGACAGTGTCTTCCTATTCTTATATTACGCTGATATAAGCAAAAAATGTTTTTCTTTTCCTTTTCTGACCAATCTTGCTCCACATCCGTGTCAATCCAATATAAAAAAATCTTGTGCATTAAGATTGATGAGTAAGCAAACGATATCACTCTTATTTAAAAACAAAACCTTTAAATCGAAACACGCGTGTATTGAGTACAAAGAGTTGTGAACAAAATGTTATCAAGCTTTGAATTAGAAACAAAAAAAACAAAACAAAACGAACGTACTAAATCCTTAGCAATGTCCATTTCTACAATTTGTTTTTCAAGTAATTCTTGAGTCTCCAAAATCTTCTCATCCAAACTTTTGATACGATCTTGTGATGCGGACTGTATACGATCATATTCCTCATCTGAAATTTAATAATATAAAGCAGATAAGTTCACAAAAAGGAGTGCCCGATATAGACCTTTTCATAAATTACGTCACGAACATCACTTGTCTCAGTATTCAAACAATTACCATGGTGATTTTGGCCCTTGAGACAAAAAAATGAGTTTTTTATGCATAGAAAGTGGTTTTGATAAAATCCGCTGGGAGTTAATCATCATGGCAATAATTTCAAAACAAGGCAAGTGATGTTCGTAACGTAATTTGTTAAAAAGGTCTATTAGGAGCTATAGTCTTAAAAAACTATATGAAAAACTGAATCATTTGAAAGAACATGGAGGTCAATCTGCTATCTAGCAAGCTCGGAGATCAGGCTACAATTATTGCTAAAATTTATTTACAAAACTCAAATTTTCCACTCAGTAATTTTTCTCATGAACCCGATAGACCCCCAATTCTAAGTTTACAATATCATTCTAAATATCCACCCGAATATTTGGAATAAGGATCATCAGCTTTCCTTTTACGAAAGCTACTATTTTCGACGTAAAAAAGAGATAATTTTCCTAGAAAATGGATTTGAATAATAACATTTCTAGATCAAAAATTCATCAACGGGAATCCTTTTAAATTTCCCTTTAGTGTCACAAAAAAAGTGCTAAATTCTTACAATGTGGTGTACAAATACCACAAGCTTAGATCCACTTTCATTAAAAATACGAGATTTTATACCTAGTTCATCTTTTTCTTCCTCCCAAGAGAATTCTTCTTCACCCTCCATCAATTCACTGTCATACATGTGCAAAAATGCCGCGAAATTCCCATTTCCAACGTCTACAGGATAAAAGAAATGTTGATATAATATGCTATTTCGGAACATCATTCATGAAAATCGCTATAAACTCATTCTGGTGTCACCACATTGTGCCTTCGAATTTCCCTCCCAAAATCATGGAACGAAGCAGACTTTACCCTGTCAGCGTAAAATTAACAAAAAAATAAAATTTACGTGTCTATAAGACTAGAGCAGATTGATGTATTCGTGTCTTTCTGACCAAATAAAGCACATGTGAAAATCAGAAATACAGTATATCAACGATAAAAGAAACTCACTTAATTTTGCTTTGAGTTTTTCGACGAGACATGATTTATTGAAGAGTTCATCTAAAAGTCTTTCCACTTCATATTTGGTGTCTTCGTGTTCTTCTTCCAATGTTTTCTTCTGTTCTCTCATTTCTTGTAATTTCTTCTCCGCTTCAGAAATGCATTTCAATGCAACACTAAAAGATGAAAAATTTAGTACACTATTTATTTTATTGATAAGAGTAAGAGCTACACTTTTTTATCAGATGAAACTATAAAAGAACATAATGTCCAAAAATATTAAGAACAAGTTAAGAACATTTAAAGGTTTCAAGGACTCTAAAACACCAGGAAATCGCAGAAAATCACACACGAATATTTTGGATGTTCTTAAAAAAACAATGACGCCAAAATGTCAAAATATAAGAACAATTTGAGAACCAATTGAACAAATATAAAGATCATTGCAGTAGAATTGGGTGTAAAGCTTACATGCCTCGATTTTGTCATGGGAATGAGAACAGGATAAGAACAATTATGACGTTTGGAGATCCAAAAAAAGAAAAACAGGGAAGTACCCCCTACTTCCCTTTCGGACCGAATGGGGGTGCTTCGCTGAGGCTCGAAAAATGGGCCCTACATGGGACTCGTTTTTTCAAAAAATTTGTTCCAAATTTTCTACTTTTCCCCCGAATATTCCAAAAAGGCACGCTACGAGGGACTGATTTTTCTATTTTGGTGTTTTTGCGATCCTACCCGGGACTCGTGGAGGTTAAAAAAGGTACCCTGACCAGCGGCGCATCCCCGTAACCCATTTTTCCCTAGTACCTCTCCCCCGGGGAGCTATTGGTTCAAAAGAATAAAGTTGAAGGCCTTTAGAATTTAAAAATGTTCTGGTTCCTATTAAAGTCTTACATGTTTTGTCAAGTTACGTAACTTCTCCCATTATGGAAGAAAACCTTGCGAAAATCGAAGGTTCCCTTCCATAATGGCAGAAGTTACGTTATACAGATGAGTTTCCATAATTTAAACGCGCACGGGGAACACCCAAATTTGTTCGAGTTATGGAAATTTCTAGTTATTGGAGTAAGGTTTTTAAGACATTTAACTGAAGGAACCAGCAAACTTGTTTGAGTTAAGGAGGCATTTGAGTGATAGAGGCTCCATTGTATAATAAAACATGAGAAACCATTATAGGAAACAGAAATTTTTTGAAAAGTAGGTAGTAATGGTACTAATCCAACATTCAACCTGACTTACCTTCGCTTTTCCGTTTGACCTATACAAGAATCCACTTTCCTTTGCATAATACAAACGAAACAACTAAGAAATCGCTTGAAAGTTGTGATACTAATCGCCTCGTGTTTCTGTCCAAATGATGATTGCAAATAGGTGAAAACTTGTTTCTTTAAAACGTCAGTGTCACTACGACCTTTGAGGTGAGTGTTACCAATCTCGCTCGAGGCTTGTTTCAGGAACATTTCATGGATTGAAAGTAAGGTGCTGGTGATCCTTGACCTGAAAGAGAAATTTGATAATAGTTACACAACCAACGAGCCTAAAAGTTCTGTTTGCAAATTTGGAACCACTTTAGAAAAATTAGATTTAATCCTGATCCGCGAAATTACGCGAAAAATCTAGGAACTCCTAAAGTTGGTCTAATGTCGACATCTCTCATCTAATTCTGACACCCTTCTTTAGAGATAGGAAGAAAAAAAAGGTCGAAATCACTGATTGAAAAAAGATTTTTTCCTCTCCAACCGCTTTTCAAATAAATATAGTTTTGATAAGCGATTCCGATTATTCTATTATTCCTAATTCTAAAGAATGGTGTCGGAATAAGAAGAGGTATGTCGACATTAGACCAATTTACGATACTCAAGAATATTGACACATATCAAGACTTCTACCTAGCTCCAAAAATTTGGTTTAAATGTTCGCGGACATAATTATTTTTGTGTTTAATCGGAAATACAAAGTTTGGTCAATCATCTTTTTCGACCATTATTGGCCGGTGTAACAAGTGAACTAGACGATACAGAGGTTAAAGCCGTTTATGTAGAGGAAAAATGCCGCGTAAGTGATGAATTATAAGACATTGAGGCCCCTCCGAATTTTTACCCGCCCGCGGGGACAAAATTCCCACCCAAACTTTTATTTACCACGCGGCTACTTTTCCTTTCTTTTGTACGAATTCATCTTAGACTATAGGATCGTCTACGAGTGAACATAAGAACACCAATCATGTTCAAATATGCGAGCAAACAGCTTGGAAACCTTACTAATGGCACCATTTTCTATCAACCCCTAATACTGCAATGCTCTCTCTCTCTCTCTCTCTCTCTCTTCAGTGGTCACTCATACCCACAGATTTAGTTTCAAGGAGTGATATTTCCTTAAAAATGATTTGTGCAAAGTTATATTCATTTTCGAATTACTTTTTTTCAACTACGAACAACATCAGACATCAGAAATTCTTTAAATTTGTCCCCGAAATCTATAGTTTGGTTGGGTGGTTTGTGTTAAGTTTTGGAATCAAACTGAAGTGGAAAGTGTCGTGACGATAGTTTTGAGAATTTAAACAGTACATTTTATTTAAAAACAACAGTTGATTTTACTTTTTTGTTCGTTTGTTCGTGGGATTCTTTTAGCCAGTGGGGATGAAATTAACGGACTGAAACTCGATGGCATTGGTCATTTTGACGTGCCGTGTGTCTCAAAATTATTTTTAATTGCAATGAGAAATTGAAAGTGAAATTGAATGTTTAGTGTCTGTTTAATGTAAAGTTTAAAAAAATCGGTAGTGTAAAAAGTGAAAAAAGTCGCGGGTATAAAAAATGAAAAAATCGTGGGTGTAAAAAGTGAAAAAAGTCGCGGGTGTAAAAAGTGAAAAAATCGCGGGTGTACAAAGTGAAAAGTTACGGCTATAAAAAATGAAAAAATCGCGGGTGTAAAAAGTGAAAAAAGTCGCGGGTATAAAAAGTGAAAAAGTCGCGGGTAAAAAAAGTGAAAAAATCGTAGGTGTAAAAAGTGAAAAAAATCGTAGGTAAAAAGTGAAAAGGTGAGTGCATTAGAGTGAAAATCCCTTATATTTTCGATATCTTTCAACTCTTATATACTCACAGTATTTTCCATTTTTTTTCTCCCCGCAATTAAAAATAATTTTGCAACACACCGCGCGTCATAGGTTATCCCATTTTTTTATGGCTGGTAATTTGAAATCCATTGTTTTTGAGCCAGAAAATCCAGTGGGGACGGAAAAAATAGCACAATATTTTGCAGCGAGGATTTGCTTATCTGATTATTTTCAGCAGAGACAAAAATTAGGGTATAGTTTTCCACCCGAGACAATATTTTGGCCAATTTTTCCTGTTGGTCTGTGAGAAGGGGGTGTGATATATGTTTTTATTTATTTTACTTGCAATCAAAATTTCTTACGTCCATTTATTTCACTTTGAAAATATGTCAGTCGTTCGGTCAATAAAAAATATTCTCCGAACAGTTAAAATTCACAAATATTGAGCCGGGGGGGGGGGGGGGCACTCAAGGTAAATACGTGTGCCCTTAAGCCCCCCAGCGGTTTGCGCGAATGCGTGAAAATTAAAGAAAAATTGCGTGAATGCGTGAATTGGAAAGCTTTGAGTGAGGGGGTATATTTTCCAAGCTTCCCAAAGTGCTCTGTAAGGGTCGAAATCAGCGAAAATTAGAAAAATGACCATATTTTGCCTGAAAATGGTCAAAATATTCAAGCAACGTAAGGATCGATTTTTCGCCCAAAATTTTCTCTGCACTGTAAGGGTTCGATTTCAAATGCCTAATTTTGGGCCACGCGTATGGTCGTTTTTGAATCGAGTGCCCCCCCCCGGATTTTGAATCTTATTTTAAACTATTACTCACTGCTAAGTAATAGTTATTACACGGTACCAAGTACAAAAATTGATACATTTTTCGAGTTCAGATTATTTGTCATATTTTTTATATTTATTTGATTGTTCAATTGTTTTACAAGTTTGTTTTGGACACGTGATTTTAATTGTTCTCTTTAATCGACGTGTCATTAAAGAGAACAATTAAAATCCGCGCAATGTTTACATTATACTACTTTTATGTCCCTTTAAATGTACACCTTTCAGAGATTAGTAATAGTTATTACACGGTACCGAGTACAAAAAGGAATATATTTTTCGAGTTCAGATTATTTGTCATATTTTCCGAGCCTTTAGACGAGGAGATTATAGAAATACTTAACGAGAAAAATATTTCCCAAATTGTACGAGTAAAAGTGTGATAACTGGTTTATCGTCAACTTTTCAATGTTTAGTTTTTTCGGCATACTGGAGAAGTGGGACGTGGGACGGTGGGACGCTCAGGTGGGACGCTCGAGTGGGACGCTCAGGTGGGACGCTAAGGTGGGACGGTAGTGGGACGCTAAGGTGGGACGGTAGTGGGACGCTAGGTGGGACGGTGGACGGTGGGTGTGGGACGCTAAGGTGGACGGTAGTGGGACGCTAAGGTGGGACGGTAGTGGGGGTAGGGACGCTCAGGTGGAACTGTAGTGGGACGCTCTCTCGTAAGGCTTTGGTATTTTTGCTTCTCTGATAATTATGTACGAGTAAAAAAGAACTCAATATGAGTAAATGAATACTTTCACAAAACACATATACATGATCTGTTCTTCAGTTTTCAACCTACACAGGATTTCGGCCAAAATATATATATTGATTTTTTTTATCATATAGTGGATGATAACGAATAATAATAATATTCAAATTGGATGTTTGATCGAAAAAGCTACCAAGCAATATGCGTGCGAGTCAGAAATAAACACCGGAAAATGTGTAATCAATTTCTGGCTCCTTATCTTCAGGCTCATATTGTCTAATTTATAGAACAATTTTATTATTTTCCAACATTTTCAATCCTTTGCAACTTTGTCTAGGCTAAATCTGGGAAAACCTAATGTCCAGTAAAACTTTTTTACCCCCTTTAATCATATATAACAGGTTTCAATAGGTTTTAGATTCTTCACACTAAGGTTTTTTACAAAAGTGGTCCAGCAGCAGCCTGACTATAATTTCGAAGAGTTTATATTTATTGAGAATAACAAAGTAATCATTCGAATCAGAGGGGTTTCCCCAGAAACACGATTTTGAATTCGAATGAAAAGAAAACATTCTAATTGTAATAAAGGGCTTTCCCCTCAGCATGAGTGGGACGGTAGTGGACGACTTTCAAGTGGGACACTCTTTTATTAGAATATTGTCTTTTTGTCTTTATAATTATTTAATGAAAAATGTGAAATCAATTTCTGGCTCCTTTTCTTTTGGTTTGGCTAGTAATTTATAGAACACTACTGTAAGTCTGCGATAACGTATTTCGAAAAAAAATGATGCACAAACAAATGAAAATAAAACCAACAAGACGACTTGATGTCGAAAATTTCGCCTAGAATTTGAACTACATGGGAAAACAAGAAGTAAATGAAGCTAATCTGAAATCTACTTTACATCGAGCCTTGATGAAACAATTTTACAACAAGAACAACGAGGCTTAAAATCGCTAAAAAAATAAGACCAATTTAAGAAAAATTGTCGTTTAATTTTTAAAAACTCTCATAATGTATATGCTTATAAAAAATAGATATGCTCTTATTACACGCCATCTCTTGTTTACTTTGTAAGAACTAATTACCGAAAGGTTTATCACCATCTATCAAGAGTTATTGATTTGATTCTTATAAAGTAAATGCTTATAAGAAAAATAAAAATGCTCATATTGTACATCAACCCTTGTTTACTTTGTAAGAACTAATTACCGGAAGGTATATCTTATTACAGATAAAAAAATTCACTCCATTAAGAATTAGTGAATAAGTTGTTCTTATAGATCAAAAATAAAAGAAAGGAGTGGTGGTGAACGAAAATCCACCATCACAACTGGGTGATAGGGGTGATCCACCACTCCTAAATATCGACAACCAACACTGATGATGATGTGGTGACCAATTTATTTGTCTCGGGATGATGAACTAACCGCCCACATCCTTAAATTTGGTTGAAAAACTTTCATATTTCAAATTCATGTCTTATTACAATTGGAACATTGGAACGATTAATATACGAACCGGAAAGGATGACGAAAAACTTGAACGTGTTGTTAATGAAATTAGTAAAGCCAACCTTTCGATATGCGGCTTACAGGAGGTTCGTCGACTCAACAATGATTCAGCAGTTATCAAATCAGACTCTGGTAGTAAATACGAAGTGTACTGCTACTGGTCAGGATATGTTAATAAACGAACTCATGGTGTCGGCATTGTCATGAAACAATGAACACTTATATGATTAACAAGGAAATAGAGAAACTCTTTACTAAAGCTAAAAGACAGGAATCTACACTCAGACATACAAATAACTCGTGTCCAACAGATAAGCTCTATGACCATTTCAAGTCGCACTTCAACCCAGAGGATCCCTCCATTGATTTCACACCTGATGAAATGATCGAAAATATTCCGTTATTTGTTAAGGATCTACAAGACATTTCAGAATTTACTGATATCAATGACACTCCTCCCTCCATCGATGAAATACACGCTCATATACAAAAATTGAAAAACAACAAAGCCAGTAATGATATTGAGCCAGAGCTACTGAAACGATGCACTCACCCTATTATGCTTGAAGTGATCCACAGAATCACCAATAACTTGTGGTCTGGGCATGATCTGCCTATCTCTTGGGGTCAATCTCTTCTCAGAACATTATGGAAGGGCAAAGGATCAAAGAAGGATCCCTCAAAATACAGGGGACTCAGTATCGGGTCCACTGTCTGCAAACTTGTGGTTAATATCATTCTCAACAGACTTCGTGAATGGTATGAGAAACAGCTTTCAGACGAGCAAAATGGGTTTCGTTCAAATCGTGGTACGACAGACGGGATCTATACTGTTAAAAGGGTACATCAAATCAGCCACCGTAAGAAACAGCTTGTATTCCTATTATTCGTTGACTTGTCTGCTGCGTTCGATCATATCCCACGTAAATGGTTATTTGATTCAATAAGCTTACGATTTCGCAACAGTCAATCTCCAATATTGCTCAAAATTCTTGAAAAATTGTATCACCATACATCTCTATTATACGAGGGAAAAGTTTTCGCAACCACATCCGGTGTTCGTCAGGGTGGCCCAGAAAGCCCTTTTCTCTTCAATCTGTACATAGACTTTGTTATGCGCCTGATGATCGAGAAAAGCCGTAACGATCCATTAATCCAGTTCTTTGTCCACAAGTATCGCATAAATAGTCATTCAATCTCAAGAAATGAAAGGGTGATAATGCGCGAGAAAGGCTTGAGTTCATCAGGAACATCGTTGTTACCTTGGTGTGGCTATGCTGATGACTTAGTTTTATTTCTACAATCAAAAACTGGTCTCCAGAGCGCTACTGTTCTGCTTAATGAAGTCTTTACAAAATTTGGTTTATCCATTAACTCTCAAAAAACCGAAACGATGATACTCAACCATCCAGATGAAATACCCTACCCATCCTCAATTATTGATCTCGGTGAAAGTCAACTGTCAAACGTGTCAGATTTTAAATATCTTGGTGCTTATCTCAATTCGAATCAGCCTAATACTGGTGAAAAGGAGATCACTCACCGTATTCAATTAGCATCTGCAAAATTTTCACAAATGTCAAATCTTTTACAAAACTTTCATTTAAAGCTGAAAACGAGAGTTTTGTTTTTGAATTGTTTTGTTCGAAGTCGTCTTGTGTATGCCTGTCAGAATTGGAACCTTAATCAAGAACANACAAAATAAATGCAAAGACTGTCTTTCTTATTTCTATTCTATTCAATTTTATAATAATAATTCACATGGCTTAAAGTTGTTCTTTGTTTTAATACCAAATGAAACGAAAGAAAGAAACGACTGACAAAATAAATGCAAAGACTGTCTTTCTTATTTCTATTCTATTCAATTTTATAATAATAATTCACATGGCTTAAAGTTGTTCTTTGTTTTAATACCAAATGAAACGAAAGAAAGAAACGACTGACAAAATAAATGCAAAGACTGTCTTTCTTATTTCTATTCTATTCAATTTTATAATAATAATTCACATGGCTTAAAGTTGTTCTTTGTTTTAATACCAAATGAAACGAAAGAAAGAAACGACTGACAAAATAAATGCAAAGACTGTCTTTCTTATTTCTATTCTATTCAATTTTATAATAATAATTCACATGGCTTAAAGTTGTTCTTTGTTTTAATACCAAATGAAACGAAAGAAAGAAACGACTGACAAAATAAATGCAAAGACTGTCTTTCTTATTTCTATTCTATTCAATTTTATAATAATAATTCACATGGCTTAAAGTTGTTCTTTGTTTTAATACCAAATGAAACGAAAGAAAGAAACGACTGACAAAATAAATGCAAAGACTGTCTTTCTTATTTCTATTCTATTCAATTTTATAATAATAATTCACATGGCTTAAAGTTGTTCTTTGTTTTAATACCAAATGAAACGAAAGAAAGAAACGACTGACAAAATAAATGCAAAGACTGTCTTTCTTATTTCTATTCTATTCAATTTTATAATAATAATTCACATGGCTTAAAGTTGTTCTTTGTTTTAATACCAAATGAAACGAAAGAAAGAAACGACTGACAAAATAAATGCAAAGACTGTCTTTCTTATTTCTATTCTATTCAATTTTATAATAATAATTCACATGGCTTAAAGTTGTTCTTTGTTTTAATACCAAATGAAACGAAAGAAAGAAACGACTGACAAAATAAATGCAAAGACTGTCTTTCTTATTTCTATTCTATTCAATTTTATAATAATAATTCACATGGCTTAAAGTTGTTCTTTGTTTTAATACCAAATGAAACGAAAGAAAGAAACGACTGACAAAATAAATGCAAAGACTGTCTTTCTTATTTCTATTCTATTCAATTTTATAATAATAATTCACATGGCTTAAAGTTGTGCTTTGTTTTAATACCAAATGAAACGAAAGAAAGAAACGACTGACAAAATAAATGCAAAGACTGTCTTTCTTATTGATCATTTAAAGCAACAAAATAAGCAAAATTCATTTTTTATAGATTCAATCTTAAACAAAACTGATTCGGCTGCTAATAGTGACGGTTTGTGTAATTTACGATGCGCGATCCAACGATTCACGATGCGCGATGCACGATCCATGCATACATTATGTTAATTATTCTAATTATGCATGAATAAGTTTTCATAATGCTAGCTACAAACATCCTATAACAATAACGAAAAAAAAATTAAAAAAAGAAGGGGAAATAATTTATGTATCATAATCAGAATGATTAAAATAACTTATATCTTCTGTGTAGAAAAAAACTGAAAGAAAAAGCCTTGACGTCATAGAAAAGTTTTGGCGCGAAAAATTTATTAAAACACAAACTCATTTTTGTACGTTCATTATTTTTTAAGAACAGTGAATAAGGTAAATAAGGAATCATTGGCTACATTATTACTTTTGGCATGTTCTTATAAAAGCATTTCACCAACTGAATTGCAATAACTGCGAAAGCATCCACCGAAGGAGGACTTCAAAATATCTGTTCTGAAGGCACGTTCCAGCTGGATATGGCGGTCTGTTCTTCACGGCTATTCACAGCGCGAAGCTTAGAGAATCGCGCAATGTAGATGGGGCCTTAAATCGCGTGTTTTTGTTCGGGCGGCTGGCGGCTTCAAAATTTATCTTTTTTGCTCATTCTTGTTCCTCGAATTACCAAAAATTTTGAAAATCGGAGAAATTTGGAGAAGAATCCTTTGGAAACCAAATTCTCTGGAGGTTAAAAACTAAAAATCAGAAGTCAGAAAAGTGCATCCTACTTCGAGCAATGTGGAATTTTTTAGACTATAGTTTGAGGACACCTTCAAAGTATGCTTCAGGGATAAGCTGATGGAAATTTAATGCCCAAGCTTTAGAGAATGGATTTGGATTTTCTGGAAAGGAGAAAGATCATGCTAACAGCAGGTGAAAATTCTACATCATTGTCATTTTTTTCTGTGAAGCTATGTCTATTCGAAGATGCACTATATTTTGCGCCAGAATTATGTCACTACTGCTGTTTGTGAGTGGTTTTCAAAGGTGATTCTTGAAGTTTAAGACCTAGCTACTGCCTAGGAATTACTTTTATTGTTGTCCAAACCTATTTAAGAACCAAGCTTCATCATAATATAGAATTTAAAGGCTAATTTAAAGCTTCATTACCAACTATTTTTGTATCCCGTGATATAAAATAGTGCCACAATAGGAAAGTCTTTCCTTACAATCTGTAGCATTACTACGTAGAGCCAGCCATCCCTATTCTTAATAGGTCAAACCAATTCAAGCTTCAGATCTTAGTTGGTATATGTGTAAAATACAAAAGTGACATCTATATCGCAGGGCGTAACTGTGGGTGAAAATGACTAGTACCACAAGCTCATTATTGTATTCCAATTTTAGGGAATTGACTGGAATGGTTTGTCAAGATTGCTTGGACAAAATCGCGCTGTGCGTTGAAATCCATTGGCTTGATATTGCATATTGTTCATCTTGACTTTTGGTCAGTACAAATAATCATTGTTGAATGTTCGTGCAATGGCCTAGATCTAGTAAGTTTTATTTTAAAAAATGGATTAACATTTTGTACAGTAACCTTTTCAACCGACTTTTTCACAAAACCTTTAAATTGTCAAACAATGGTTTGTCCAATTTCATTTTTAAATTGTCAATTTTTCATATGACTATAATAATTTTCAATCCTTTTTTTTTTCAGGTACAATTTATCGCTTGCAAACCGAATACTGATTTTCAAAGCAGACGTTATGATTACGGATTGGGAAATGACATACACAGCAGAATAGAATTCCTGTTGTTGGCTTTATGACGTGGTAGATGACTTTCATGAATAGATTTCTTGGCATTCTAGAACATTAACTTATACACCTGACCTTTGTTATTTACATATGTTGATCATGGATGAGAAATGTATTCAATTTACCTTTTCCCCCATCGAGGGTGCGAATGTTGTATGTACCTTGTGTGAAAGATGACTGGACTGACAGTATTTGATCAATGATTTTTAATTTATATACTACTTAGCATCAGCTGGATTAGTCCCCCATTTTCTTATTAATTGTAGCTTGAAACTAGTTTCATAATATTGGTAAACCAAAACTTTTTCAAACATTTTTGATAATGAAGCTTTTTTACTTCTACAAAGGAATAGAACCTTAAGTAGAGAGTTCTACAGCTAACAGGCAGGTTTCTTTGACCATCAAAGCCTAGAAAGCTTTTGGATTTTTTGGACCCCCCCCCCCCCTCCAGGCCTTAAACTTTCCATGAGCTTTTGCTTCACTAATTTAGCATAATATTTAGAAAAATATTCTTTTTATTTAATATTGTGGATTATTTTCGATTGTTTTTTATCTTATATATCCTTATGTAATCAGTCATTAGTGTACACCTATTAAATCTTAAACTGACTGAAATATTTGCAAGAGATGAATTAAAACCTAATGCAAGTCTTGTCAACGTACTTTTTGTAGTAATTTTTATATCTTAAATGATGACACATTAGACCTTTGGCCAAATATGTCTTGTTTATTTTGTAAGTAAACACTCTCTTTTCACCTTTTTATTAGCAGTTCTAAGTAGCTGCATGAAATTTCGAAGATTTTTTCTTCCATCTTTTAATTAGGTTGTTTTCAGAATTAAAAGAAACATACAATTGTATAAGAAAAGAAGCTTCTAAAGGCAACTAGGCCACGAGTTAGCTTGTTCTTTTTGTTTCCCGCGCAAATTTAACGCGGTTTGCTGACTGGAACTAGGATTTTCGAATGTTTTGGACCAATTCGAATGTTTTGTTTCCCGTGGATTCAATATGGCGGCGCTAAAAGAAGAAACAACCGAAGCGAAAATTTACTGAAATATGTGGTTTACTTTGGCTGAATACACCTTTTTAAAAAATGACAATGACTTGCAAACTGTTAAAAAGGGAATTATCAGCCCTTAGTCTAATCAATGAAATATTTCTTTGACGTCCACCTTCATTCGTATTTCGAATCAGAGCCATTCTTTTGGTGACATGCAAGCTTGAAAGGCATGTTCTCAAAGACTGATTTTAGCAAAGAAAAGTGTTTTAATGGTATGATATTGATTATTTTGTTCTAAAGAAAGGTTCTACTCGCCTGTTAAAATGAAAAACCTGTATTTTATAGCTTAAAACCCCTTCAAAATAGCAACTTTAATGAAGGGCGTTAATTTACGCCCGTAAGCTTGCTCCTCCCGCCCTCTCGCCTACATAAAGCGCCCAAATCTAAAGCTTCGCGGGAATAGCTTGCGCTGAATAGCCGTGTCTTACCGAACTAAAGAAAAAAGTCTGCTGGAAAAAAGTGGTCTGTTCTACTGAAGATTGGGACCAGCTGGAAAAATATGGTCTGTTCTACTGAAGATTGGGACCAGCTGGAAAAATATGATCTGTTCTACTGAAGATTGGGACCAGCTGGAAAAATATGATCTGTTCTTATGAAAAAATAGTCTGATATCTTATATTTATAAATAACGTGTTTAAGAATTTCCTATCTGTTCTCTGAGGGAATTTAAAAAAAGTCCTGAATGTGGTTGCCTGGAGTGGCAGCTGAAAAATCTCCATCTGTTCTACAAAACATCTGGAAATTGTGGATCTGTTCGAACTGTTAGCTGGAAATTAAGTTTCTGTTCTTAAAAGTCCTTCAATGTCAAGCTGGAATTTAGCGATCTGTTCTTATAAGATTTTGTCAGCCCTGGTAGATAAGAACAGTTAACTCGCGTAAAATCAATCGCCTAGTAATTTCGTATCTGTTCTGAAAGTTTTTTTACCTCCTAGCTGGAAAATTATAACTGTTCTGAAGTAAAAATTTCTCGCCTGGAAATGTTCTTAATTTCGTGGAAATCCTTCCAGCTGGCAAATCAGAACAGACATTTGCAAATTTTAGGTCGGTGGCTGCTTCTGTAACTGGTGCTTTTATTTATTTGATATTTTTCTTTGTTTGATGATCAAGTTAATTCATTTGATCTTTCTCAAAAAAGGTGAGTTTAGACACGCGCTCTTCATTAAAAAACGTCTTCCCTACTTTACCACAACATTGTAAAGTTTTGTTTATAACCCTGTCTCTCAATCCAATGCATTTGGTTGGTTTAATCGGAGAAACGTTTTCTTTTTAAATAAAGAAAGCAAAAAGGTTACAAGATATTCAATTCAAAGCATTGGCAAAAAAGTTCATGTTCTGATTTGATTTGATTGTTCAGGTTAAAATATATACACGCATACTTTACGTTGGTTTTCCAGGAATACAAAAGAAAGATTTGAAATATGTGATTACTAAAACCTGTAAATGCATAATTAGAATAATTAACATAATATATGCATGGATTGTGCATCGTGCATCGTGAATCGTTGGATCGCGCATCGTAAATTACACAAACCGTAATAGTGAAACAGGTATGGACAACTTTCTTGTTTGAGTATAAGGTTTGTTTTATTGATTTCGTGTCATCGTCTTTCATTTACAACAAATCACGATGCATATACAATGTGTATATATTATTATGCACACGAAGGAAAAGTCAAATCAGGATGTTTTTGCTCACTTTTATTATTTAAATGTCCTGTTATTGGTCTTATTGCTGCATACAATAGAAAACTTTGATTAGTCTTAACTATATAAGTTGATGGGTAAATAAACCTTTTGGTCGTTGAGTTCAATAATCTTATAGAGTTACCTAGTAATAAACTACAATATCACGAATAATCTGCATACTAACACTTTCTTTTATTTTTTTTCTGTTTGGATTCATCTTTCGAGATTCCTGATGAAACATTAGACAAGGTTTTCAATAGTACGCAAATCAGTGAGGATTACATCTTTCCCATAATTAATAACTAAATGAAGACACCTCACCCTCTAAAATGGGAATTTTTAGGCCAGTCAAGATAAAAATGGAGAAGCTAGATCATGGCTGAAAAAGGGTGCTGTATGTCATTTCATGGAAAAAATTGAAATTAGAAAGTTATGGTAACGTGCTCACTATTTTTGAAAACTTTAGCTCAAGAAAACACAGCGCAATCAGAAAACACTCCCTCTTGTAGTCTTGGTGACGAGGAAAAAGTTAAACTAGGTATTTAAATATTATTTTGCCACATTCTTAGTTTGTTTCCTGGTAAGTAATTACAAATTACACTTGACATGACATAGACTTGGGCTAATTGTTATTCACCTTTTTCTTTCAGCTCTTGCAAACAACGTGGATGCAGAGATTGGTGGAAAAAGTCCTCCTGTTTCTGATAGCAGTGAATATGAATCAGATGACAATATAAGGATGAATTTTGTTCATAGAAGAATACTAGCCATACTAAGTTTAATTTTAAGACAAAATGGTCCACACCAGCACCAGCTTTCCCAACCAAAAGACTTTAGCAAACTAAATAAGAGAGCAGTGAATATCCTTGTCGATCCTTGTTGAAAGAAAATGATCCCGTGGTGTACGGTCATGCTCTTGATGTGCTAACGTGTCTTTTAAAAAGGGCGTTTGAAATTTTTTGCTCGATCTTTTTGCTTGGCTATTGGTTTTTTGATTTTCTGTTGCTTTTTGGCTTGGTTTATTGATTTCTTCTTCTGGTTTAATTGTTATTGTGAGTCAAAAGACGAGAAGCTCAACTGAACTTGCTAAGATGATAGAAGAAATATTAGACAACAGACTTGAAAACTTGGCCTCGAAGGATGATGTTGCTGAGATCAAAGGCATCTTTAACAAGATTAATGAGAACATTTTGTATCAGGATAAGAAGATTGCCTCACTTGAAAAAGAGTCTGTGGATCATGAGGAGAGAATTTCATTCCTTGAACAAAATTTGCTTATCCTTCGGGACAAAAATGAGTTTTGATGAATGAATGTTTTGAGTAGCACAGTAGACTTTATGACTAAAAAAAGTGACGATCAAGAGCAGTATTCACGTAGGAGTTGTTTAAGGATCAATGGAATCGAGAAAAGGGAAAACGAATCTAGTGCTGATTGTGTTAAAAAGGTAATCGAAGTTTGTAAGGACATGGATGTTGCTATTGAACCCAAAGACATTGACAGAGCTCATCGTGTAGGCAAAGAACGCAGTACTATGATAGTCAAACTTTATTCTTTTGATAAACGTACATCGATCTACAAGGCCAGAAAAAAAGCAAAAAATAACATCAAAGTTTACTTGGATTTAACAAAAAAGCGGTTGAAATTATTGGATGAAGCTAAAGAGTTTATCACTAAGGACTGCAACGTTGATTTTGTTTTTGCGGACATCAATTGCAACACTGTTGCGAGATTGAAGTCACACCAATACAATTTTTTTGACAATATTGATTCGTTCAAGAGTAAGATCTTGAAAACATAGAGTTTTTTTTTTCTGTTGTGATTTTGATTTTCGTCAAACTCTACATTGTTTCTCTTATAACATTTTTTAAACCATCTGCCGTTTTTGCATTTTATATAATGCCCTTTTTCTACACTGAAAGTGATTATTAATTGCTTTTCTGATATTTATACAGGGTTTGACAAAGATCCTTCTCTAGATACCAGGGGGGTGTTTTTAGACATTTCAAAGGCATTCGATCGGGTGTGGCACGATGGCTTACTCTTTAAACTCAAATCTTATGGGCTGACTGGACCGTTGCTTTCCTTAATTCGCAGCTTTCTTGACGATAGGCATCAGAGAGTTGTGTTGAATGGGAAAACATCTGAGTGGAAGCGAATCAATGCAGGGGTACCTCAAGACTCGATTCTTGGTCCATTGTTCTTCTTAATTTATATTAATGATCTTCCAGAAAACCTTGAGTCAAAACCCAAGATCTTTGATGACCAACTCTTGAGCCTTGATGTACTTAACAGAGAACTCTCTTATCTCCCTTACAGTGCAGCGAGTTTCCAAAAAAAAATCATACCCTTACATAGCCTGGATATCCAAGCTCAAAATTTTAGAAAAAATAAGTTTTACCTCAGCCAGACAAAGTTCTAAAATTATAGAGCTTGGTTCACCTAGAAATCAGGTGAACCCCTGTTGATAGATTTTCCTGCATGAATCGTCCCCATGGGCCCATGGCTGCAAATAAATATATGCACATAATGACATGCATAATTTCAAGATGCTACCCAAGCAGTGATAAATCAATTTAGAATGGCAGCCTTGACCATAAAATATAGACAGTGTGGTGGAAAGTCTGTTAGACCTTAGACAGAAAGTGCAAAAGTGAATTTTGGAGAAAAAAAATTTTCAAAACAAAACTTTCAACCCAAAAAACAGCACTAAAAAATTGGCAAACAGAAAAGAAGAATTTAAGAAAAATAAAGATATACCTTTAGTTCTTTACACGATGCAACCAAGTCATTAAGAAGATTAAAACAAGAATATCTAAGCAAGTAATTGGAAAGAAAACAACCAGAACATCTAAAAATTCCCATGTTTTGATCGTCCCACTTCTTCCCTACCATTATTGTTATTTTTATTTGGATGCGTGGTCAAACACCCAAGGGAGATAATTAGGTATTCTATTGTTATTTGCTTCGAAAAAGAAAAATCAGGAAGATTTGCAAAAGCAGCTTACGCGCCTTACTGATCGCCCGTGCGGTCCATCCAAATACTTAGGCGAACACTTCAAAAGTCGGCTTGCACGCATAATTTCTTATAATGACGCCACCAGTCAGATCTCTGATTCGCTTGAACCAACCAATCAGAATATCCGCATAATCATCCTCAGATGAGAATGCAGACGATCTAGGTAAACCAGACCTTAAACATAAGAAATATCAAAATCAAGAAAAAAGTTTACGGGCTGGATATCCAGGCTAACCCTTACAGTGCACTTTTTTAAAGTTTCTCATCCGTAAGGGCGAACATTTTTGCAATTTTCAAAGAAAATGTGGAATTTTTCCTCCAAAATTGGCCAATTTTGTGCAAATTTTATCGAAAAATTGACTTTTTATCACAATTTCCTACCCGTGCAGTGCAGTTCAGTGCAGTTTTATAATTTCATACCCTTAAAGTGCACTAGCTGATCTATGAAAAACCTACACTTAAGGGTCGCACATACGTATGGTAGGTCATTTACCTTGAGTGCCCCTCCCTGGGCATACAAGACAAGAGCCCCAAGAAAATGAAATTGAATGCAATTGCAATCATACTGTTCATAATGAAATTGACTTACCAACATAGATTAGATGTTTGTAGGCATCTGTTACCCTTTGGACATCGTTAAGTTTTATTGACGAGATTGAATTATCAATTAAAAATTTTGTTCGAATGGATTTGCTGTGCACAGACAAAACGACTCCCTCCAGAAGGGAGGAAGCCTTGTTTGCAAAAAGGTCTCTATATCTGCCCTTATCACTATAAAAAAACAACCTTTACATAGATTTTATCTCCTTCATTATACTTATCAACTTCACAAGCCCAACTTCTTGTTCCCATTATTCAACTATGATTACGTTCTATTTATCAATTCTTTTATATCCAACCTTTAAATTTTTCTAGTCTAAATAATCAAGTAAGAAATCATGGTTAAACTTTCTATAAGCCTCGTTATGTCTCATTCAGTCTCTATAACATCAAAGAATTTAAAGGATTAAAATTCAAAGAATTTAAAAATTTCCAGGAGAAAAGGAAAGCCAGGTCCATCTAGTGTACAAAAAAGTGCCCAGGGCTCTTTTCATCAAGGGAATTCAAAGTTTGGTGAGACTGCTGGTATACAATGTTCATCAAATTGTTTTTTTTTTGCTGTTTGTTATTCACAGTTAAGAAAGTTATCACTTTGGAAGACACATGATTTGGATTATGTTTTAATTCAAGGGGATCTCAATTTCAAAAATGTTGGTATTTCAAGACAGTCGCCATTAATTGAAGAATTCCAGAAAGAAATCGCAATAGGTGATAGTATCTGTTCGCTAAATTTCAATACCTTTGAAGGCTACTTTAAGGATGGAGGTATTTCAGTAAATTTTGTCAATGAAGAGCTTTTGTTGCAACATTCTGATGCAGTTTTAGTAATTAGCTGGAAATTGTGTAGGAGTGATGCATTACCATGAGAAATATTTTCTTTTTGATTCTCATAGTAGAGATTCTGCAGGTCATCAAGTTCCTGGTGACATTGGTAAGGCAGTACTTATAGAGTTTCAAAATATTGTTGAAATAAAAAATTACATAAGATTAGAGTATAGGAAAAATCTATTTAATTTCATTTATTTAAAAACCAATTTTCATACAGAAGAAAATACTAAAAGGGTGATTAAGAGAGAGGTATCCCAACGGCAAAAAAGTGCTTCACAAAAGAGAAGGTTTGAACTAATTAAAGGCTCTGATAAACAAAAAAGCGATCTCTACGACAATTAAATTAAGAGTCTGAAAAACATAAACAAGAAAAAGAATCAAAACGAATGCATCGGGTACTGAATAATGGATCAGAAAAACATGAACACGAAAAGGATGCAAAACGCAAAGCTGCAAAGTCTTCTTATATCAACAACAAAAAACTTAATTTAGGAAAAAGGGTTAACAATTTCAGACAGAAAAAACAAAAGGGTCCTTCTTACATCTGTGTAATGTGTAACCGCAGCATGTTTAAAAAATCTGTGATTGGTTTTGATGAACAAAAGTACTCATTAATCAACTTTGAGGAAATAGAAAATTTTAATCCTGTAACTTCCTTTGATGGTAACTTCTACGTTTGCACAACCTGTCATAAAAAACTTATTAAGGGTGAAATCCCATGCCAGTCTGTTTCTATAACAAGCTTCAAATTTTTAATCTCCCAGATAATCTAAATGATATACGGAAACCACGGCGATCTTTGATCGGATTAATCGGAATCAATTTCCCTTGTTTTAGCCAACTTTTAGGAAATTAACTGAGTAGAAATGCTTTCTTTTTCTTTTATCCTTTAGATGACAAATATAAGTACATTCTGTGAAAATTTCAAGTCTCTAGCACTTTCCCATCCGGAATTATCTTGATTCCGATTTAGACGGATCTCAAGCGGGATGAGGACGGGATAGAGGGATCTCTCGAAAACGAAAGTGCCCAATAACTGGTTAACATTTTTATGTAACAAAAAATTTTTTTTCCTACTTTTACATTGCTATAAGGATAATTTATATACCAAATTTCATTCCCTTATGAGCATTGCTTAAGGAGATACAAGGGATTAGCCAAAATAATCCCGAATGTGCAAAAGTTCCAACTAAAGATCACTGTGAACTGGAAAGAATTTTAGTGGCTCAAAGAATTTCATTTTCTAAAGTCATGATAATGCGTAATGGAGAATTCCCTAAATTACAAGGTGCAATATGCAATTTTCCCATTGAAACGCCAGGAGCATGCAAAGTACTTCCTAGAGGAAGTGATAGTAGTGGTGTAATAAATGTTGAATTAAAAAGAAAGATCTCCCACAAAGACCCTGTTATTTCGCAGCAAGTAAGACGACAAAATGTTTTTGGACTTTTTAGTGAATAATAATCCATTGTATCATGATATAAATATTGATATGTCAATCATTGATCAAGTAACTAATCATGAATTTGTTGAAAGAACTTTTTCAAACAATGATTCGATATCAAACGCTTCTTCCAATGATTTAAGATTTGTTGATGAGACAACAGTTACTTTAATCAGGCCTTTAGAGAATGAATTTGATTCTGATGATCCACTCAGTGCGTATCGGACACTGACATGTGAAACAGTTATTGTATCAGAAGTGCCGAACATTATTTTAGATGATGAAAATGCAATTTTAGCTTTAGGTGAAGGTCAAACCCCCAATTCATTAACACAAGATGAATTCTGTGAAAAGCTAGCCACCCTCATCTTTTTCCTAATGGGAAATTTGGTAATAACGTAGAGCGAAATGTGAAATTGTCGCCAACAAAGTACTTTAATCAGCGTCTTTTAAATTACACTCAAAAGTTTTTTGCCCACAAAACCTTACTACAGCTTAACCTAAGAAGTAAGATGAATATTGCAATGAGAATTTTAAATTCCAACTTGACTGCAGGATTATTAGCAAATAATCTTAATGGTACAATTCATAATTGCGTAGCATCTGATAATACATACAGGTTTATGAGTACTATGAAAGGAAGCCGTATGCATGGCAACATATGTTATCTGATGTTCTTGCAATGGTTAAACAACTTGGTATCGCGACATACTTTATGACCCTCGCTATGCTGATACTGATCATGAACTTCTTGATTACCAATCTAAATGTGTCCTACTTAATAGCAATCCTATTGTGCGTCAATATCAATATGGAAAAGAGTTGCTTTTCAAAGAGATTATAATGGATAACCAACTAAAATTGCATACTATGCTCTCAGAGTAGAATTTACTTGCTTACTTTGGGCTAAAGATGTCTCAAAACTTGAAGATGGAAAAGAAAAGTATATTGAACATATAGATAGTATTATTTCTGCTAATGTTCCTGATAGAGAAGAAAGTCCTGAATTATGGAATTTAGTCACTAAATATCAAATACATTCCCATTCAAGAACGTGTAGTAAATATCGCAAAAATGAATGCCGATTTCAATTTGAAAATCTTTTCTGCAAGCGTATTATTTTGTCTGAACCGCTTCCTGAAAGGTTACCTGAAACCGAAAAACATGATATTCTGGTTGCTAGAAATAATGTGATCCATACTGTTCAAGCAGGGGCGGTGCGACACCCCTGCAAAACATGCACTCGCAGAGTATGCTCCGGAGTCTTTTTTGTCGCAGCTTTTTTTAGCCTACCCGGAGTTGTTTTTCCGGATAATTGGTTAGTGTCATTAGATTTATTTTACTGACTTAAAGTCCGCGGTAAATATTAGAAAACTGTTTATTAAGTCGCGTTACAGGACGCGTAAATTCGAGTCTGTATTTTAGATTTTGTGTACAAAAGAGTTTTGCAGGCCTCACCCTGCAAAATTTTGCAGAAAGACCTGGATGAGGTCAAAATGCAGGGTTTGCCCGGGATTTGATGGCTGTTAGTGTCAAAACGTTAAAAGTCAAGACTAGTCAAATGGCTTTAGATGCTTGGGGAAGAAAAAACAGAATAAACAGTCCTGATTTTATCTATTTTGTCGCAAATTCTGAAGTATTTGAAGCCTGCACATTTTCGATCTTCTCCGAATTCATCATCTGAGGGCTGCCATCAAGGTCATCTCAATTTTTGTTTTTCTTCTTATGGTTATCTTCTGAAACCCTTTGCAACAAGAAAAGTCAAATCTGTAAGGTATGTGGTATTTCTTTCTATTATTTTTCATGCCTGCATCAATTTTAATCTGATAAGTGCAGGAAAAACTGCTTTCCTTCTCCCTGCCCTATTTCTCTACTTATCTGCCTGTGGCCTATGACTTGTCATAATTTTTGGTAATCAACAAAACCACTTGTTGTGTGTGGTGAGTGAGTGGCCAATCATGAAATATTTATAAGATATTTGATCAATCAGGGTACGTAGTTACTGTTTGTTTGGCCAATCACTCTTGCTAAGAAAAGGTTGACAACAGGAGATGAATTTGTGGCAACTTAAGAGTTAAAGGGACAACCAACCTATTGTGGTTTTATTTCGAAATAAGAGAAAAAAAATAACATTGAAAATTTTGTGATTCTGACCTTGAAACCCTAATGTTTTTAATATGTTTTGGCTGGTTGAAAAGATTTTCTTGGGAGAGAAAGAGCTGTGTGGGTTTTTCGCACACTATTTTGAGGTACACAAACAGATTGTATTTGACTATGTTTAGTTTGCAGGCCAGCACCTGCCGGTCGAGTAATGGTCATAAAAACTGCACGACAATCTTAAAAATGAATTCTCTATTTTGTTTTAGTTCTCTTTCAAATGGAAATTGCCTGTACACAGTTCCATTTCTCTCAATCTTGTGTGCACAATTCTTTGATGGATACACTTCGGTGCCTTGCACGTGTGCAGGACTTTTCCTGAATTGTAAGTATTATACTCAGAACCAAAAAAAAACATCCAAGAAGTTCAGTAGATTGGCTCATGAAGCATTGCTGTTGGCGGTTACCCACAGTCAGCCAGTTATTATATAAGATTAATTTCATTGGTTGTCCAGTTGTCGTTTGACTTAAATTTTGTTGTTTTGTGTTTTGTTAATGTAGGTGTAGCTTGCAAAAATCTTAATTCCCTCTTCATTATATACTTTCAGGTTAGTTGCCATCATACTGTCCAGTAGCCCCTAGATCAATGGATTATTTTGCACCTTCACGTGGTTGGTAGGAAATCTTTGTAAACACTGACAAAGTCTGCTAATAAGATGAGTGAAACCATATTTAACTTAAGGAAGCAACAGAATGGACTAATTCAATTAAAATGATGATGTGTACCTAACATTTAGTTTCTTGTAAGTTTTTGGATTCAAAATTTTCCCTGCAAACTTGATATCAATATTTGTCATGTAAATCATCTCTGGAAAGTACATCCAGATGATTTGATTTTGACATGACAAATAATTTGACGTCAGAACAGATCAGTCGCGCTCTACGTTTTTTTTTTTAAATGGAGAATTTTTAATAAAATACAAAAACATGAAAAAAACGACCAAATTTCAACAAAAAACGGTATCGCCTAGCACAATTTCAACAAGAGATGAAATCGAAAATGTTGCAAATCGATGTACAGAAAAAAATTGCATAAAAGATGACGACAAAATGAGATTAGAATGTCATAAATGTCAACGAACACTGCATTATGCATGCACAGGACTGCCATCTTACCAAATACAAATGTTCCTGAATAAAGGCTATCGAAAATACCAATGCATAAATTGCTGTTCTATCGATCAAGAGCTACAATACTGTGCATAATATATGATAATTTTCTAAAAATTAAGTTCATTCAACCAGGTTTTCCCCCCTTCCCCCCTACTACAATGCTGGGTGCGTATTCCAGCCGAAAAATTGCAGTGGCTTACTAACCCATCAGCATTGTAGTAAGGGGGGAGGGGGGAGCTTGTTTCTCAGTAGTAATGATTCCAAAATTATCAATATATTATGCACGGCATTGTACACCGAAAAATCTTGGACCAATCAGAGAAAATCAAAAGCTGCACACATAGCCGTAAAGAAATTGAAGCGTGCGAAAATATTATCAAGGTGAAAAACGAGAATGAAAGGAAGTTGAATGTTGCGGTTAAAGTTCGACCTCAATCAAATCGTTTAAAGAAAGCCTTAACAAAGCGTGGGAAAAACACCAACTAAGATACTTGACATATTAATATTGTAATTAGAAATCGGTTCGTAGGGGTCCACCTCGGGCCTGTGAGCTTGTATACATCATCATAATAATAATAATAACAATAATAATAATAATAATAATAATGTAATTGCCAATGCAAATGAATTTGGATGCATAATGTATATATATATAGTTGAAGGTTTTATACTTCTAGACTATATATATAATATATATAAAGTAACTTCTTGTTGAGTTGAACTCTCATTCATCAGAAGATTGCTTGACCAATCGGAATCGGAAGCATATATATACTATTGTCGAATGAAGTTAATGAGTTTTATTTCAAAACTAATAGTTTCACGCCGTGGAGACGATCATCAGTTGAAAATAAAATTTAAAAAAACTAAAGTTCGTTTTGAATGTTTACGAAGAACAATGTACTGGCTTCTTTTGACAACAATTGACGTCATGTCCCCTCAACGGCTCCTGCTTGGTCGAGCGATCAGTGTATCAAGCGACAGTGACCTGTGACGATGAACCGGAATATGGTGAAAGATTTTATATCGGACTGGCTGAACCCAAATTTAAGAAACGCTTTGCAAACCACAAGTCTTCATTCGCTAATGAGAAGTACGAAAAGGAGACAGAACTTTCTAAGGAAATTTGGAGGTTGAAACGTAAAAACCGACACCCAAAGATTACTTGGAAAACAATCCGTCGTTGTCCGCCCTTCAACCGTGCCTCGGTAAAATGTTCACTTTGTCTCAGTGAAAAGTTTGAAATTGCAACATTCAACCAGCCCGACAAGCTGTTGAACTCCAGAAACGAACTGATTTCGAAATGCCGCCACGTGAACAAGTTCACGCTAAAACAACACGATTCGAAAGACTGACGTCAATTGTTGTCAAAAGAAGCCAGTACATTGTTCTTCGTAAACATTCAAAACGAACTTTAGTTTTTTTAAATTTTATTTTCAACTGATGATCGTCTCCACGGCGTGAAACTATAAGTTTTGAAATAAAACTCATTAACTTCATTCGACAATAGTATATATATAAAGTATAAAATTTATAACACAACAACTGAATTTTGATACCAAACTAAACATAAAACATGCTGCATTATGTACATAATGAATAAATGGGTTTCTGATGACATATGGTTTGTTTTCAATTCAGATTTGGGGCTTTTTACCCCTGGTACAGGATTCCCTACTTGATTTGGCAAACATTTCCAAATGAGACACCAGAATGTGGCTAGATTACAATTTTAAGATAAACCAACTATAGAGATTTCAGCTTCAGTACAAAGTCTAGTTTTGGATACTATCTTAACTTTTACTCCTTATCAGTATCAAAAAAGGATTCAAACAATACATAGTTGACACATTTTCTGGAGACATTTGGACTATCTTCGTAACGCAAGGTCGGTAAATATAAGTCAAGTATAAGTAATAAAATGACAAAGTAATGATAATTATATAATAAGTTATTGACAATAATAAATAGTCGTACATAGATATATTCATATTAACTTTATTGGTTTGTCGATCCGTTCTTTGATTCTTCTGAATAATTATAAATAGCTTAGAGGACCCCTGAACTAATGAGCCTCTGACTGATCTTTTGGTAGGACAAAAAACCATGGGTTGTTAATAATAAGTAATAAATCTGCACGTCCATTGTCTTTGGCTGGTTGATAATTGCCATCGTTCCTTGTACTCGAAGTTTAGCGTGAATAAAGATAAAGAAAAGTCGTTAATACAAATAGCTTATAAGTTTGAGTACACGACCTTACGTTTGATGCGAGATGACACGTTGACTAACCTTAGCCCTTTTATAGCGCATGCTCAATATTTCGCATGCCGTAACTTTTGTCCGTAATCGGTAAGATACTTGATTTCCGCTTATTTTCCAAACATCGGAAATCACGCATCTTAACTTTTACTCCTTATCAGTATCAAAAAAGGATTCAAACAATACATAGTTGACACATTTTCTGGAGACATTTGGACTATCTTCATAACGCGAGAAACAAAAAAGTAACTGTAGACAACAACTAGTATTAACAATTAGCTTATTCAAAATGAAATCGTCAGTAATCATTGGTGAATTTATATCCAGTATGCTAAATTCCTAAGTTTTTTGACACGGAAAACCTTTTCCTTGAGTTATCTTTAATGTAGCGGTTTCTGGTTTGATCTGATTTCCATCTTCCATGTTTTGATATCATTCTGTCAGAAACGTTGTTATTTGCAGCTTCTGAAGCTCCCCCTGATCTCAAAGAATGAAGTGCATACTTGGTTTCGTCGACTAGGTTGGCTAGGTGACTTTTGAAACAGGCCCAGACCGTCGAATATGAGACGCTGTATTTTCCAATTGCGTTATGACCTATTTTTGTTTTGGCTAGTCGACAGATGAGAAAAGACTCTTCTTCTTTTTCCAACTTAGACAAAGATATATAGTGTTTCAACCAATATGTCGGACACCACTTAGTGTCGGTTTTTGAAATGTGTAAGATGTGTCCTTCTCTAAGTTGATCGGTTTTAGACGTTTCAATAAAAATCTTCAATCCTTCATCGACAAAAGAAATGTCCTTTATCTTTAAAGCTAAAATTTCGCTAAACCTCATAAAACCTGAGAATCCCAGCACGCAGATGAGTACAAAGCGAAGATCCATCAAATTCTTAGATTTACCGGTTCTCCAATTTCGTAATCTCCAATTTTCGTATGTTCGTTCTTTCCTCGTAATTCTCGATCTCCGTTTCGCTCATTCCTCGACATCGTGTTCACATAGAAAGCAAAAAAAAAAAAAAATTTATCATTTCGTTAATAATCTTTCTTTATTCTGAAAAATCAATAAATAATGCTAAAGCATAAAATTTTTTCAAAGCCTTCAAAAACAGATTTCGTTTTAGCATAATTGAAATAAAATGGATCCAAAACTAGAAAATGTCTAATAAAACTTTCAAAGTTTATACCGTCTCTTGTAAGTAATGGCCAGAAATAAGAAGATTTCCATACCGGCACAAACAAAACTCCTTTTGCTCTACACAGCTTTAAGTGTTTGATGGTTTTTCCAATGAGATAAACTGGTGGACAGAGCCAATTTAGCTCGTTCCCCCAGTGACTTACGAATGTATTGACCTCCTCTGTGTTTGGAAAAAAGTTTTTTGAATTGAATCTCTTTGTTTTACTGTTTTTATTGTCAGCAAACCTATCAATTGTAAAATTGCCGTAATTGTTTTGAATGTAGTTAAATGTCTCATTATCGATAGACCAATTATCGGTGTCGAAACTTTTTGAAATCTTGTCAGCTATTTGATTCTCATCTCTAGGGATCCAGTGAGGATAGAGTCGGATATTATTACGCAGTGGCGTCACTAGGGTGTCGCTCCTGAAGACTCAGCGACACCCTTTTTTGACAAACAAAAGTTTTTGAAAGACAAGAAATAAAAAGCGCTGGTAAGAGGACGATGCGCGGCTACTAACGCTCGTACGGACACGCGCGGCGTGTGGCTTTTTTAGAAAATCACGTCGCCTTCAATGGGCGGTTTTCAATTGGCGGCGATGTTTTAAATTGGCGGAGATATTTAGATTTTAATAAATTTACGGCACCGAATCAAAATTCAGTATTGCGATTCCTTAGCTTAGTAGAGCTCGGTAGAAATGAAGACTGCTCCGGGACCGTAAAATAAGAAATTTTTCTTCACTTTGGCCTTCATCGTCTGCACAAAAACAATGACACGGCTACCGACTTTAATATTTATTGTTATCCTCTTTGTTAAATTGTTAGCAGAACAAAAGAGGTCTCGTCGGTGACCGTAAATTATAATTATTTTATCAGAAAACGAGTAGAAGAGGAGGGGACCCATTGAATGCAAGATCTTTCTTTGATTATATTATGATGTGACTGAGACTATTACCATGAGAGAGCCGAGAGATATATTTGGAATACTGTATCAGAAAAAGTTTTCAAGACCTGATCCCGACCTGATAGTGCTTCTCTTGTTTTTGGGAAGAATTGTACTGATGAAGAAAAAAGAATGCTATTCGTCGTAAAGACAGCAAAAGTTGCTTGTTTCCAGAATGGCAAATAATAAAGTAAAGATTTGTGATTGAACATTGACTATCGTATGTGGCAATATATAAGAGAGAGTACTTGTACAGATCCTATGCTGTAGTTCTGTATTCTGATTGGATTGCATGACATGATATTATATTATACTGTAATGGATAGATGATAGACAGTTCTTGGTTTTTGACTGGTTGTGATTTCTTGTTGTTTTATGAATTTGAGACTTTATGCTCGATTTTACAGACAATGACATCTTTCGTTTTCGAAGAACATAAAATTGTCGGTGCTTATTTTCAGTGACAGCTTTACGAGATCAAGACTCAAGAAAATGTTTTTTTTGGGGGGGATTGATTACATTGTTTTGTATACGGTATTTTCGCCTGCTAGTCTAAAGTAATTTTTATTTATTTTGTTGAAGGTTATTTTTATGATGAGCTTTGTAAAAATCATACAAAATACTTTTATGTCAAATCACAAAATTATCACTCAAGAAACGAATTTTTCTCTTGTTGACTTTTCTATATAACACGAACATAGCATAACTTTTTGAAAAAAATGAACAAATTTTTCCTTCACTCTCCATCGGCACACTTTACAATAGAATTTCATTTTATATTTTACAAAAGGAGCGCATAAACTGTAAGACGGAGAGTTTATTTATCCGGGAATTTCCCTAGGACAAAAGGAATTTCCCAAAGGGCAATATCATTCTTTTATAAACCACAAGCTATTATTACGAACGAGACACTCACTCTTTGAATATTATGGATCCAATGTGTGGCTCTGCCACCCATTCAACAAATGGTAAACTCGTCTAGTGAGTTGCCGGTTAACCACGTGCAACGTGGCCTGTGTTTGGGGTTCACAGGTATTGGGATCTGCAGCCCATAACGTCCCCCGGTTGTTTGGAAGTATTTGGGCGTTATATTTTAACACCGCCCTAATGAAATTAACAACCGCCCTCTAACCACCCATTTGAAA
The DNA here is from genome assembly GCF_902728285.1 of Clytia hemisphaerica. Taxonomy (NCBI): domain Eukaryota; kingdom Metazoa; phylum Cnidaria; class Hydrozoa; order Leptothecata; family Clytiidae; genus Clytia; species Clytia hemisphaerica. The sequence continues at coordinate 1,608,068 of NW_027103621.1, forward strand.
ATTGAAATTTGCGACACCCCTTGAAAATCCTGGCTACGCCACTGTTACGAATGTTAATATTATAAATTTTGATTGCTAAATTTTGTAGATGTTCTTTTGTGCTACCAGGGTTTATTATTCTTGAAACATTTTCGTTGTCAGAATTCCATTGAACTGTGTTATTTTTTAATTTATGAGCGAAAGATGACAAAACATTTTTGACAGCAAGAAGCTCTCTATACGTAGAACTTTTGTTGGCTTCAAAGTTAGAGAAGTTACCGTGTGCTATGACGTTACCTAACTTTTCGACTATAAATCCGCCATATGCGTATTGGCTTGCATCACTATAGCAGATCTTAGTAATTTCAGGAGACGTTTTAAATTCTAAACCGTTCACTTCCAGTAGATTGGATTTCCAAAAGGTAAGCTCTGATTTTACTTCTGTAGTCATTAGCCGATAACAATCCCAGGGACATCCCACAAAGTTCTTTTCGTCGATAAATTTACACATTTGTCGCGTAAAAAGTCTGGCTAAAGGGCCTATAGCAATAGACATGGAAATTATACGACCTGCAATCTTTGCAATACTTCTGGTTGTGACGTAATCAAATCTCAAAGTGTTATTTAAAAGGCTTAAAACTGCTTTCATTTTTGAGGTAGGAACATATATGCGCATGTCTTTAGTGTTGATTGTGAAACCTAACCGTTCTTTATCTGTTTCAGGCTGCAAGGAAGACTTTTTAACATTAATTGTCAGACCGGAAGACATGAGATCGGATACCATGATATTACGCTGCACGACCATTAGCGATTTTGGGTACCCGGCGGCGATATCATCATCAAGATACATGACAGACTTTATCCCTTGACCTCTCCACTTTTTCACTAATTGACGCATTAATTTTGTAAAGACCCAACATGCTGAGCATAAACCAAAAGGCAAGACTACAAAAACAAAGTACTTTATGACGCCGTCGAATTCCCATGAAAAACCCAGATATGTATGAAAGTTAGAGTTTATTGGAATGTGATGATAACCGCTCTTCAAGTCGAAAGTGATCATGAGTTCACCGTCGTTAATCAAATCGGAAACTGTCTTAAGATTTTCGTATTTAAATTTATTTACTTTTATGTACTTATTGACGTTTCGAAGATCCAGAACAAGCCTTAGTTTATTATTTCTATCAGCGACTGAAAGGGGGTTTACGCAGTAGGGGATATAGTCAACTTCCTGGATACAATTGTTTTTCAAAAGCTCTTTTATGGATTTGTTAACGAATATATGTTCTCTCATGCTGGACTTGTTGTTTCTGCTATAAGCTGAAGGAGGTGTCGAAGCGAATGGAAGGCTGTAACCATTTTTGACGATGTCTAGTATAAAAGGTGGAGCGTCTAGATCCGATTCCCAGAATTTCGCGAACTTTTTAATCTTTCCTGCTACCGAGGCTTGTTCGTTTTCTTCGATTTCTCAGTATCTCTCTGAATATGTACAGAAGTAAGAAACATATAACTCGATTGACAATTTTAAACAAATAAAAGTAATAAACGTAAAGATATCAGTTTATAATAACTTTAGTAGCAACACAACGTCTGTTATTGTCCTGTTTTAGTGTTAACTAATTACCTTCTCCTTTTTCGAGGTATGGAATCTTTAAATTATTCTCTCTAGAGGATGGAAATGGGCAGTGAAAGGAATAGTGACCATTGTTCTTGCAATTAAAACAGTAAATTGTTTCCATTTTCTTTCTGAGTGAATCGCCTGGGTAAAAATACGAAGCTTTGTTGGTGTTATTAGTATAATTTTCAACTTTCCTATCGCTATGAGTCGTCGTAGACGTAGATGTAGAATGAGGGCCAAATCTCTTGTTATCAGAATTTTCTTTTCTTGTTTTAGCGTACTCTGCTTTTGATTTCGAATGATCTTTTATCGCTTTCTTAAGGCGTTTTTCTTCTTCTGCCCCCTCAACCAATTCAATTCGTCAGCCACAAAATGCTTCACACATCCCCATCCTTCCCTATCAGCTATTTGAATAATTTTCATACGATAATTAATAAGGCTCTTACCCTCTTCTAAGGATTTTTTTGCATCTTCCAGTCGGTTGTCAGCTAATGCTTCCTCAATGGATTCCATGGTTTGCAAAACTTCTGTGGCATGTTTATACTGTTCTTTGTTTCCAGGTTTACTAAAAGTTACTTGATCCAATTTTCGTTTTCTCTCTAGCTTTTTGTTGAATTTGGAAACGGAATCTGTTTGATAGTTCTTAAAACGACCTAGTGTATCCTGCGTGTCTTTTTTCAAAGTCGATAAGTCGCTTATAGCTTCTTTCAGTTGTTGCGTGAGTTGTTCTTGTGATTCTGCCATTTTGAGTAGTTGTGAGTACACGACCTTACGTTTGATGCGAGATGACACGTTGACTAACCTTAGCCCTTTTATAGCGCATGCTCAATATTTCGCATGCCGTAACTTTCGTCCGTAATCGGTAAGATACTTGATTTCCGCTTATTTTCCAAACATCGGAAATCATATTCATATAATCATGCATCATATTAATCAATTTTCTAATGAAATACTCTTTTCTTGAGCAGTCTGAAAAAATACCGGGTGCGCCAAAAAAAAGTTTCTCTCTTTGAAACTGATTTTTCCGAAATCTAAGATTTCCATAGGAAAGAAGAAAGATAAACTTAAATTTTGATGGGTCATTTATTAAATTCGATTCATTAGGTCAAAAGTTATGCTCAATTGAATAAAAAAGTAACTTTCAGAAAGTGCCCAAAAACATTAAAAATCGACCTATCAAATTTTTATTTTAAAGTTGGCAATTGCAATAGGCTTTACGTGATTAAGAGTAGTTTTAAGTAATTAAACACATAAATTTTGAAACTGATGGGTGGAAAGGGTTAAAAATCTTCATCAAAATCATTTTAATTTACTTTTACCAAAATTTACCTCGTATTTTTTGTTCTAGACTGGATAAAGTCTATGTAAGGCTAGATGTACCTCAAAACCCATAATTGATGTATTTTTATGAATTTTTACCAGATTTTTTGACTTTTTTCGACGAACTTTCTTCCTTTTATTGAAATTCAACCTTTTTTTAAATAACAAAAGGTCATTTAGACAGCTAATTATCATTTTTAATGACTGAAACTAAAATACTGATGCATCATGTAATTATGCTTCTGTTTAATTTGATAGGTCGATTTTTAACGTTTTTGAGCACTTTCAGAAAGTAACTTTTTTATTCAATAGAGCGTAACTTTCGATCTAATGAACCGAATTTAATAAATGACCCATCAAAATTTAAGTTTATATTTCTTCTTTCCAATGAAATAGGAATTGTTCTTTTAAAATTCTTAGATTTCGAGGAAATTAGTTTTAAAGAGAGAAACTTTTTTGTGGCGCACCCGGTAGTTTTGCTTTTTTACTCTAAATTTTCATTTGAAATGGCAAAAGGCTATTATTATTAATCTGCTTGAAATTATTTAAGTCACCTTAGGCAGCAATAAGATAAATAAATTTGACATAAGTAGCCGGTGCCCGTCGCAGGCCAGTTTAGCTGTTTGCTGAACGCATTTAAAGTCCTTTGGATGTTGGGAAGGTGGCCTTAAGGACGATGAAATCAAAAGTAAAGGGAAGAATTATCTTCAAAGTTTGACTCTTTGATGTTTAGGAAAACTTTGATGTCAAGATAAGCGGAGTGAAATAATAAACATGACACGAAATTCGTCGAAAAAAGGCAGCCCGGAGGGGAGTACTTAGGCAAGAGAAGGGTATGGGTGTGTGCCGTCCTTAAGGGTGCCTTTTTTTAAACATGGCAGTTTGAAAAATTGGAAAATCAAACTTCAGCTCCACTAAGAATCGGAAAAGTAGGAAAATTTCAACTTTTTGCCCCCAGAAAGGTAGAGATTTGGTCAAATTAGTCCCAAAAAGTGAATTAAAATTCGCACAATTTCCCTTGTTTCTTCTCTTTATTCTGCTAAGGGTCCGAAGGTCAGGGCCGAAAGTCAGCTCGCAACCATAGTCCCCCCGGAAGGCAGCTAGGACACGCAGACAAAAAAGCGTGATAGCGCTTTTGTTACTTTTTATAAAATAACTTCGTCATAACTTTTCAAATTCAGCAAAATAATTATCGACATAGATGTTTTAAGGTCCCTTTTTATGAAGAAAGAAGTCTAGTTTTTACTGCCTTTTGGATATATTTTTAATGTTGCTGTTGTTCTAACCATGGAGGTATAAAGAAACAGGAGAAGTATGCTATTGTAACCAAGCTCGCCCTACGATTAAAAAAGTTACGATGTATGCATGCTCATAATCTCATATATCGTGCATTTTTAATGAGCTCTTTTATCCATAGGTGAAATCCTATTGGCTCATTTAAGCTTTAGAAATTAGATGAGACGAGATTCATTGTTTCTGACATCAGTGTAAGAAAATATTTGGACTAAAAAAAGGCCTGTAAACTTGGCAATCCTTCATCAAATGATAAGATTTTTCGATCAATGTTTTCCTTAAGGTGAACTCTATTGCTTGATACTTTCCTCCAAAATTCTCCAGCGACTTTATGTCTACACATTGAGTCTGAAATCGTGTGTGCTTATAAAGAACTTTTCATTTTCTGGCTTGAGAAAATATCTTTTCAAAACAAAATTGAACGGATAGCGAAATGGAACATAAACTTGCTTCGTAGACGAATTTTTATCTAATTTTCGTATATTAAAAGGCGAGAATCTTCAATACTGATTATTAGAATGTTCATAGCAAACTTGAGTTCTACTAAAAAGTCTTATTTCATCGGGCGAGCTTAGAATTTCTTTTGATACATTTTATAAAAGAAATCAAAAGACTTTAACGACCAATTACCGACACATTCAACTCCTGTTTTTCTTTATACCTCTATGTTCTAACAAACTTGTCTTTTCTTTAACAGATTCTGTTTAAAAGATTTTATTTTGTTTTGTTTTGAAAAGAACTCGAATGTCTCAAATCAAATAAGGTCGTTAATTACATTCGAAAACATAAGAAAAGAAAAAAAAGTCTATCAATATCAATTAAAACAAACTTATCGAACAACTCAAAGGATTTTTTAAAACGGCGCGAATCTGATTTAACACATTTGTGGAGCAAGAAGCAAAAGTCATCTTTTAAAAGAACAAAACATTGCTTGCAAAAACGAAAGTGACATACAAAAAACAAACACACATACAGACTACGGCTATTAATATATAGATAAGAATCAAAATTATACTAAAAGATTTTAGACAGTTTGGTAAATATTATTATTATTGTTATTGCTATTATCACGATCAGATAAAGATTTTTGTATAATTTATAATCTTTTGTGTAAAGTTCAAAAAGTTCTTAAAAAATTCATGATAGTTATGATTTTTGTCATTGATATAATAAATTGCCAATGTTTTACACTTCCTTTCTCTTTCCTTCATTTTTCCATATTTTAGAGGCTACTCTTTTTTTGGTTTTTAAACACTTTAACCCAAAAAACCAGTTTTACCAGCTTCATTTTGTGTTTAAATGAAGTGAATTTTAATTCTTTATCTCTGGTTTATGGTACATTGGGCATAAAAAGGTGGCTGTTTTAGCCAATCTAGAGGATCGAAATTCAAAGATTTTCTGGCCCGATGGGCCCTCCTACTTAGACACTATATATAGCTGAATCACTATATATATATTGCAAGTATAGGTGATTTCAGTACCTAACTCGAGATATTGAGCTTCAAAAACTGGGCAAAATAGCTGTTTCTGGCTGAAAAACACGGTTTTCAAGGGTTAATATACCCACCTATACTTGCAATATATCTCTAATCTTAATTTTTTGAGAGCTTTCCAAAAATATACAACAGGTCTCTGTTTTCTGGAGCTAAAATTTTCATTAATTTTTAACCCTATGATTTTTGCCTGAGACCGTCATATTTGTCCGAAAATCACACCAAAGTGTCCGAAAAAAAATTGGAAACATAGTGATTTCGATTCCCCTACCCCTTAGCAATACTATGTTTTATGCCATATCTGTGCAAACTATACATTAGACAATGACAAAAAATACAAATGATGAAAATGATTGGCAGCCTACTGTACTAAATGAATCAACAAGTGCAGTGAATCATCAAGAACCCCAAACACTTCCAAAATCAGCCAAATTACTCAATAGTAAGGAAAAACTTAAGCTTCGTAAAGTTCCAAAAGTTTTGAGGTACTACACTCCTAACAAAAACAAACATCCAGAAAAATTTTCCCACCATTTTCTAATGTTGTTTTATCCATTTAGATCAGAAGAAAATGATTTGAAACTTGATAGTTCATATGTGTTGAAGCTCAATTTAGATTAAGTCAATGCAGTTGTTAACGAGAACAAGCACATTTTTTAACCTGATGGTCATCTTGTTAATTTAGTACTTTAAAACTATTTTTTTTTTTTTTCTTTATTGAAACAAAAACACGTGTACACTACGAACATATATTACAAAACATTACTTAAACATAAAATATAGTCCCTCCCCCCGCTAGGAACTAACGTTATATCGCCAGAGGTACTAGACTATGTAAAAAATGAATAAATAAGTAAATAAAGAAAAAATCTGGGAGAAGGAAGCTACAATTGTTAGGTAAAAGCCTAAAATAAAGTACCGCTAAACCTTCCAGTTTCGTTAAGAAATTCAACAACAGAACAAAGAATAGATTTATTTAGATTTGAAGTGAAACTTTCATCCCCATATAATAAAAGCCGACCGAAAAAAGGAGGGTTAAGTGGCGGATGAAAAATAATGCCTAGGGTCTGAAGTTTGTCGAACAAAGATTGTCTTGCATGGGAATATATAGAGCAGTGCAGAAGAAAGCGCTGAGTGTTTTCAACAGAGTTAGTTCGGCAACCACAGAAAGGGTCTAAAGTGTCGCGGAAGCCATGTCTAAATTTATGCTCGTTGAGATGGCTGAAACCGACCCGAAGTCGATTAAGAAAGATCACTCCTTGAATGTCAGGAACATCAAAAACATGAGATTGCTTGGGTCTCAAAAATTCATAGATTGCTTTTTTGAAAGTTTTAATTGAAATAGATCTCGTATATTACCTCCCAGAACATTCCACTGAGATATGCAGTACGGAAAAAAAGTGTTACGGAAACGCTCAGTTCGTATATTAAGAGGATAAATAGGATTTCTTGTTCTAAGGCCACCTGGTGCTGTAAGTCTTACTGGTAGGTAGTTACGTAAATACGAAGGGGCTAAATTGTTAATAATTCCATAGAAGAATGTCATTCTTCTAGCAAAGCGCCTGTCAGCAAGACTTTCAAGACCAAGTTCTGAATAAAGTTTTTCTTGAGACGCTCCACGAAAACAGCCTGTTATAGCTAAACAGGCATTATATTGAATAGATTCAAGCTTCTGCACAAAGGTAGCATTTCCCGGGCGGTCATATACTATATCACCATAATCAAGATGAGGCCTAATGAAAGATTTATAAATGGTTACAAAACTATCGTAATGACCTCATGCATAATCAAGATGCCTTTGCTCAACAAGAAAATGATGAAGTGCAAGACCTAGTGAGCAACTCATTAGATAGTGAAAATGATGATGAAAGTCACGATGGCCTTCGCTCTAGCCTGCACCAATGATATTGTAAAATCTTCTGTACTCTTGATAGTTCTGGATCATGAGTATCAGTAAAAACGTAGAAACATTGAAGATTTTAGATATAATCTTTATACGTGTTTCCGCTACTGAATATACTTTAAGAATGAATATAAAAACTATGTACAGTACGCAATCTAAGTCACATGATTGCGCACGCGCCGTTTCTTTCCGTAGACTTACAGCTACTTTCCACAGATATAGAATCGTTCGACCGAAGACTATAAAGAAATCTTCAATATTTCCAAGAGAAGAGAAGGTGTTGCCTTTGCATGTGCTATGGCATTTGTCTACTAACAAGCTCACTGGGAAGGAATGACCTTTATTTAAAAAACATTGACTTTGTCTCCTAGAGCCGACTAAGATTCGATTGCTGTCAGAGACACCATAACGAATGCTTTACCATGAGCGGGCCGCTTTTCCTCTGCATACCTCCACGCCATGAGCATTCTTGAATGTTTGTCTCGACTAAAAATGAAAAGACAATAAGATAATTACAATTTTCTATTATTAAATTTGTGATTTATTTTATTAAAATTAAATGCGTTGACATTTAAAAAAAATGAATTAGACAATAGCGATCAAAAGTTTTATCACTGTGCACTTAAATTTCGTAAAATTCTTCCAGAAAGTTTCTCTGAACTACTTAGTAATTCGGTTTTTGTAAATTTAGCAATAAAAACTTACGCGAATGCGCGAATCAAGTGTGTTCTACAATCATGGTAAAAATATTGTGAGAACTCCGCTTATTTTAACGTTTTTCAAGATTCAAAGTTCCGGCGAGAAAGTCGATTTCGGGCTATTTCAATTTGGGTTGGCAGACTTCCAGGCTATATTCTGAGCCTTATTGGACTATTTTTGAACTTTATGATCCTCAGATCCTAATGTCTTAAGTCTAGCGTTAAAAATTATAAGAGAGCTGGATAAAAACCTTACAGCAAGACTTCAAGTTGCAATTCTTAGTTTGACTTGACTGTCCCAAAATCTCACAATTCGTACCACCATTGGAAGGTTCAGGATTGTTGCATGTTCGACTTCTTGTTTGCTGACCTGGTCCACATATTCTGTTACAGACAGATCAGCTTGTCCATTGGCTGTACCCTCCATTGCTAGCTACATTATAGAGAATAGAGCACTAAAAGTATTTTTAATAATCATAATATGTGAAACATTTGTATATAAGTTGCTTTCAAAGTATCCAGGCATAGCCTAGGCTTATTATATGCTTATATGAATTATAATTTTTTGTAAAATCTCAGAAATTTAGTAAACATTCGATTAAAAAACCCTTACTCTTACACAGACTGATTTTTGCTGAAAAGGCGACCCTTAGAATGACAAAATTGACTTTGAAAGGGTAAAAAACCCAACTCCTAGGGCACCCACATACTGAAAAGAATTTTCCTTTTGAATTCATAAAATTCTCGATATAATAATTTTAAAAAAGACAAACAAATTGACAGGTAGTCTCGAAATCCCAGCTGGTACACAACATTGTTTCAACGTTTATTTAACGCTCACAACGTTCAAATAACGTTAGATGAACGTTGAGACAACGTTGTATATCATGTTCGCTGGGATCTCTTCAAAGGGTCCTTGCGATCAATATTATGTCGAAAAATTTAACTTTTACAGAAAAGTTTTATTGATTCAATAAAAAATAACATTGTTCTGTAATTGCGTGCGAATTCTTACCTCTTGGGTCAGTTTGAACTATGAAAACAGACTTTCTACTGATTTCTACTTTGCAGATTTTTTTTGCCTGTCACAAAGATAAGATCTTCAGTAAATAAAACTGGGCAAAATACCGGGGGGGTACTTAGGCAAATAGAGGGTACGGTATGTGCCGCGCTTAAGGGTACCTTTTTTGGAATTCCAAAGTCCCTCAAAGGGTCGAAAAAATAAGAAAATAAATTTTCAGTCCCACTAAGGGTAGGAGAAATAGGAAAATTTCAACTTTTTACCCCCAGAAAGATCGAAATTTGGTCAAAATTGGTCAAATTTGCCCCGGTAAGGGTCGTAAAATTCACAAAACTTTCCTTTTTTTTCTCCTTTTTAGTTCCGGTAAGGGTCCGAGAGTCGAAAGTCGGGCTGCAACCCCCCGTCAGCTCGCAACCCTAGTACGCCCCCCCCCTGGAAGAATGAATACTTGAGAGAAGTGGCTTTTGTGGAGCTATTCAATAAGATCATTTAGGAATATTGTTTTATCTTGTTATATTAGGAATTATATAAAATCGAATCACCTGAACTTCGAGTCCATAGGTAAATCCTGATGCCAAGCCAATAATTTTCTTTAGATCATTTTTGCCAGGGAAACTTTGTATTTGACTAGTTCCAGACTTTATGTTTTTCCCAGCTGAATCAATTAAACTGTACCAGACAACATATCCAGTGACTCTTGGAACTTGAGTGATGTTAGATTTCCCCAAATCGAGTGTAACAGAGTAATAATCTGCATTAGCTTGGAATAAATTAGGATTCAGAGGATTCGCAACAGTATAGGCAATCAATGTTGCTGGATGGCTGTATACTTGGATCTTTTTGGTGGTGTTGGTCAAATCTTTTCGAATAAATTCAGCAATTGCTTTTACGGTTACAATGTACTTGGTGACGGTATTAAGATTGTCAAACTTGATGTTTGTAACATATTGGACATGCTTGTCTGCAACGACTTGGCCAACAGAATCTGTTGAAAAAAAAAGTATCAAAATTAAACCACTTTATGATTTTTTTCCACATTGAAATTCTTTAGAGTAATTCAGATATGCGAGCATGGACGTAATAGAAATTAGATGGACTGATACAATTAGCAATTATTTTGATGCATTTGCCTCTCTAAGGAAAACTTTAATTCTCATTTGGGAATTGAAAGACCGTGTTTTGATGAAAAAGAATGAAAAAAAATGTAATGAAGCAATGAGAGAGAATAATAATGTCATGCTGCGGACATAATTAGAGCATAAGAAAACTATGAAAAATTAGACTGTTGTTTATCCAGTGTATACGTGTGTTTCATGAAGCAATAAAGAAAATATTAATCATCATCATCATCATCATCATCATCATCATCATCATCATCATCATCATCCTTCGATCTATTCTTACCTTTCAATACAACACGATAATCCTCTATCTTGATACCATTAGCTCGATAGACTGGTTCACTCCAAGATATCTGCATTGAACTTTCAGAACTTTGAAATTACAGCATGGTTGGTTTGGAGGATGGTTTAGTTGTCACATTGACTTTTTCACCGTTTGGAGAAATACCAAATTCTATCACATGGACGATACGGAATTCGTATGTAGTCAAATGGTTTAAGTTAGTGATGGTGACGTTTCGTGTATTTTGATGACTGAAAGCAAACGTAAGCCTAGTTTCTTCGCTGTCATCGATGATTGGCCAGTATTCCACCAAGAAATGAGTCACCCATGTATTGTTTGGCTTTGTGACTGAAATTTTGAAATGGTCGTAAGATACAAAGGTCACTTTAGGTTTTCCTATTTGACGTACATCAGGGATAATGCTTGAACCATGATTGGTTGGTCTTCGTCTCGTAAATTGATTGAAATAAGGTAACCAAACTTCTTTGAGTTTTTATTGGCTTCCAAAAAGTTTTTGAAAAACTTTTTTTGTCTACCCAGTTCACTGGCCTTAGCATTGTTATTATACCAAAAAGAGAAGTTGATTTTTTCATTTTGTAAAAACTTTTGCGTGATTTTTTTTGATTGCAAGATATTGACGTCTAAAACAACGACATGGCGGTGGGTCATCATAATTTGTGCTCTTGTGGGATTCTTAAAATCTGCTACTCTAAAATTCTTTAAAGAATATTCATTAAATCCAACAGTTAACAAATTAAGGGCGCGGATTTCCAAGCTTCGTAAATTGAGGAATGCTTCACTTTTAACGAATTCAAATGGTGATTCGTTGGCTTCCAGCACCAAATTATTCAACTCCTTTGCTCCTTCTTTTCCTGCTCTGATGTCTGGTAAAAGGGTTTGGATTTTTTTTTGATTTTCAATAACTTGCTTTTCAATTTAATTTTATAAAGGTTTAAATTTTCTCGAATGACAGGGTATTCAAAAACAGGTCCAGAGCTCAACAAGGTATTTATCTCCATACTAAGGACGTTGAAGTGGATGAGCATTTCGACTGTTTTTTTTTTTTGTCAAGCTGTCTTTTATACTAACTAAAATAGTATCTGTGGCATCACAGAAATCTTGAATGGGAGTTAACTGGACTTCAATAGGAACAGCATTGACGTAATCTGGAGGCTGAGCGGTATAATCTGAAAAATTGATAAAAATATGGTCTAGTGTTATTTTTAAGTGGAAAAGTGAAATGAAACGTTTTGAATTTCATAACAATTATGAATGATGTCGACGACACTCTATGGCTATCTATCCTTTTTCCTTTTAAATTGTTCATTTTTTTAAGTCTTAACGAAGCTTCAAAATACCTTAAGCGAAATTATTTTTGCGGATAATTTGCCAAAATAATTTTCGGCATAGATTAAAAAAAAGATACCTTGTATAAAACGAGGTCTGTCTCATGACAGTTCACATCACGACAATTCACTTTTTTTTGTCTTTATAAAACGGCCATTTCAGGCAAAAAAAAGCCAATTTAGTCTGCCATTTGCTAACGACGTGTGTTGCTTGCTTGTTATCGCATTGTTTGGGGAAATTCATTACCGCTGTGACCGGTAAAACATTGTAAAATGAAGTGGATTGTTAAGCCAGTGTGAATTTTTCGTCCGTTGTCAGCACATCGGATTGTCGGAGCACTAACGGACACTTTGATAAGACTACCTGAAAAAAGATTATAATAACCAAACTTATCCTATTTTTGTAGAAAATGTCAGTGAAGTCTGACAGAACAAATTCTCTAGTATTAAATCTACCCTTAAATAACCGCAATAATGAACCAAATCCTATAGCTCTGTATGCTGTGTGTCACCACTTTCGTTTTCGCAAGCAAATTTTTGTTCTCGATAAGTTTGTTTTAATTGACAGATCGGATAGAGCCTGGTTTAGATTTTATTCAGCCTAAGTTTTGAAATTTAAGGCCAATCTACATTTAGTAATAATAAATCTTACCCATAAAGCTTAGTTTCAATGAAACATCAATATCTATGAGGTTCATTCGACTATCCTCTGTTTTGCCAGAATCAAATTGGTAATTTGTTGAAGGACGAGCAAATCTTCTTTTTCGATGTTTTTCCAATTCTTCCATAGACCATAAAGAGACGCCCGATAAAAATTGATCATTCTTGGCATCGTAAAATTCAACCAAGGATACATCAGAGCGGAGGAGTTTTCATTCTATAATAGTAGCGTTGCGTCCTTTATTTTTAGCTGGTGGATTGCTTGCTCTTCTCACGCGTACGTCTTGGTCACCCTGTGTTTCATCCTCATCTGGCTGGTAGCAAATTTCTTTCTGTGGCCAATGAAGCTGATTACCCGGACATGTTTTCAATACAGCATATCCATTCCCTTCCTCGCAAGGATAATATTTCCGTTCATCCAAACTGGCACACTTGATTTATTCTTCATCTAAAGAAGAAAGAACTGTTAAAATATAAACAATTAACAATTAACAATGATTAGAAAGGAAAAAAATCCTCTTTCGATAGCTATCTACTCAAGGCAGGGTCGAGCGCCACTTTCTCCCCGGAATTGCTCGACTTACTTCGATTCTTCTCTAACTGCTGAGCATCAATCAGAGGAGACATCAATCACCATTTTGTACTGATGTGAAGTTTAGTATGACCCGGCAGGGGATCGAACACCGTAGTCGAAGTTTTTACCTTTACACTACAGTAGTCAACAAAATAGAAATAGTAGACTGGACTGTCGTTCATAATGCGTGTAATACAGCAGTATAGGCGTAATATGATAATACGATTATTTGTTCCCTCCATTACTTTTTGCTTTATTTCTAGACTATAAAAATAGCAAAATAGGAGAAGTTTAAAAATATTTTTCGACGTTTTTTCTATTCCCCAATCTGGTCAAAAGTGATATTCACTGCATTTTCATTGCATGATTTAGCTTTGTTTTTGTGATTTGAAAGTTTTGAAAATTCAATAATTGAGTTTCTCCAAGAGTAGTGAGACTAAAATCGGCGTCGAAATATTTGGGGAAAAGGGGGAATTCCCTCAAAATCTTAAAACTGTAAGTGATTATTAAGTGTTTAAGTGACACGGTCATTTTTTAAGGAAAAAAAAGTTTTTTACAGAAAATCGCTAGTTCAAACTTTAAAAGCTTATATATCAGGATCTAAATGGAGTTAGAAACTCGCTTATAGTTCGTTGGATAGCTTTAGAGGGCGCCGCCCGATTAAGGAAAGGCGGGTTAGGCGGCGGTAAAGGGGGGGGGGTAGATTAGAGGAATTAAAGCTGCACACGGACCTGCCTGAATGATAGAAAGGTACCCAGTGGTAATTCGCTTTTTGACTTTTTGGCTTAAAATCTGAGTCTGTTAAATGACGCGCCTTACGCGCCCACGCGCCTTACGCGCCCACGCGCCTTCCATTTATTGACGCGCCCACGCGCCCACGCGCCCTCTTACGCGCCTTATTATCAACGCGCCCTAAATTTTTGACGTGCCTTACAGTATTACTACCTTAAATTTTTGCAAATTTTGACGTGATTTTGACGTGTGTTATTTTCTTGCGAGTTCATACTTAAGTAATTGATTATGCCTTATTATTTTCCAAATTTTAGCTAAATTGTGCTTATAAGCGTTATGCTTATAAATAAATAAGAGTGTAACGGTAGGGCGATTACTCAGGCTAAAAGTAGCATTCCTTATTAAATTATCATAAATTCAGAGCTATGGGGGCATTTATAGCGATAGTTAATGCTAGTTTAAAAATGTAATCGATTGTGGTGTACTTGGGGTCTATTTGATTGGTTTCTTATAAAGAAGATGCTTATAAGAAGAATAAATATGCTGACATTAAACACAATTCCTTACTTGCTTTGAAAAGAACTAATAGCGAGGTTAAATATCGGGTTTGCTCTAGAACACGTTTCCGTTCAGTTTCTCGTTCTAGAGCAAATCCGATATTTTTGCCCGGCGTATGTCTGCCTAGCTTTCGGGTTAGCCTGTAGAAAAGTGCCGTGGCGCGAACGAAGGCTTCAAAAATTCGTCCGTCGTCCTGAATTATCTACTGATACTTAACCTCAGGGCGCGTCATAAGTAAGGCGCGTCAAAAATTTAGGGCACATCGATAATAAGGCGCGTAAGAAGGGTCAAAAAGGGTCAAAACTTAAAGGCGCGTGGGCGCGTGGGCGCGTAAGGCGCGTCATTTAACAGGCTCTTAAAATCTCCCTGCAAAGACGACTTTTGATCTTTTTTTTTGGCTTGACCATGAAGCCCAATCCAATTCCTACGAGTTAGACCGAGAATGGCGATTTCTAACTCAAACTGAGCATCACATACATATTTGACTTAGAAATTTCTAAAAATGAGTCTTTACACAGTCTTTACATTGAATTTCTTTTGTTTCAAGTAAAAATTCAAAAATTCAAAGTCGAATATCTCAGCTTTGGAAAATAATTGGGTCAAGAACTTAAGAGGTGTTTCTTAGACCATAAAAGTAATCTCTAAGTCAAATATAAAAAATCATCTGATAAAGTATTTTAACAAATTAGGCTGGGTCTTCTTTCACAAAAATAAGTAAAACTCACCGTTTTGTATTTCCTTTCGAAAAAAAAAACAGCCTTTCTTTTTACCAATAAAAGTGAAATTTCACTTTTATCCCTGGGACAATGGAGCAAAATTGATTCGTATCATTTTGGGGAGGCTGAAGTCTCCCCAGTCTTTCTGTTTCCACCGGGCCTGATGAATATGATAAACCTTTTAGAGGGTCCGTTTGAAAATTTTATTTAAAAGAATTAATAAATGAAAAATGTTAACCTGAAGAAGTAGAAGTCACTTGTCTTTCTTTTGTCTTCAGTCTTCACTCAAGAAGGCTCCTTGAATGTGTGGTGTGGTAGAGTTAATTCCTTCTCATTTTATACACTTTTCCAACGTCCATTAACAATAAACTAACAAAAGGATCTTCATACCAGCTTGTTTCCAATCTTATTTTATAGGTTGTTATCCTTTTGATGGTCCTGTAAAAATACCAAAGCAGCAAAAGTAAAAGTAAAAGCTCAAAGGTATGGGATTGAGTCTGTTTTGATTGTTATTTTCTGTTTTGAAGATGAAATTAAAAGACTGGGGCTGAGCTTGTTTTGGTGGTTATATCTTCTGAAGAAAAGCACGATTAACTTAACAAATATCGTTTTTATCCTTTTGAAAGGAATTTGAAAATCAGCCTCGTTTTGAAAAATATAATTCACATGGACGTTACATGGAGCATGTTTCACGTTTCAATGGATGGGATACATCCTCTTAACCCGCTGTTGGTATAGAAATGGAAAAGTCGTCTCCAACTACATACCTACCCTTTTTCACAGGAAAATGCTCACAGAATGGTCAAAATCAGAACATGAAAAATTTCCACCCAGAAAAAAACAATGTGCTTGGTATGCAAAAGTAGCGAAAACACAACGGACCAACTTTTTGGATGTCACGAAATAAAGAAAAGAATATGAGTAGAATAAAAGGGCCGGTTCCAGGACAGATTAACTTTTTTAATTATATTTTAAAAAAGTAATTAAAAATTAAAAACACCAATTAAAAATTAAAGAATTAAGAATAAGAAGAAATAAAAACAAAAAAACAATAAAATTAAAAAAAAGTTAATTAACTTTTAAAAAACTAATTTCCTCTAGCATGTTTTTCCATTGGGAATGATTGCTCAGTGTTGTTTGAAATTTTGAAGGTTACAATTTTAGAATGTTTTTCTCAACAAGCAGGATTTCTTCACTAATTTTCCCCAATTATGGAGACTCATGTGATAGACATGGCAGATACACAAGATAAAACATTAAAATTTTGATAATATTCATTTACTTTATTTCGATCTTTAACTAAAACCAATACAGTACAATGCAAAAATTATCTGTAAATACACATCACTCTTTCATTTTATCTTCTGAAATCTTGACTCTTCTTTGGATTAAAAACCGTCGTTTTTCGATCGCATATTCTAAAGCCTCCTCAAAGTCCATATCTTCCTCGTCTCTGACTCTGTGTAAAGTTTGCATTACAGAATCGTGAACTCTATCTTTTTTCATAGCTCGAAGGAACAGGATTCTTTCTTTGTATGCATCACCAATTGATAAGCCACTTTCTTGGCATTCTTCAATCAATTTGTCCCAGATATCTATCCTCGTTTCATCCTCATTTTCAGATGATTCGCTGTCATCAGAGTCTACTTCTTCATCGGTAGTCATTGATTCATCGTCTGAATGATCAATCTCCTCGTCTTCTGACTCTTTAGGATGTAGCCTTGCAACATGACGATTATAATTGCTTTTATTGACAAAAGTCTTCTCACAATCAGAACATTCATACATTATGTGTCTCTTCTCAATGCTTGAATTATTTGAAAAGAAAACAAGTGTTGCAAGTCAATTTATACCTAAAATCTTACATAGTTTGGTCTTGATCAGCCTATCAACTTTCCGCGTAAAGGCTAGTTACTCAGGAAACCCCGTATTCCTTCTCCTTTTGGCATCACCTACTCCTCAGTTGTTCCTCATTCTAGACTAGTTATGCTGACTATTTTTTCCCTTCAGGACTACGAGTAGTCCCTTCTCAACAACTAATTAGTCTCAATCTGTTTTAGGTTGGGACTATTCTATATGATTTATCTCCTATTTAGGACTACCTAGTCCTCTTTTATCTTCTGTTATGACTAAATAGTCTTTTTCAAGACTAAGTAGTCTTGGTTAGTCTTATATGTTTAGAAATGTCTAGTTAAGGACATGTTTTTGACTGTACCAAAATGAAGATTCAGGGTAGGCCTTCTTTAAGTTGATATGGTCTATAAAATATTTAACTGAGGTAGAATTAGTCTGAAAGGAGTAAGATGGATCTTTCCACTCCTTTTTTCTGAACATCTTGAGATATGATCAGTCAAAGTCCGAATTAATTGAGGATGAGAAAAAATCATCGACACTTTTGGACTTTAGAATCCCTCCTCATTTTTCACCTGAAAACTTTTAGTTTTGATGTCAAAAATTACATCACAGGATTTGGTGTTGATTAGCTTTCTGAATCTAATATCCCAATGCCAAAATGAGGAGTAAAAAGGGATCTTTTTTATCATTCTCTGATTGTGGGTGGTAATCCAATTTGGAGCTAAAAGATCCTTGACAAGCTTGAAAGTATCGATTGAAATATCATTTTTTTACTCATAAAGCATCAGAGAATCGATATCCGAAACAAGAATTTGTAAAATCGGAGTAGTTTATGATCTAAAAATATTCCGATATATCATTTTCATCACAACGTAATTTCAGTTACTCCAAACTTGATTTTTGGAAAGTCAATGGTTCCAGGAGTATTTTAGAACCTTCAGGAATCAAAAACAGTAAAATAGCAGTAAAATATGATCGAAAACTCAAAATGACTATTTGATCTTTGCCTACAGTCAGGCAATAAGTCACACCAAAATACACTAGATTTTAGGATTTCAGGTGATTTTGATCATTTCTTGTCAGAGTTACTGCAAATTTCCTATTTTTGAAGCCTAAAATCATTGACAATGGTACAGTAAAAAAAACACGTCCTTGACGGGTTATGTTTACTCCTTTTCAGGGGCCTACTACATCTAGGATACTTGACGCTTTGGAGCTAACGAAAATTTTTACCAGATCCTGGTCAGCCTACTGTGGCCTGTTTCTTGATAAGATCAACTAATTGCTTAGCTTCAGTTAATCCCACCCCGTTTAATTGATGTTTAATTGAGCAGAGACTCAAAGGCCGCGCGCGACTAGGCGCGCCGTAGGCGCGCCCTGGAACAACCCAAAAAAAATAATAAAAAATACACCCCCTAAAGGAGTGGGGACATGAGAAGTTTTTTTCGCGTTGGTAATTTCCCAGAGTAATTTAGATTTTAAAAATATGAATCCAATTGTAGGTGGCGACACGACACGACAAAAAAAAGGTTTTTTCTGACAAGGGACAAAATTTAATCATTCTAGACTAGCTATGCTGACTATATTTTCCCCTTCAGGACTATGAGTAGTCCCTTCTCAACAACTAATTAGTCTCAATATGTATTAAGTTGGGACTATTCTGTTTGATTAATCTCTTATTTAAGACTACCTAGTCCTCTTTTATCTTCTGTTATGACTAAGTAGTCTTTGTTAAGACTAAGTAGTCTTGGTTAGTCTTCTATGTTCTATGTTACTCTATTGTTTTTGAATTGCCTTGAGGCTGCTGGAGAATTTGAAAATACGAAAGGATACTTTTTAATCTGTTGACTGGCGACGCAAAAAAGTGTTTCAGGTTGGTGGGATGGAGCATGTTGCATTGCACCAACGCGAAAAAAACTTCTCATGTCCCCACTCCTTTAGGGGGTGTATTTTTTATTATTTTTTTTGGGTTGTTCCAGGGCGCGCCTACGGCGCGCCTAGTCGCGCGCGGCCTTTGAGTCTCTGCTCAATTAAACATCAATTAAACGGGGTGGGATTAACTGAAGCTAAGCAATTAGTTGATCTTATCAAGAAACAGGCCACAGTAGGCTGACCAGGATCTGGTAAAAATTTTCGTTAGCTCCAAAGCGTCAAGTATCCTAGATGTAGTAGGCCCCTGAAAAGGAGTAAACATAACCCGTCAAGGACGTGTTTTTTTTACTGTACCATTGTCAATGATTTTAGGCTTCAAAAATAGGAAATTTGCAGTAACTCTGACAAGAAATGATCAAAATCACCTGAAATCCTAAAATCTAGTGTATTTTGGTGTGACTTATTGCCTGACTGTAGGCAAAGATCAAATAGTCATTTTGAGTTTTCGATCATATTTTACTGCTAGCTTTATGTTTTTGATTCCTGAAGGTTCTAAAATACTCCTGGAACCATTGACTTTCCAAAAATCAAGTTTGGAGTAACTGAAATTACGTTAGGAGTAAGCTGTGATGAAAATGATATATCGGAATATTTTTAGATCATAAACTACTCCGATTTTACAAATTCTTGTTTCGGATATCGATTCTCTGATGCTTTATGAGTAAAAAAAAATGATATTTCAATCGATACTTTCAAGCTTGTCAAGGATCTTTTAGCTCCAAATTGGATTACCACCCACAATCAGAGAATGATAAAAAAGATCCCTTTTTACTCCTCATTTTGGCATTGGGATATTAGATTCAGAAAGCTAATCAACACCAAATCCTGTGATGTAATTTTTGACATCAAAACTAAAAGTTTTCAGGTGAAAAATGAGGAGGGATTCTAAAGTCCAAAAGTGTCGATGATTTTTTCTCATCCTCAATTAATTCGGACTTTGACTGATCATATCTCAAGATGTTCAGAAAAAAGGAGTGGAAAGATCCATCTTACTCCTTTCAGACTAATTCTACCTCAGTTAAATATTTTATAGACCATATCAACTTAAAGAAGGCATACCCTGAATCTTCATTTTGGTACAGTCAAAAAACATGTCCTTAACTAGACATTTCTAAACATATAAGACTAACCAAGACTACTTAGTCTTGAAAAAGACTATTTAGTCATAACAGAAGATAAAAGAGGACTAGGTAGTCCTAAATAGGAGATAAATCATATAGAATAGTCCCAACCTAAAACAGATTGAGACTAATTAGTTGTTGAGAAGGGACTACTCGTAGTCCTGAAGGGAAAAAATAGTCAGCATAACTAGTCTAGAATGAGGAACAACTGAGGAGTAGGTGATGCCAAAAGGAGAAGGAATACGGGGTTTCCTGAGTAACTAGCCTTTACGCGGAAAGTTGATAGGCTGATCAAGACCAAACTATGTAAGATTTTAGGTATAAATTGACTTGCAACACTTGTTTTCTTTTCAAATAATTCAAGCATTGAGAAGAGACACATAATGTATGAATGTTCTGATTGTGAGAAGACTTTTGTCAATAAAAGCAATTATAATCGTCATGTTGCAAGGCTACATCCTAAAGAGTCAGAAGACGAGGAGATTGATCATTCAGACGATGAATCAATGACTACCGATGAAGAAGTAGACTCTGATGACAGCGAATCATCTGAAGATGAGGATGAAACGAGGATAGATATCTGGGACAAATTGATTGAAGAATGCCAAGAAAGTGGCTTATCAATTGGTGATGCATACAAAGAAAGAATCCTGTTCCTTCGAGCTATGAAAAAAGATAGAGTTCACGATTCTGTAATGCAAACTTTACACAGAGTCAGAGACGAGGAAGATATGGACTTTGAGGAGGCTTTAGAATATGCGATCGAAAAACGACGGTTTTTAATCCAAAAAAGAGTCAAGATTTCAGAAGATAAAATGAAAGAGTGATGTGTATTTACAGATAATTTTTGCATTGTACTGTATTGGTTTTAGTTAAAGATCGAAATAAAGTAAATGAATATTATCAAAATTTTAATGTTTTATCTTGTGTATCTGCCATGTCTATCACATGAGTCTCCATAATTGGGGAAAATTAGTGAAGAAATCCTGCTTGTTGAGAAAAACATTCTAAAATTGTAACCTTCAAAATTTCAAACAACACTGAGCAATCATTCCCAATGGAAAAACATGCTAGAGGAAATTAGTTTTTTTAAAGTTAATTAACTTTTTTTAAATTTTATTGTTTTTTTGTTTTTATTTCTTCTTATTCTTAATTCTTTAATTTTTAATTGGTGTTTTTAATTTTTAATTACTTTTTTAAAATATAATTAGTTTTTTAAAAAAGTTAATCTGTCCTGGAACCGGCCCTTTTATTCTACTATATGCGACCCCATTCTCAAAGACCC
The DNA here is from genome assembly GCF_902728285.1 of Clytia hemisphaerica. Lineage (NCBI taxonomy): Eukaryota > Metazoa > Cnidaria > Hydrozoa > Leptothecata > Clytiidae > Clytia > Clytia hemisphaerica. Next base: position 1,629,575 of record NW_027103621.1, read on the forward strand.
GGTAGGATTTTTTCAGCCAGTGAAGATAAAAATAACGAACTGAAACTCGATGGGGATTAATTTTCTTATATTTTTATGAATGGGGATTTATATTCTTTTGTTTTCAAGTCAGAAAATTCAGTGGGGATGGGAAAAATGGTAAATATTTTGCAGTGAGGATTGATTTATTTGATTTTTGCAGTGGGGACAAAAATTTAAGGATAATTTTCCACCGGGAACCATATTTTGGCCAAATTTTCCATTGGGAAGGGTTCCCAGTGGGTCTTTGAGAAGGGGTGTAATATGTGATGAAATCGTGAGTGTCAATAAAAATGATTTACAAAGTAAAGACACAATAAAGCTAAAATTGATGGATAAATACGCAAGAAAAGCGTGCGGGAAGTGCGGGAAAGATTTAATATACGATGAAAAGAAATTGTTATTCTTTGTAGCTTGAGAAATCTTTGATGCATAAACTTTGGAAGTCCACAAATTGGTGTTTGAGCCTAAACCCGAGGTTAGTTTTCCAAGTTCTTTTCCCAGCATTTTCAATTCTCAATTTTTCGATCGAAATCTTCGAGGTTCGGAATTTTGACAATGACTATGACCATTAAATTTGGCGCATATGTTCTCCATCATGATACAAACTTCTAGGAAGAAAAAAACCGGTGACGTCATCACAAAATTTGCCCTTGTCGGAAAAAAGCCCAAATATATGGTTTACAAAAGTGTCCATTACAATCGAACCAATAAAGATATTTAGGTTCTGTTTTAAAATTCTGAAAGATAAAAGGCTGTTTTTTAACATAATTGCCGGTTTTCCATTTCCTATGAAGATTTCTTCTTAAAATTTATGATGAAGATGAGTACATTTTTTTTTTTGAATTTTCTTATGAATAAAATATACTGCATTGCATTACATTACGAGAAAGTAAAGAAAGAAAGTTTTTTATGCACAATGACATTTTATTATCTCCACTAAGAAAAATTATTATAATTACTGATATAATTACTAAAAGCTATAAATTGCTGATTGACAGCAGCATCAACACATCTGCAAATACTATTCCCTATAAATTTTAGATAAAAATTCAAGAAGCTTCTTCGTAGTTGGTATAGTCTCTACGACGAAGTGAAAGTTTTTTATGCGCAATAACATTTTATTATCTCCACCAAGAAAAATTACTGATATTATTATTAAAAGCTATACATTGCTGATTGACAACAGCATCAGCACATCTATAAAAGCTATTCCCTATAAATTTTAAATAAAAAAAATCAAGAAGCTTGTTCCTAATTGGTATAGTCTTTTCTGCACGATTGAATAAATTGACTCTCTCTAATTCATCTTCAAGTGAATACTTTAATAGCTTTCTTCAAATTAGAGAAAAAGTCAATTATTGAGAATATTTATTCAACTTATCATCTGAGGAGAGAAATTATTTAGTTAGAGTTAGAAATTCAAGTAATAGAAAGCTTTGAAAATAGTTGACAATTTATGTTGGAATGTTCCTCAAATCATTTGTTGTTGTTTTTTCAATTCTTTAACCAAATAAACTTAATATTCTTAAATATTGGTTAACCAGGTTTAAAGCTTCTAAAATAAAGAATGAATGAAAAATTTCCCCTTCAAAAATACTAAACTACTATAAGATGTGGAAAATATATGCCCATTTTGGGAAAATATTAATGTCCTTTTCAACTAAACTAGGCTACTTTGCATCATTCTAAACGTTAATAAACTTGGCATTTTCGACCTCTTCTATAATTATACTGCTGGTGACGAAAGTATCATTGCCTGTGTCTGGGTCGAGAGACGCTTTTGAACCGCATTGTCCAACGTTTAAACCCACTTTAATATTACCAGACCAATTGGTGAGTTTACAGATGCCTTGAATTGTGAAAGGGATCCAATCGTTATTTTTGCTCTCCATTGAAATTGCTTGGTCTATCGGCACTGGAGAACATTCGTGTCCATTGAAAGTGACGTAATATCTTGCACAACAATGTGAACATGGATCTTCATGAATACGTACACTCGTTTTGACAAAGACCAATAAAGATGTCGTGGAGTGTTTTTTATTGAAATAACATTCCTGTAAAGTGAAAACAAAATATTAATATAAATAAGCTCTAGTTTAGACGACCGACTTTTTACCCTAGGTCTATTCTAGTTGCAAGTGTAGGCAAACAGTGGACAAAAAGTTGACAATTAAAATTTTTGGAAAAGATTGAAAGAATAAATTGCGCTGACGTCAAAAGTAGGCAAGGTATTGACCTTACCAGTGGATACCCCTTAAAACCCACAATAAAAAGTGGTACCCTCTATCTCATTGTTTAGTTGGAGTGTAAGGCTGAAACTTTTTGTGTTGAAAGTACGTTGTCTATGATTGTCTTCCCTAGCAGTGATGTTTTGTAGAAAACAGTTTTCAGTTTTTCACAAGGAAGTGAAAAAGTGCAGTTTTAGCTATTTACCCCTTAAAACCTACAAAATGGTTTTTCTCGAATAACTTTTTACAAAAAAGTTCTTTTGACCTCAAATTTTGAACAGTGATTCACTGTAAAGTTCCTAATGTTATGAATATACCATTAGTACCTAAATGATCTCAAAAATATGTGTTAAAATCAAAATACCCCTTAAAACCTACAAAAATAAGGCTCAAAACCACAAAGTCCGATCCTTGCTAACGGGATACTCAAGCTGATGGATACAAATTTGGTGTTGCTTCGTGATTCAATGGTTCAAAGACTTGCTAGAAATTCATTCCCACAACAATATTTTCATTTTTCAGGATTTCATGCCCATAATGCAATTGTGTGTGGTTTTTTCGTCAAAAACGGCTACGAAAGGCCAAAACCTTCATTCGCTTCATTTTTGACCTATGGTTCTAATGTCTTTCTAAATCTCCATCAAATTTGTGACATTTTGGTATGCACATGACCAGGTTTTGAGAAAGTCGATTTCAGATTTTATTGATCATCACCATAAAAGTGCTTTAAAGTAGAATTTTAAGGGCCTGTCATTTTCGTTGGGGTCTATTCACGAAGATGAAAATGATTTTTTCATACCTACCATAAGTATAGGTATCTAAAAAGTATAGGTTTTATGACCTTAAATTCAATTGTGTAATTTCTAGGTCCAAAAAACCTGATTTTTTGAAGGGATTTTTGATAAAATTTTGAATAACTTCGAATTTTAAGATACTTTAGCATCTTTAAAATCCTTAAAATTTGGTATTTTATGAAAGAACATTTATAAGAGGTTGTAAAAAATCACTTTCAATCAATACATACCACATAAAATTAAATCTGGTAGTTATGAAAGCCAAAAATGCAACATTGTGGGTTTTAAGGGGTATGTGGTTTTAAGGGGTATCCACTGGTAGATAGCCAATCTTTTGCCCACTTTAATTCACAATTAGAAAAGACAGGACTAAATGTCGGCCGTTTAAACTACAGCTAAAGTATTGGGAAATAATTCGCGAGTACGAGTGACGTCACGAACGCCTTTGCTTTAGCCTGTACCAATGATATAAAGTCGTTCGACCGAAGACTAGAAAGGAATCTTCAACTTTTCCCAGGGAAAAGAAGGTGTTGCCTTTGCATGTACAATGGCATTTTTCTACTAACAGGCTGTCGGAAGGAATGTCCTTAATTTAAAAAATATCGACTTTGTCTCCTAGAGACGACTAAGATTCGATTGCTGTCAGTGATACCATAAGGAATGCTTTACTTTGATCAAGCCGCTGTTCTGCTCCACGTATGACCTCCATGAGCATTCTTGAATTTTTGTCTCGACTAAAAATGAAAAGACAATTAGATAATTATAATCAAAAGTTTCATCACTGTGTACTTAAATTTCGTAAAATTCCCCTGACCTTCCAGAAAGTTTCTCTGATCTACTTAGTAATTCAGTTTTTGTAAATTTAGAAAAAGAAACTTACGCGAATGCGTGAATCAAGGGTGTTCTACAATCATGGTCAAAATATATTGAGAATTCCGGTTATATTAACGCTTTTCAAGATTTAAAGTTCCGGCGAGAAAGTCGATTTTGGGCTATCTCTTTAATTTAATCGAATTATTTCAATGTTGGAGGGGTTGTCAGACTTCCAGGCTATATTCTGAGCCTTATTGGACTATTTTTTAGCTTTTGGATCCTCAGATCCTAAGGTCCCAAGTCTAGCGTTAAAACTCAGAGTTATATCTGTACCCTTCGAACCTACTTTAGAGCACTTACAAATCGATTGTGGTTTCAAATTTTCCTGGGGAATTTCTCTATTTTGTCAAATATTATGACCTTGATTGTAGGGGGCCTCAATATGGCAAACATTGATACTTTATGAGAGCTGGATAAAAAACTTACAGCAAGACTTCAAGTTGCAGCTCTTAATTTGACTTGACTGTCCCAAACTCTCACAATTTGTACCACCATTGGAAGGTTCAGGATTGGTGCATGTTCGACTTCTTGTTTGCTGACCTTGTCCACATATTCTGTTACAGACAGACCAGCTTGTCCATTGGCTGTACCCTCCATTGGTAGCTACATTATAGAGAATAGAGCACTAAAAGTCCTTTTAATAATCATAACATGTGAAACATTTGTCTATAAGTTGCTTTCAAAGTATCCAGGCATAGCCTATGATTATTATATGCTTATATGAATTATAATTTTATGTAAAATCTCAGAAATTTAGTAAACATTCGATTAAAAAACCCTTACTCTTACACAGACTGATTTGTGCTGAAAAGGCGACTCTTAGAATGACAAAATTGACTTTGAAAGGGTAAAAAACTCAACTCCTAGGGCACCCACATACCGAAAAGAATTTTCCTTCTGAATTCATAAAATTCTCGATATAATAATTTTAACAAAGACAAACAAATTAACAGGTAGTCTCAAAATCCCAGCTGGTACACAACATTGTTTCAACGTTTATTTAACGCTCACAACATTCATATAACGTTGGATGAACGTTGAGACAACGTTGTATGCGATGCCAGCTGGGATCTCTTCAAAGGGTCCTGATGATTCGATCAATATTTTATGTCGAAAAATTTAACTTTTCTGTTTGATTCAATAAAAAATAACATTGTTCTGTAATTGCGATTTTACCTCTTGGGTCAGTTCGAACTATGAAAACAGGTGATGAAAAAATACTTTTCCCAACTGTTGTAATTTCCGGAAGAAAGCAAGTAGAAAAACGCGAGTTAATAAATTTCTACTATTTTTGGCTAACTAAATTTGTAATTCTTAGGTTTTCTTTTCCAACTTTGCAGATATTTTTGCTTGTGACAAAGATAAGATCTTCAGTAGATAAAACTGGGAAAAATATCCGGGGAGTACTTAGGCAAATGGAGGGTACGGTATGTGCCGCCCTTAAGGGTACCTTTTTGGGATTTCCAAAGTCCAGTGACTCTTGGAACTTGAGTGATGTTAGATCTCCCCAAATCGAGTGTAACAGAGTAATAATGAGCATTAGCTTGGAATAAATTTGGATATAGAGGATTCGCAGCAGTGTAGGCAATCAAGGTGTTGGTGGCGGAATCTTTTCGAATAAATTCAGCAATTGCTTTTACGGTTACAATGTACTTGGTGACGGCATGAAGATGTTTGTAACATCTTGGACCTGCTGGTCTGCAACGACTTGGCCAACAGAATCTGTCGAAAAAAAAGTATCAAAATTAATTCTTTACATTAGTTGAGATAATAAGCGAGCATGGAGGTAATAGAAATTAGATGTGAATTTATTTACGGCATCCGAAAGATAATAGCCTTTGCTATCGTTCTGTAAATTAACAATGTGAAATTCTTGTTCTCGCGTGCAATAAAAATGGTAGACATTTTCAAACTAATCACACGTCGTTCTAACTCTCTTGTATACTGTATGTGGGAAAAATGGAAACATTTTCAAGATTATTATTTGGAGAGAAAAAGCTCAAGCAATCTAGTGCATCAACGATCACAACTGAAACACCAAGACCCAGACCAAGGAAGAGCAACAAGAAGAAGACCTCAGATGAGATCGACTTGGACATAAAACAGGATATGCCAATCATTGCAGTTCCAAGAATAGCTTCTACCCAGCAGACCAAGGAAAGTACAGTTTTTTCTATCAGTGAAAGTCAGCAGGCAAACCCAAAATCATGTCAACAAAGTTTGTGTTAGGAAATATAGTTCGTTTAAAAACTCGAAATCTTTACAAACTAATAGAAAGTAGAATCTCTTGGGATTTTTATTTCAAACTAGAACAATTTCCAGATGCTATTGAAGAAATTAAGTTTTGGCAGCAAAACATCAAAGAGTTAAACTCGAGGGAGATTTATAAAAATGAAATTCCGAATTCCGTTTATGAAAGTTTTTTCTGACGCAAGTGACAAAGGAATAGGAGCAATCTCGGATAACGATATAAGTTTCAGAAATTTATGGCCTCATGAACAAGGCGAGAGTTCAACATTCAGGGAATTATTAGCAATAGCCTTTACGCTGCATGCTTTCAATTCAAAACTACAAGGGAACAATGTTCTCTGGCACACAGACAACATTGCCGCTGAAAGAATTGTTAAAGTTGGAAGTAATAAGGAAAAACTACAATTTTTAGCAAATACCATTTATAACTTGTGTAAGGCAAAAGGAATTTTTCTAAAAATTACGTGGATCGCTAGAAATTAAATGGAGATGCGGACACAAAAGAATTCTTTTCCTTTTTAAATAGACTCTGGGGACCTTTTTCTGTAGATCTTTTTGCTGATAATTCTAACACTAAATGTGCACGTTTTTGCTCAAAATACTTTTGTCCATTTTCATTCAAAGTAGACGCGTTCAGTTTTGATTGGTCTGGGGAAAATGCTCTAATGGTGCCAACTATTTATTTAATAACAAAGTGTATTAAACATCTCCTAGCAGCCAAACCTGGAACAACAGGGACTTTAATAATACCGTTCTGGCCATCGGCAGCCTTTTGGACCTTTCTGATCAGGGATAATAGCCCTTTTAAGCCTTTTGTCAAGGATTGTAGATATTTTGCAAATCAAGTCGCATTAATCAGAAAAGGATGATTCCAAGGTTCTCTGATGGGAAATGAAAAATTAGAAATCCCAATTCTAGCTTTAAAATTACAAGTGTGACAATCAACGTGTGTTCGGTTAAAATAATTTTTTTTTTCTCAATGCAGAAAATTAACAAAAAATTTTACTTTTTAGCTCAGATTCAGAAACCGTATTAGAAAACTCTTTTGATGTCCAGGATCCAGCACTAAAGAGTCTCTATCTGAGCAATTAACAGAAATTCTTTTGAATTCCAGAAGCAATAACACCGTGGCTAAGTATCAGTTTTATTTCCAAAAATGGGAAGAATGGAGTCGTAGTTTCCAGGAAGTGAACCCTTTACCTACTCAAGAGCAACATTTAATCTTATTTCATGCTATTTCGGGGTATTTGATCGGGAATTCTACAATTGTAAAGCACCTATTGGAAGCCTTTAAACGGTTATTGGCGTATACACCAAAGAAGAAGAAAGATTTAGTCGTCGAAGATTTGAGAGGAAATTTTGAGAAATTAGACGTTGGTTCTAGCCTCAAAAATTCAAGGACTTTAGCGATATGCTTGCTATCCTTTTCAGCTTTTCTACGGTTCGATGAATGCCAAAAGCTTAGAAGATCAGATATAAAATTCATTCATGATCATGCTACAATTTTTATCCAAAGCAGTAAAACTGACATATACAGACAGGGCCACTGGGTTTACATTGCGAGACTTAATTCAGACCTGTGTCCGGTAAAAGGTTTGGAAAGGTACCTCAAATTGGCAAACATAAAAAATTATTCTGAGAATTTTATTTTTAGAGGAGTAACTAAATCCAAACGAAACAATCGTCTATGGAATAAAGATCAGCCAATTTCTTACAGTTCGGTACGTGACGATATCAAGAAGGTGATAAAAGACATAGGTTTGGACCAAAAGCAATATGGAGTTCATAGTTTGCGCTCGGGAAGAACGTCTGCAGCTGCAAATCTTGGTGTTCCGGATCGGTTGATAATGATGAAACACGGCAGATGGAAATCAGTCGGGGTCAAAAACAGATACATATCGGAAGATTTAGAGAATTTATTATATACTTCGAGGAACTTAGGTTTATAGAAGGCATTTTTTTTCGGTGGCTTTTAATTTTGCTTACTTTAAACGAAGTTTCCATTTAGGCTTCTCGCATGCTTTTAGTCTACACACTTGAAGCGATGAATTACTAAGCTAAATAAAAGTGGTCAAAACCTGTCTCAAAAAATATCAAAATTTCTCAAACTTTTTTGTCTTTCCCTGTGTTTATCCGAAGGTGCAGTAAATAAATAAAGTTATTTTCGGTTCAACGATTAGAAAATAAGTGAATTTATTTACGGCATCCGAAAGATAATAGCCTTTGCTATCGTTCTGTAAATTAACAATTTGAAATTCTTGTTCTCGCGTGCAATAAAAATGGTAGACATTTTCAAACTAATCACACGTCGTTCTAACTCTCTTGTATATTCAAAAAAAAAAAAAAAAAAAAAGTTTAATTTTTTTTTAACGCAATTTAAAAATTTTGAATTGAATTTTGATATGATCTCCGATCGTTTACTTGAGTTTTTGGTATTTGTTTTATTGGTTAGATTCGTCAAGGCTCCTTACGGTTTCCTCTATAACAGCTCAGATTTTTACAAATTAAGAGACAGGCTGGGCACCCATTTTCGGCTACCGGGGTTATGGAGGTTTTTGCCCGGGGGTAGTCTTGATCTATCTAATCCAGTAGAGTTAATCTTTTCGAATGAAAATTATTAAAGGACGGTTTTGTTTTTTCTGTTTAGTTGCTATAATTGTAAAGAAAAATTTTTTTATGAATGATGGTCAGTTTTTAGCAGTTAGAGATAACATAAGAGGTAATTTTTATAAAGATGGAGTTTAAAGAATTTAAAAGAATTTTAATTTTAGATGTTTTTTTTTTTAACGGCAGATAAAGATAAATTTGTAACGTAAAGGTGGAGTTTATTTTTTTTTTAGAATTTATTTCATAGATGGTAATTTTAACGGCAGATAAAGATAAATTTGTAACGTAAAGGTGGAGTTTTTTTTTTAAAGAGTTTATTTCTTAGATGGTATTTTTAACGATAAAAAAAAAAAAAAAAAAAAAAATTGTAACGTAAAGAGGAAAAAATTTTATATGGAAAGTACTAAAGGTAATATATGTGACGATAATGAAAAGATTTTAAGAAAGGATTATTAACGGAAAAGGTGATTATGAAGTAAAAGGAAAAGGAAAAATTTGTAACGTAACATAGGTTTTTTTTTTTTTTTTTTTTTTTTTTTTTTTTTTTTTTTTTGTACAGATCGTGTTTTAAAAGATTTAATATTTATTATTTATAATTAATGTAGGAACGTTCCGGGTTGCCATGGGCCTTTTTTCCCACGAGAGCTTGAAACGATGAATTACTAAGCTAAATAAAAGTGGTCAAAACCTGTCTCAAAAAATATCAAAATTTCTCAAACTTTTTTGTCTTTCCCTGTGTTTATCCGAAGGTGCAGTAAATAAATAAAGTTATTTTCGGTTCAACGATTAGAAAATAAGGACAGATACAATTAGCAATTATTTTGATGCGTTTGCCTCTCTAAGGAAAAATTCAATTCTCGTTTGGGAATTGAAAGACCGTGTTTTGATGAAAAAGTGACTAAAATGTGTAGTGACTGTAATAATGTCATTAATGCGGACATAGCTAAAGCATAAGAAAACAATGAAAAGTTAGCTTGTTGTTTATCCGGTGTATATAATAAATTCATGCAGTAATAAAGAAAATATTAATCATCATCATCCTTCGATCTAGGTCCGAATGGAAACAGAAAATATTGAGTTTTAAACTAATATTCTTACCTTTCAATACAACACGATAATCCTTTATCTTGATACCATTAGCTTTGTAGACTGGTTCACTCCAAGTTATCTTTAATGAACTTTCAGAACTTTGAAATTTCAGCATGGTTGGCTCGGAGGATGGTTTAGTTGTCACACTGACTATTTCACCGTTTGGAGAAATACCAAATTCTGTCACATGGACGATACGGAATTCGTATGTTGTCAGATAGTTTAACATAGTGATGGTGACGTTTTGTGTATTTTGCTGGCTGAAAGCAAACTTAAGCGATGTTTTAGATTCTTCGCTGTCATCGATGATTGGCCAGTATTCCACCAAGAAATGAGTCACCCATGTATTGTTTGGTTTTGTGACGGAAATTTTGAAATAATCGTAAGATACAAAGGTCACTTTAGGATTTCCTATTTGACGTAAATCAGGGATAATGAAGTCCAACGGGTCAGCAACACCAGATCTTTTAGCTTGAACCCTGATTGGTCGGTTTTCGTCTCGTAAATTGATTGGAATAAGGTAACCAAACTTCTTAAAGTTTTTATTGGCTTCCAAAAATTTTTTGAAAAGCTTCTTTTGTTTTCCCAATTCACTGGCCTTAACATCGTTATTATACCAAAAGGAGGAGTTGATTTTTTCATTTTGTAAAAACTTTTGCGTGATTTGTTTTGATTGCAAGATATTGGCGTCTAAAACAACGACATGGCGGTGGGTCATCATAATTTGTGCTCTTGTGGGATTCTTAAAATCTGCTACTCTAAAATTTTTTAAAGAATATTCATTAAATCCGTCAGTTAACAAATTAAGGGCCCGGATTTCCAAGCTTCGTAAATTAAGGAATGCTTCACTTTTAACGAATTCAAATGATGATTCATTGGCTTCCACCAATTTTATAAAAGTTTAAATTTTCTCGAATGACAGGGTATTCAAAAGCAGGTCCAGAGTTCAACAAGGTATTTATCTCCATACTAAGGACGTTGAAGTGGCTGAGCATTTCGGCTGTTTTTTGTGTCAAGCTGTCTCCTATACTACTAAAATAGTATCTGTGGCATCACATAAATCTTGAATGGGAGTTAACTCGACTTCAACAGGAACAGCATTGACGTAATCTGGAGGCTGAGCGGTATAATCTGAAAAATTGAAGAGAAAAATGGTCTCTGGTTATATTTAATCTCCCACGTGGAAAAGTGAAAGGAAATATTTTGAATTTCATAACAGTTATGAATGATGTCGACGACACTCAATGGCTATATACCCTCTCTCCTTTTAAATTGCTTATTTTTTAAGTCTTAGGCGAGACCAAATCAATTTGTTGTTCTACGGGCAGAGCATTAGCAAAATATGGGTCGGTCGGTCGGTAAAATAAGAATAAATTTTTCATTTATCAGGATTGGTAAAGTAACGAGAATGTTTTTCAAAAAATATCTGGATCAAAATTTCACTTTTTTTATTTTCGATGACGATGCTTGGTTTTCTAAATTTTTCAATTTTGTGAATTAATTTTCAGCTTTATTCAAATTTGAGTACTGTGAAAAATATATTGTAGTGGAAATTCAATATTATTATTTTTCTGATTTTAGCAAAAATAGGGTCGGTTGGGCCTGTAGAACAACAAATTAAATTGGTCTCGCCTTAGCGAAGCTTCAAAATACCTTAAGCGAAATTATTTTTGCGGATAATTTGCCAAAATCATTTTCCGAATAGATTAAAAAAAAGATACCTCGTATATAATGAGATCTGTCTCATGACAATTCACATCACGACAATTCACTTTTTTTTGTCTACTAGTATATAAAAATTTATTTTAGGCAAAAAATAGTCAATTTAGTCTGCCTTTTGCCAAAATTAGTTATCATAACACATAAGATATAAATTTGTTTACGAATCATTGTCTTCACCTAATTAAGTTGTGGCTAGAATTTTCCCTTTAAGGTTTATGTCCTTCAACAAAAAATATACCTTGTAGTTTTTTAAAGCTCTTGACAGCTTCTTCGAATGTAGCTGCAATCCTTCAAGAAATATTTGAGACAAAGGGGAGTTCCCGGTGTAATTTTGAACACCACAATTGATTTTTAGGCGCGTACAGTTGGAAAGTAGAGTTTTAACTCTGAGTTTTAACATGAGACTTAAGACTTAGGAGCTTAAGATCTCAGGATTTAAAAGCTCAAATTTGCTCGAATGAGGCTTGGAATATAGCCTAGAAGCCACCAAACCCCTTAAAAATCGAAACATTCAATGGAAGAAAGTGGAAGTGCTAAAATAGCAATTCTCGCCCGAACTTGAAATTCTGAAAAACGTTAAAATACACTAAAATCTCAATATATTTCGAGGGAGATTGTGGAAAGCCACCAGGTAGTTTGAAATCTCCATTACACCGCACTTGCACAGATTCTCTGAAACTTTTCTTTTCCACCTTCTTTGACTGTTGCACTTCCCTCAATAGAAAAAGACGGAATTGATTTGACCAAGACTTGTAAGCTACAGCAATTTTTTCTTTGTTTTCTTTTCTGCTTACTGATCGTTTAAAAAAGTAGTAGGCGTTTTGACCGTAAACGACTTTGCTAATGACGTGTGTTGCTTGCTTGTTATCGCATTGTTTGGGGAAATTCTTTACCGCTGTGACCGGTAAAACATTGTAAAATGAAGTGGATTTGTAGGCCAGTGTGAATGTTTCGTCCGTTGTCAGCACATGGGATTTTCTGACATACTGAGCACTACCGGACACTTCGATAAGACTTCCTGAAAAATATTATAATAACCAAAATTGTTCTATTTTTGTAGAAAATGTCAGTGAAGTCTGATGAAAAAAATTCTCTATTATTAATTCTACCCCCTTGAATAACCTCAATATTGAACCAAATCCTATAGCTCTGTATGCTGTGTGTCACCACTTTCGTTTTTGTAAGCAATGTTTTTGTTCTTGATAAGTTTGTTTTAATTGACAGATCGGATAGAGCCTGGTTCAGACTTTATTCAGCCTTTGTTTTGAAATTTAAGGCCCATCTGCATTTAGTAACAACAAATCTTACCCATAAAGCTTAGTTTCAATGAAGCATCGATATCCATGAGGCTCATTCGACTATCCTCCGTTTTGCCAGAATCAAATTGGCAATTTGTTGATGGATGAGCAAATCTTCTTTTTCGATGTTTTTGCAATTCTTCCATAGACCATAAAGAGACGGCTGATAAAAATTGATCATTCTTGGCATCGTAAAATTCACCCAAGGATACATCAGAGCGGAGGAGTTTTCGTTTTATAATAGTAGCTTTGCGTCCTTTATTTTTAGCTGGTGGACTGTTTGCTCTTCTCACGCGTTCGTCTTGGTCACCCTGTGTTTCATCCTCATCTGGTTGGTAGCAAATTTCTTTCTGTGGCCAATAAAGCTGATTACCCGGACATGTTTTCAACACAGGACATCCATTCCCTTCCTCGCAAGAATAATATTTCCGTTCATCCAAACTTGAGAAGCGAGCGGTTAATGCCAGGGGCACACTTGATTTGTTCTTCATCTAAAGAAGAAAGAACTGTTTAAATATTGGCTTGTTATAGAATAAACAAAAATTAACATTGATTAGAAAGGAAGGAAAAAATTAGAAAAAGGTTGCGGAGGCGAACTAAAAATTCCTCTTTCGATAGCTATCTACTCAAGGTAGGGTCGAGAGCCACTTTCTCCCTGCAATTGCTCGACTTACTTCGATTTTTCTCTAACTGCTGAGCATCAAGCAGAGGAGACATCAAGCACCATTTTGTAATGATGTGAAGTTTAGTATGACCTTTTAGTTTTTACCTTTACACTACAGAAGTCAACAAAATCACTGGTGAAAATAATTTTCTTCTATCAAGTAAAAAAAACCTCAGAGAAGAATATATTTCTCCTCCGCGGAGCAAGAAAAATATTATCGATCAAGAAAACAAGAAAAACAATCTTAAGAAAAAACTCTTAAATCATAAGAAAAATAAACTCAAAGTAAGAATCATTTTCTTCACTGGTGAAAATAATTTTCTTCTAAGAAGAATTGTAAACTTCTCTCAAGAGAATTTTTCTCTTCTGCGGAGCAAGAATACAAGAAGGCTTTTCTTCAAGCGAGTACAGTAGTGCATTTTTCTTTTCGAAATTTTCTTCGGTAAAAAATTTTTTTCTACAATGCTTATTTGTCTTATTGTTGTCGAAACAACAGTAGCTGCTCATTTTAGTTCCAGGTCAATTCAATTAATACTATGAATTTCTGTTGTATTCTGTATTTGTATCTTTCACTTTAATTTTGATGTAACTGACTGAAATGCTACATGATTTTAGTATAAATTGATTTAATATTTGGCAGCTCTACTCCACGTCATCAACAATAATTTTTAAAATCGGTCAATTGATAGTTGCAAAAAGCTTTCATCTCTTTAGCCTCGTCAATCTGAAAAACAATCAAAATGAGCATATTAAAATTTACTTGTTTTGGAACCTGGATTGACATATGAGTAGAAACGAGAGCCACTAAAGCTAATACGATAGAGATAAGCGGGAATTCTATAAACAAAGTAAAATTAACCAGATAAAAATACACCAAAGATTCGAAAGTGCATGGCAAAAGTAGTTTTTACCTGCTTTGAATGTGGGTAACTTATGGTAGCTTGGATGCTTTTTTGGCGTTATCTGTTCTAAGATCGTCACGTTGTTTTCTGTCAGCTACACCCAGTTACCATCGGTTGTCCTGAAAAAAGGAAAAGAGAGAACGACAAAAAAACTTCGGTTTTTGTAACCCTGATTTCAATTGAAGCAAGGACGAAAAATATACAAATATGTCTTACGTATTTTACAAACAACAAACAAATCTGATGAAACATGTTTTAAGTCATTCGAGTAAAAGGTTAACCCGCCAGAAGGCTGACAAGCACAACAAAATTAGCACCCGCCATAAGGCTAGCAAGCACTGAATTATATTTACTCAAATGGAAAAAATTGGATAATTTTATTTGTATAAGTTTTAGGTCATTCGAGTAAAAGGTTAACCCGCCAGAAGGCTGACAAGCACAACAAAATTAGCACCCGCCATAAGTCTAGCAAGCACTGAATTATATTTACTCAAATGGAAAAAATTGGATAATTTTATTTGTATAAGTTTTAGGTCATTCGAGTAAAAGGTTAACCCGCCAGAAGGCTGACAAGCACAACAAAATTAGCACCCGCCATAAGGCTAGCAAGCACTGAATTACATTTACTCAAATGGGAAAAATTTGACGATTTTATTTGTATAAGTTTTAAGTCATCCGAGTAAAAGGTTAACCCGCCAGAAGGCTGACAAGCACAACAAAATTAGCACCCGCCATAAGGCTAGCAAGCACTGAATTACATTTACTCAAATGGAAAAAATTTGACGTTTTATTTGTATAAGTTTTAGGTCATTCGAGTAAAAGGTTAACCCGCCAGAAGGCTGACAAGCACAACAAAATTAGCACCCGCCATAAGGAGCACTGAATTACATTTACTCAAATGGATAAAATTTCATGATCTTGATGGTAAAGGTTTTAGAGATTTTGGGGCATTGGAATGAAAGGTTAATCAATGAGACACAACACAACAAAATAAGCACCCGCCAGTAGGTTGGCAAACAATCAATAACACTTATTAAACAAGAATAAAATAATGAAACTGCTTAACTAGAATTACCTCTAGGGCTCTAGGGGAACAGATTTAAGATTTGGTCCCTAATATGTATACAAATTTTGAAATCATAAAGGAATTTAAAAAAAATTATTCTTACCATTTTCAAAAGTCTTCCAATCACACCACACATAAATTTTTAAGAGAGAGATATTACGCTCGTATTACACATTTTGTAAATTCACATTTGCTGGAGCCACGCTTGGCTAATTCAATTCAGATAAATAGAGCTTTTGTTTAAAAGCCACAATAGAAATAAAAAAATGTTTTAATTCAATTGTGAAAGTCTCAGGAATATCCTGAAGAAAAAATTACTTTCGATAACTTTTTTCTTGAGAAAAATTCCAAGAAAAATTTTCTTTAGAGAACTCAAGTTTTTTTTCTAATAAAAAAATCTTTTCTTTGAGTTTTCTTCTGAAAAATTTCAATAAAATGCTAAGATTAATTTACTCGTACAAAGTTTTTCCCATAGATCAATAAGAATGTTTTTCTTTAGGAGAGAAATGGTATCTCTAACAAGAAAACCTATCTCCACTAAGAAAAGTATTTTCACCAGAAATAGTAGACTGGACTGTCGTTCATAATGCGTGTAATACAGCAGTATAGGCGTAATATGATAATTTGTTAACCGGTTACTTTTTCGAAGCGGGCTACATGACTTTTTGCGCATTGCAATTGGTTCTTTTCGCATGACGACGGGCCTACATTGTCCAGAGTTGCCCGTCGTTAGGAAAATTCATTGTGACGTCACTTTTTCAAAGGAAAATGAACAATGCGTTGACATCATTTCTCTCATTTTTTATTTCTGACGTCAGAAATTATAGCAATTTTTTATCTCTTTTCACTTGTTTTTTCTGCTTTATTTCGCTATTTTTCCTGGATAAAGCGCTCAAAATCAATCGAAGCTGAAGGAAACGGTTAACAAATACAATAATGACCGGTTTTTTTCGGGCTGTACTGAAAATATTGCCCTCGGTCAACGCAACAACCTCGCAAGCTCGGTCGTTACTTGACCTCGGGCAATATTTCTCAGTACAGCACTCACTAACCGGTCATTATTGTATTAATGATTATTTTTACGGGATTTAGTTTGTATAAACTATTGTTAACCGGTTACTTTTTCGAAGCGGGCTACATGGCTTTTTGCGCACTGCAATTGGTTCATTTCGCATGACGACGGGCCTACATTGTCCAGAGTTGCCCGTCGTTAGGAAAATTCATTGTGACGTCACTTTTTCAAAGGAAAATGAACAATGCGTTGACATCATTTCTCTCATTTTTTATTTCTGACGTCGGAAATTATAGCAATTTTTTATCTCTTTTCGCTTGTTTTTTCTGCTTTATTTCCCTATTTTTCCTGGATAAAGCGCTAAAAATCAATCAAAGTTGAAGGAAAAGGTTAACAATACAATAATGACCGGTTTTTTTCGGGCTGTACTGAAAATATTGCCCTCGGTCAACGCAACAACCTCGCAAGCTCGGTCGTTACTTGACCTCGGGCAATATTTCTCAGTACAGCCCTCACTAACCGGTCATTATTGTATTAAAATTTGTTCCCTCCATTACTTTTTGCTTTATTTCTAGACTATAAAAATAGCAAAATTTAGGAGAAGTTTAAAAATATTTTTCGACCTTTTTTCAATACCCCAATCTGGTCAAAAGTGATATTCACTGCTTTGTTTTTGTGATTTGAAAGTTTTGAAATATAGTTTCGAAATATTTGGAAAAAGGGGAATTCTGATATATGCAACATTGGCACGTAAAGGGTTGAAGTACGGTTAGAAAATAGATTTCTGACTCTGAGTTGTAACATTAGACTTAAAACTTACGACCTTAGGATCTCGAAATCTAAAGATAAAAAATGTTCCAATATAGCATAGAAGCTAATTAACCCCTCCCCAATCGAAAAATCTCCTAGAACAAAGTGGAAGTATATTGAAATTGCAATTCTCACCCGAGCTTTAAATCCTGAAAACCGTTAAAATACCCAAAATTGCCAAATTATTTCGACACTGGTTGTAGATATCATATTTATCCTTACCAGAATACTCTCTAAAGAGATTATCAGATGATTTTTTATATCTGGTTTAGATATACCTTTTATTGTCCAGAGAGAGACCTCTAAATCTTTTGACCCAATTTTTTTCCAAAGCTGAGATTTCTTTTATTTGACTTTAAAATCTCTAAAAATGAGTCTTTACGCAGTCTTTACATTGAATTTCTTGTTTTCAAGTAAATATTTGAAAATTCAAAGTCGAATATCTTAGCTTTGGAAAATAATTGGGTCAAGAACTTTAGAGGTGTTTCCTAGACCATAAAAGGTATCTCTAAGTCAAATATCAAAAATCATCTAATAACCCCTTTAAGTATTTTAACAAATTAGGCTGGGTCTTCTTTCACAAAAATAGGTAAAACTCACCGTTTTGTATTTCCTTTCGAAAAAAAACACTACGTTTATCTTTTAAGCCACCTGTTATAGATTCTGGTAGTCCATTTACTGCTATTTTTCGGTAATCAAGACCAACAGGAAAATGAATAACTTCACCATCTTAAACATAAAAATAAAATACTTGAGGCTTGGGGACACGAGAATTTCTTTTTCGCGTTGGTACAATGCAACATGCTTACCCACCAGACTGAAACGCCTTTCTTGTGTCTCCACCCAATTTTTCTTTTTACCAATAAAAGTGAAATTTCACTTTTATCCCTGGGACATGGAGCAAAATTGATTCGTATTCTTTCCGTTTCCACCGGGCCTGATGAATATGATAAAACTTTTAGAGGGCCCGTTTGAAAATTCTATTTAAAATAATTAATAAATGAAAAATGTTAACCTGAAGAAGTACAAGTCGCTTGCCTTTCTTTTGTCTTCTGTCTTCACTCAAGAAGGCTCCTTGAATGTGTGGTGTGGTAGAGTTAATTCCTTCTCACTTTATACACTTTTCCAACTTCCATAAAAAATAAACTAACAAAAGGATCTTCATACCAGCTTGTTTCCAGTCCAATTTTATAGGTTGTTATCCTTTTGATGGTCCTGTGAAAATATAAACTTACCAAAAAAGCTCAAAGGTATGGGACTGAGTCTTTTTTTATTGTTCTTTTTCTGAAAGAAAATCTTAAATCAAGAAATTAAAAACCTGGGGCTAAGCTTGTTTTGGTTATTATGTCTTCTGAAGAATGGTATGTCTATTTCCTTCTAATGCATCTTTATTGGCAAAATCTACTCACAGTTTTTGTTCTCAGATCGGTCTGAGTACTTCTCTCTTGCACGAGTGTTTCGTGCCATTCAAAAACAGGGCTAGGTAAAGGCAACAAAAGTTGATCTGATGGAGGTATTGGCGCAGGTTCTTGCAAATCTTGAGGTTGTGGAGACTCTGTAGGTTCATTCACCAAGTCTTTAACCATCTAAATTAAAAATGAAGATCGATATAACCTGATTTACTTTAGTCCTGAAAACCCCACTTTTATTTAGACTTGCTGCAGTCATGATTCAAGATCTTAGAGTAACCTTGCTACCTCAAATTTATCAAACGATATTCTAAAGTTGATTTTTTGGGAAATGTATTAATCTACTTACTTGTTGTTCCCTGATCTTTGTCATAATATTTGGTCTCTTTGCCGCTGTTTTCGAAGACGAGAATGGGAAAATGTCTGGTACGGCAGTGCTAGTTAGTTTTCGTGGCTTTAACTTCATGCTTCTTTCTTAAATGATTTACAGATATAATTTTCTCAGGAAGAAACATATACTTTTATTTGCAAATCTGACTTGCGATTCAAGAAAGTGCTCTATACCATTGGTAGAGCGATATATCAGTCAATAATAGAGACTAGTTTATTTTCCGATGCTCGGAGTTTCGTGCCGTTTCAGGCAGTCTTCAGTCAGATTTTGAAAAAATTACAAAAACGACATTCGCGATGTCAAGTTTGATGATGAAAGTTCTGTTTCGTTTTCATACCGCTCGTGATTAAACGACTTCTTGTGGTTGCTGAACCGTTTTTTGAATGTAGTTTCAGCGAGACCGATGTACTTCATTGGAACGGTATCGTCATTAGTATCGTCATCGATCGATATCGTGGCTTCATAAATTGTGTTTTCGGCGAGACATTCTCTATTCAGCGGGCATTGGTTTTTCATGATACAGTTGCAGGTAGGAACATCTTGGTTGTTGGTCGGCTTGAGGATACGTTTGTTGTGGCTATCGATGAGCGATTTATATTTTTCGTACAACTATAGCTCACTTTTACTGTGTTGCGATTGAATATCTTGTGGAACTTATGTCGTTTGGGAAAATGTTTGCCGAGGAGTGTCAGGAAACGATATCCGATTTTGGTGGATAAAGATTTGCTGTATGGTGGATTGGTGGTTCAATCGAAAACGAAACAGAACTTTCCAAACAATATTGGAAATTCAAACGTCGAAACAAGAACCCAACCGTATCGTGGAAAATCGTTAGACGAACTGGTGGATTCCAACGAGCCTCGATGAAATGCAATCTTTGTTTACATGAGAAGCTTGA
The DNA here is from genome assembly GCF_902728285.1 of Clytia hemisphaerica. Lineage (NCBI taxonomy): Eukaryota > Metazoa > Cnidaria > Hydrozoa > Leptothecata > Clytiidae > Clytia > Clytia hemisphaerica. The sequence continues at coordinate 1,649,609 of NW_027103621.1, forward strand.
AATCGCCACAAAATTCGGTAACATCATGAACTCAAAATCTGAACTGATATCAAAATGTAGACATGTCAACAAGCACACCCTCGCCTTGTTTGACAAATGAAGACACCATACTGTATAATTGAAAATTGACATTGCGAATGTCGTTTTTGTAATTTTTTTAAAATCTGACTGAAGACTGCCTGAAACGGCACGAAACTCCGAGTATCGGAAAATAAACTAGTCTCTACATATACTTTTAAATTGAACTAACTATTCTCACCGGCCATGATTATTTGGGGTAATTTCCCAGAGGCCCTCCCCAGTTGATAGAGACTGCCCGCTCTTAGTTCCATATTGTAGATTAAAGGCTGATACTGATACAGATGGAGAAATAAGCTTCTCAGCAAGGGAAAGGTATGTATACGCACCTTTCATGAATCTTCTTTGAAGATCCACTGACTTGTCGAACATTTCTGCACTAAAATGACCTTCACATAAAATAACCTTCTTCGGGAGAGGATCTTCTCTTTTTGTTTTCAAACGATTGACCCATTCTGTTGCTAAAGTATAATCTTTGGGCAGACCAAAGAAAGTACCATCATGGTTTTTCTTTTGATTTCTCATACAACCAACTGCAGCGCACAAAGACATCTTATGCTTTCATTTAATGTAACTTAGATAATGTATTTTTGACAAATCTCAGCCCTAATCAAAATGATTTTTCAAGCTCGACGCGTATGAAGACTATAAATCTCTGCCATAAAACGAAAATCAAAAAGGATTACTTCACTTGATTTGATAGCTTCTTTACTGAACACAAATGTTTCCCCCTTTTTTTATCCAATCCGTGACGCAATAAACCATTACTTTCGGCATCCGGTTAAAAAATACGTTTGAAAATAAGATCGCCGTTATTGAATTTTTTTCTCTATTTGTCAAACAAAAAGTGCTCATACCCTCCTTATAAGAGACTTTTAGAGGAAAAGAGATATGTTTTCGTAAATGTTTTTATGAAATTCGTGGGTCCATGAAAAAAATTTGTGGGTCCACCAAAAAAATTCGTGGGTCCATGAAAAAAATTCGTGGGTCCATGAAAAAAAATTCGTGGGTTCAGAAAAAAATTCGTGGGTTCAGAAAAAAATTGAACGAAATGAGAAACGCCGTAACAATGTGATATAATTTGTGGTTATAAATAAAGAGACATAAAATACAACGGGGTTATCCAAAACGGATTTTTTTCACCGGGGATACGAAATTCTATTGTTCTTTGTTCGAAATATTGGTGGGGGTGAGACATTTAAGTCGATCAAAGTTTAGTGGGGATTTAAAGATTTTTTACGTTTTTCAATGGGGATGAGCCTTATTTCAATTGGGACAAATTTCTATGCTTTTTTCAACCGGGGACGATTTTTTTAAGGGAATAGAGTAATTAATTTCATTCATTGTATGGTTCAACAATTTCATTGTATTTTGAAAGCAATTCTAACAGTTATGCATTACACGAGTAATATTATATATTCCCTTAATCCCAAAACTGGTGGCAAGCACAAAGTTAGTGGTATCTTGTGTTATTCTTAAAATGCATTAATTTTATCCTTCAACACATCAAAGCCTTCTGCTGTTTTTCAGTAAGCGTTTTCTTTTGTTTTTGTGGCTAAAAAATGACAAATCATAACATTGTGTTAGCAGGGAATGGCTAATAAAATCTGACAACCCCCTTTTAATATAATCCTATTTTTATAAAAAGATTAATATTTTGACACCTTATGGCTCGTGTATGTCATTTCCGTAAAATTTCTTCTTTTGTTAATTTTTAACTAATAAAGCATAATAAAGTAAATTTATCCCAAAACAAACGATACTTACCTGTAAGTTGAAGTTTGTTGGGAGTTTTATTAATAAATTATTCCCAGATGGATGAGTATAAAGTGCCCACCACTAACAACCCACCCATTTTATACTCATCCATCAAATGTACCAAACTTTTTCGGCTATGCTACGAACCCTGAAGTTAGCTGCGCGTTCTATCTCACTTTATACTCATCCATCTGGGAATAATTTATTAATAAAACTCCCAACAAACTTCAACTTACAGGTAAGTATCGTTTGTTTTGGGATAATTTTATTGCATAAATTATTCCCTTAATGTCCGACTATAAAGCGAGATTTCGTAGTGTGCCTAAGTTTTTCGGAATTCAGAGTAAAGAATTTTAGACAGTATTATCGATTCTTTTCGATATAAATTCAACTTTTCTTTTCTTTAAGAGAATGACTATTGTGTAATCTGAGTACAACAATTTGAGTCAAATAATTTTAATATATATAGCAACAAAAAGTTTTTAATATAATTCAATTTGTTAAAGCTTCTAAGAGATTGATGTCTTCAATGACAGTTTTGTCATAATGATTTGCAAAAGTACGAGCGTTTGCCCATCCAGCATTTCTGACGATGTGTTCCATTGGGACTTTACGTAACTTCGCTTTAGATGTCGTTGCGGATCTGGTCGAGTGTGCTGAAAAAATAGAGGTATCGATGCCAGAGTTTCTTAATATATGTTTACACCACCTTGCCACAGTATCTTTTGTGACACATTTGTGTGGCTTTCTATAACTTATAGATAATTGTTCTGCCTTTCTTAATGGTTTTGTAAATTCAATATAGTAAATAAGAATAGAGTGTATACATAGCTTTTTGTCCCCAAATTTTCTGATAGTTAAAGGCTCAATGTGTTTTGAGGGTCTCGTTTGTTTTAGAACAGATGTAATAGGTATTATAATCTTATTTTCTTGAAAAATGATATCTTTTAAAAGAATAGCATGGACAGTTTGAAGTCTTTGGCCGCCTGAGGCAATTGCCAGTAAAATTGCTAATTTCTGAGTTAGCTGTTTTAAGGACAGAGCTTCTAAATCTGGTAGAGTTCTAAGATAATCAAATAAAATATTTACATCCCAGATAATGTTATTTCTAGGTAATACAGGTCTACTTTCAAAAATGCCTTTCATAAACCTTTTTACAACTGGTAATCTACCAAAGGTTATTTCATGCATTGGTGATACAATTGACGATAAAGCACTTCTTGCATTTGCTATCTGGTTATAACTTGACCCATTCTTGAAAAGAGATGAGAGGAAATCAAGACACTTTGTTATGGGTGGTTGAAAAGGATCTATGTCATTCCCACAAAACTTAATCCAATTTTTTATTACTGGTTGGTACTGTTTTACAGTTCCCGAGCGCCAACTTTTCATTAAAATATCAATAGCATCCTCAGAAAACCCTTGTTTTAAATATTCCTCCCTGACACAAGGCAGATCATAATTTCCACTCTTTTCCAGATGTTGTGAATTGCAGTCGGGTCCTCCGGTAAAACTAAGACTTTCTGACCTGGTTTTATGATTTTTGGTTCTGAGACCATCATCTTTGTTAATTTTGTGTACCAAGGCTGGCTGGGCCAGTTTGGGACGACTACCATGCATCTCTCGACTCGATCTGTTTTGACTTTTTGTAGGACTCTTCCCACCAAGCTGAAAGGGGGAAAGGCATATGGGTAATTTAACTGAGACCAGTTTAATGTGAAGCTGTCAACAAATTTTGCTCCTGGGTCTGGCTTGTATGATATATAAGTGGGAGTCTGGTGGTTTAGTCTATTTGCAAAGCAATCTATATCCGGGTAGTAATCCAGTTCTTGACAAACATTGTAAAATATCTTTCTGTTTAACATCCAGTTACTCCCTTTATAATTTTTTCTTGATTCATGGTCAGCATCAATGTTGTCTTTTCCTGGGATGTAAGAACATGTTATCCACATGTTGTGTTTTTGTGCAAACTCCCAAATCTGATGACATGTATTGTCACATAAGACACTCTTGCTGCTGCCCATTTTGTTTATCACCCCAATTGCAGTTGTATTATCTGACAATATAGTAATATGTTTATTTTCAAATTTTTCCCCAAAACTTTTTAAAGTGAAAAGTATTGCTAACATCTCTTTTACATTAATGTGGTATTCAATCTCAGATTGTGACCATGAGCCTCCTATATTTTGGTCAAAAATTCCACCCCAAGCAAATTTTGATGCATCAGTTGAGATGGTTTCATCTATTTTGGGAGGTCTTATCCAATTTTTTAGTGAAGGAAGTGAGTTTCTCCACCAGATCAGGTCTCTTTTTCCTTCCTCACTAAGGCCCATTTGGGCGTCGAAATTGTGGTCATTTTCAAACAATGCATTAGTTTTGTCCTTTTCAAGTTTTCTGTAATGTAATGCACCAAATTTTGAAGCCGGAAGTGCCGAAATAATATGACCAATGACCTTAGCAACATATCTGATTGTTGGTTTTTTGATTGTCAAGAGTTTGTTAATGTGGTCTTTCAAAGTTTTTGAGCGCTTTTCCGTGAGCCTTAAAGTCATTGTCACTGTGTCAATAAGGAATCCCAAAAAAACAATTCTTTGTGATGGTAATAACTGAGATTTAATTGGGTGGACTACAAACCCAGCAAAGTCAAAAAGTTTTGCAGCCACTAATGTTCCTCTCAAGGCTCTCTGATATGAATCTTCAGCCATTAAGAAATCATCTATATAACCACCTATAGAGTGACCCTGTTTTCTTATCTCACTCATGGGGACAGTAGTTAGTTTGGTAAATTTTCTAGGACAAGGACCTAAGCCATTAGGATAACAGGTGTATTTAAACAATTTTCCTCTAAATTGAAATTTGAGATAACTTTGGAAATCTTTATGAATAGGAACACTATAGTATGCATCTTTAAGATCTATGGATGTCAGAAAATCATTTTCATTTATCATTAGTAAAGCATCCCTGATGGTTTGCATTTTGAAGTGACGAAATTTTATATGTTGGTTTAATTTTTTCAAATTCAATATCAATCTTATCCCACCATCAGTTTTTGGGGTACAGAATATGGGAGATACATATTCTATCTCTTCATGAGAAGTTTCCTTGATAATTCCCCTTTTTTGCATTTTTTGCACTTCAGAGAGGACTAAGCTCTCATCTTCATTATCATATTGGTTTAGACAAAAGTGTTTACTTTGAACCTCATTCTCAAATTCTATAGTGTCCCCATAAGTAACCATATCCAAAATATTTTTATCACTAGTTAGTGTTTTCCACTGGCTAGAGTAATTAGAAAGTCTACCACCTTGAAATTTTTCTACTTTATGAGAGCAAAGTTTTAGAAAATTGCTTACCTCTGAGGGTGTGTTGTTCTGTTGCTCTGTTGATGCATCTGAGGCATTCAGTTTCCTTTCTTTTTGTAAAATCTTTGTTTGGGTTGGCTTGATTGGGTGGAGGAGGACATCCCCCTCCGGCCGTACCCTAAAAAAGACGAATTGTCCTTGTTATAAGGTTGGAATCTACCACTGTAACCACCTCGGTGTTTTCCACGTGTTGAGGTAGTGGGGCCTTTAAGTTTATTCCTCAGCTTAAGATCTTTTATACATTCACTTAGGTTTTCTCCAAAAAGTTTTTCAGATGATTTTGATTTGGAGTCTTCTTGGTTTGTAATGGAAACCAAATCTTTATATTCATCTTTCAAGGCAGTTTTAATATATTGTTTACGTTTCAAAGATATTTCATTTGAGGCATGTCCTAGCAAACCGATTATGTCTGTTGATTTTTGTACTAGTTGTTTTTTGTCTGCTTTGTTGTTCAAGACATCCTGGACGAGCTCGATAATACCGCTTGTTCCGGCAATGATATTTCTTTGGATCATTTTCAATGAAACATCAGATCTTTTTTGAAAAGCATTAAGAAGTTGCCAAATTTCAATATTTAATTTTGGGGTAGGTAACGTACAATTCTTAGGTGTTGGAAACATTTCTCTTAGTTTTTTAATATCATCTTTCTCTTTTCGCCCATGAAAGCTATCATTAATAATTTTGGCCCAACTTTCGGAAATTTTTTCTCCTTGAGAATCACTCGAATTAGTTACTTTAATTTCTGAAAATATATCCTCTCCAATTTCATCATTTTTATTTTTGGGGCTGGTACTTGCAGTAGCTGCATCTGTGGCAGTAGCAACAGTTAAAGAAGAAGGTTGTTCAGTAGATTCATATTCTACTTCTTCTTCCTCTCCCCCATTTTCCTCAACTGGGTCTATTAAATCAATTTCATCTTGTGATGCGTATAATTCTACATCATCATAATCATAATCAAAATCTTCAAGATCATTATCACTTGCTGGGGGAGAGAGGTTAATTCTTTGTTGAGAGTTGTTTTGTTTGAGTTTTGACATTTCAGACTTCATGGTTTCAAACATTTGTAAAAGAGTTGCATTATCAGGAACTGAGTTATCCTCCATGTTTTATTAGTTAGGCTAAAAATAGAAGAAAAAATAATTAGTAAACTTATCTTTTGTACGTGCAGTGTCTTGTTTTTGATCCTTCCACGACGAGAGTTACTTCTAAAAGAAATTGTTTTGATTTTCTCGCAGCTAATGCCGCCCTGTTGCTTTCGCGTTTTGAACTGAAGTTAGCTGCGCGTTCTATCTCGCTTTATAGTCGGACATTAAGGGAATAATTTATGCAATAAAATCCTTCAACCTCGTGTTTATCTAAAAATATTTCCTTTACTTCGATAGTTTCCTTATATATACAGTTTAAAATACAAAGTGTACAACATTTTTTTATGAATAAGAATTTTCTTAAAGTCAAAGAAGTGAACGAAAAAAATTCACTTACCTAAATATTTTGTGTACAAAAACACGAGAAATCTTTCTTTTCTTCAAATTTTTTTTTTATTCTTGGATCTTGATGTTGAAATTTTACGCGAAAAAAATGCTTAAATGCAATACATAAAATTTTTATTTACCAAAACCCACGATTTTTTTTACGCGACCCACGAATTTTTTTCATAGACCCACGAATTTTTTTCCGATCCACGAAGGCACGCAACCCACGCAATTTATCACACTCTTTTTATGAGTGTATTAATATGAGAAGAACTTAAAAAATAACTGGAGGATCCCTTTAGCAAATATTACTTTTAATCCTTTTGAAAGCAATTTGAAAATCAGCCTCGTTTTGAAAACTCTACTTCACATGGATGTAAGATGGACGTTAGATGGAGCATGTTTCACGTTTTAATGGATGGGATACATCCTCTTAACCCGCTGTTGGTATAGGAATGGAAAAGTCGTCTCCAACTACGTACACACCCTTTTTCAAAGGAAAATGATCAAAAATCCTCACAAAATGGTCAAAATAAGAACATGTTAAGAACATAGGATAGGAAAAATGGTAAATATTTTGCAGTGAGGATTGATTTATTTGATTTTTTTTTCAGCGGGGACAAAAATTGGAGGATAATTTTCAACCAGCGACGATGTTTTGGCCAATTTTTCTATCGGGAAATAGGATTAAAAAAACTGGTAGAAACATGATGAAACAGATGTTGAAATAAAATTTTGCTGAGGAAAATTTATGAGAAAAATGAAATCAGCACAAAGAATGCCACAGGAAATTTGACTGACGTTTTTAGAAACTTGATTTAGCTCCTCAGGTTTTACTCTTATGGTCTTTCGATTTCGTACATTTTATTTGTTTGAAGTCTTCTAGATTTTTGGACCTACCCCGGTGGGGTGGAGATCCTATAAATTAACATGTGTTCGTTCGTTAGTCCGTCCGTTCGTTTGTCCGTTCGTCTGTTACCAACTTTTTTCAGGATTGAATCATAGAAATCTTTTGATTTTGGTACAAAGGTGCAAAATGGTGGTGGCCGAAATGTGACGGAGCCCGATTTTCGAAAAGAAAAGTTTTTGGGCAAATTTGGGCCAAAAAACGGCTAAAAAACGGGTTTTTTTGGATCATTAATTTTTTCTGATTTTTTGCATAAAAGTAGGGTACCAGCATTGGTAAAAGATGGCTCAAGCAGATTTTTGCAAGAAAGTTTTGTTGGCTCAAAAAACGCATGTTTATCTAAAAGAATCACTATTAATAAGCATAGTACATCTTAAAATTACTGAATTTTTTGATGAGATATATTTTTTTCCTCACGAAGTCTTGAGTATGAAAGAATATTTCATGAGCATGAAATTTTGGTTTCTAAACGTTTTTTTATAAGAAACAAACAACTAATTTTAATAGATCGTCACTATTTGTGTTCTGAATGATTGTTTAATGGTCACACTCACGTAGATATCAATTATATATGTGTTAAATGCATAACCAGGTAGGTCCATAAAACTAACACTTGTTTTCTGAAAGTTTAGGTCACCAGATATGAAAAAACAATGTTTATCTATAAGAATCACTAATAATAAGCATACATCAACGTTCTTATTCAAATTACTCAATTTTTTAATGAGATATTTTTTTATTTGCTCACGAGGGCTTACTTCTAAAGAATATTTAATTTTAGTTGCTTGGCGTGTTTTTATAGAAAAACTGGCCAAATACGATATTTTTTATAAGCACATTATCAATTACTTAGGTATTAGCTTTTCTCGAGATTGGCTCTTTCATTCTTTATGATTTTTTGCACAAAGATGCATAACTCTAAACCCACGCATCGCTTTTTTTTTCCTTCTAGTTAGTCTAGTGTAAATGGTGCCTTAATAAAATCGAACGATATTCGTCGAACGATCGAACATTTTTATTCAAATCACGAATCGTCTGTCGAAATCATCAAAACATAAAAATAAAACAAAAACAAACCTGGACAACCCCCCGGTGAATCTCCCCAGTAAATTCCCCCCTGGTGAATCCCCCTAGAAATTTCCCTCCCAGTGAATTCCCCCTTCCCTGGTGAACTAAAAAATCATGTAATTTGAAATAGGCGATTTTATGTACTATCATGTAAAAATCTTTCAGTTCTTTTCTCAGAATGAAAAAAAATGGGCGTTGTGATTCTTAAAACTTTGTAATCAAGTAAAAATCCTTGACCCTAAAATTGGAGGTTTGTTTCGATTGAAAGTTTTAATATAGTCTCTCTAAGGGTCGGTTTTCGGGGGTCCCGTCCGCACATACCTCTCATTCGCCAACCTAGTACCCCCCGGGGTTACAGTCCATGATTTCGAAACTTAAAAAACACAAATGAAAATTTATGGGTGGGAATTCACCAGAGGGGGGGATTCACCAGGTGGAAATTTTCTGGGGGGGGTTCACCGGGTGGAAATTTTCTGGGGGGGATTCACCAGGGGGGATTTACTGGGGGGGAATTCACCAGGGGGAATTGTCGGGACACCGGCAATTTGATCAACTTCAGATTCTAATTCCGTGTTTCGGCTTCCGTTAATTTTGTTGCTGTTCACTGCTAGGGTACACCATTTTAAAACGGCTTTTTCACAGTCCTAGCTACCAAACCGAGAAAGTTTTCGTGGCTTCAACCCAAACCATTCAAGGTTATTTTGATAAAATCATCGGTTTGAAGATGTGATTCATATAGCAAATTTTATAGCAAATTTTCGCTTGGGATAGAAGTTAAAGGTACATGCACACAATATAGCAAAACTGCTTCGCTCATAAATTCGCTTCGCAATAATCATTTAGTTTATCTGTAAAAAAATGTTTTCTTAATTTTGCCCCTTTTAAGATCCATATTTTTTATTAGACTTTAATTTTACCTAATATAATTATTTAGCAGCCATTTTTTCATACAAATCTTAGATTGAGTAAGGAATTTGCATAGTTTTGCATATAAATAACGTCTATTTTGAATGGGCAAAAACTGGACAAAAACAGCTGTTTCTGGCTGAAAAACACTGTTTTTAAGGGTTAATATCTCGAGTTAGGTACAGAAATCATCTATATTCGCAATATATCACTAATCTTAATTTTTTGAGAGCTTTCCAAAAATATACAACAGGTCTCTGTTTTCTCAAGCTAACATTTTCATTAATTTTTCACCCTTTGATTTTTGCCTGAGACCGTCGTATTTGTCCGAAAATCACACCCAAAGTGACCGAGAAAAAAAATTGGCACCCAAGTTATTTTGATTCCTCTACCCCTTAGCTTTCCAAAAATGTACAACAAGTAGTGCTTTGACTAAAAAGATCGAGCGACTTAAAAAAAACGAACAAATTTCCCCCTACAAATACACGAGCCTGACCAAAAAAAACATGTACAATTAGGTAGTAATACTATTCCCAAGCCGACTAGATAGATTAGAACGGAAAAAATCAAGTAAAAGTTTTTAATATATAGCATATTTTCCTGTTTTCCAGAAGAATTACTGTATACTTATCTTTTCAATTTCATTTCTTCAACATTCGGTGAAATTTTCGACTTAAAGTCGTCTTGTTTTTCATTTAAAATAGTATTCTAAATTTTCTCGTTTACCGAAAAGTTTCAAAGCGGGTGAGATATGTGATTTTCGATATTTTCAAATTTTTTGCATCTAGGGAAATTGACATTTTTTCATTTGCACTCGACATAATTTTCATTGAATTATTTTATTAAACTAATTATCAAAACAGCTGTGGCAATATTCACAAATGAAATCACACATGAATAAATATAATCGTAATTCAAATTACATGCCAACTGTAAATTTAAACATTTTGCTGTAAAAATATATAAAAGTTATTGAAAATGAAAGCTTAAGTTTAATTAAAAGCCCACAATTTATTAAGTACACATTTCGATTTTTATACAAAGTTGTTGAGTTATAATTTTTTTAAATTCACGGTCCAATTAAATTTAAAATTCTAGAGATGGTTCTGTGTGCAAAATTTACCTTTTCAGCGCCGCAGATTTTGTATAAAAGACCATGATTTTACGATTAAAACATGCATCTTACAAGGGAGAGGAAGAAGGTCAAGAAGGATAAAGAAGAATCAAAGATGATGAAGTTTTTCATTTTCACTTTGCTCACAGCTTATGTTGTTTGTAACAACCCCGAAGAAGGTACAGTTTGTTTTGATTTTCTTTTGATTTGAGGTATTGTGTTTTGATAATGCAAATAGCCACCGAAGGAAAAACTTTCGAGAAATTTGCTTACAAGGTGCAAACATTGCAAGAATTTTTTTCTTTAACCGTTCAAACCCGAGCAACGTGTATACACGTTTTAAAATAGCCAATAAACCAAGTCCCAGACTTAAAGCTATAATTACTGACCATTTGATTTAAACTCTCAGGTTATAAGCTTTTATGCCAGTTTGAAGTTTTAGATTTCAGAAAAAAGATAATGAATTTTCACATTTTTCAAAAACTTGTTATTACTTAATAACAAGCATGTTTTGTTTCTTTTATAGCCCTTGGGAATTACACAACAAAGCGAGATTTTCAAAAGATAGAAACCTTGCTCTTAAATTTTTCTTTACATAATTACTCCCAAAACCTAGAAAATCAAGGATAAAGACCTCCCATAAAATCCTTCCTCAACTAACGAATTTCTTTCTTTTACTTTTTCAAGGGGACATGATTGAAGGAGATATGGAACTTGACCCTGACCAAATGTCTGCTTACATGGAACAAATGGAGAAAGCCGGAAACACTTTTGCTGCCATCAAATCTAACTTGTGGCTTACCAACGGAAAGGCCGATACCATTAAATACTACATTGATCCCCAAATTAGTAAGTGGAATAAGCTAAGTTATGTTACTTTGCTGCATGTCCATTTTCAAACATCTACCCATTTGAAATTGATTATATGGATATTATAATACTGATTTTTTATAGCAACCAAGGCCAAATAGTTAAGATGAATTTGACACAAAATGATCAGATAGAGTAGAAATTGCGGTACTAATTCCAAATTATTTAACAATCGCTATTTGCTACTCACTAAATCTTTTGACTTACCTAAAAGTATTCTTTTTCCTTGTAGGTGGAGCAACTAACGCCATCAACCAAGCTATCAATGATTACCAAAGATACACCTGTATCCGATTCTCCAAACAATCAGGACGACCAAGAGGTCCACATATCTTCTTTACCACTGGATCCGGGTAAGTTCCTTTTCTAGTTATGAGAATTTTTTGAAAGAGTCATGAAGTCTCGGTAATGAAACTTATCTTCACTCTGCTCTTTCTTCTCTTACTGTTGTCAATTCTATTTTTTAGCATAAGAGGTATTTTCTATATCTCAAAAACAATATTTATCTCTCAAGAGTTTGTTTCCAAATTTTGACTAAGTAGGTACTCAAGTCCTTAAAAATTTTCTTTTTTTACCACAGATGTTCTTCACCAGTCGGTCGTGGACGTTCAGGAAACAGCATTCGTCTTGCAAGAGGATGTTGGCGTAAGGGAACAATCATCCATGAAATTGGACATTCCATCGGTCTCTTCCACGAACAATCAAGGTAAAGGTTATTTAGTGAATAGTGGGAAAAAATATTTTTAGACTTTCAGGATCAGTGTCGATCTCTTACCAAGAGCCGCTTACATCACTTTTTGATTTTACTGGTAGACACGATAAAATACCTTTTGTAAGCACTATCAGACCCGGGGGGTACTACCCTTGTCGACCGACGGGGGTGCTCCGCTGACGTTCGAAAAATGGACCCTACGTGGGACTCGAAATTTGCGAAAAAAGTGACCCTGAATGGGACTGTAATTCCAAAATTTTCTCAAATTTTCTACTTTTTCCCCAAATTTTCCAAAAATAGGCACCCTACGGGGGACTGATTTTTCTATTTTGGTGTTTTTGCGACCCTATCTGGGACTCGTGGAGGTCAAAAAAGGTACCCTGACCAGCGGAGCATCCCCGTAACCCATCTTGCCCTAGTACCCCCAGGCTATCAGAATTATAAAAAGCGAACAAGAGGAATAGGTCAATTTGGTGAAAAGCGAGACAATAGCTTCTAGATTTTCACATTCTTGACTGTGTGAAACCCCCTACCTACTGGAAAATTTACCCGGAAAATTCCCTTTCCTTCTAATATCAAATCTGCGTACTGTACTCCTTATTTGTGCGCGAGTGTTTAGAATTTCAAATGATGCCATTATGGTGACGTTCTAATAGTTTTCCCTAAAGTATCTACTACTGTCTTTTCATCCCAAAGAGAGACACGGGAGCAATTTTTATCTGAACATCGACTAGTTGAATGAGGCTATTAATTGTCTATTTTACAGACCAGATCGTGATAACTACGTCACCATCAAGTTGCATAACGTAGTCGACCGTAAGTACCTAAGACATTTTAGTCTGCATATAATGACCCTTCTAGACTAGGCTCTAGTCATGTTAGAAGAGACAGCAACATAAAAAAAACACAACTATTTTTGAGTTTTGATGTTATGATAAACATACTCTTTTTAAAATTTACTTCAAAAAAGATCATGTGAAATCTGTACCAGCATTGTTTTATCCAGCGACGAATTTCACAATTCAGGGGGCAAAAGAAGACCCTTAGTCACAGGGATGAATTAGTGTCTACTCTTTAATAACAAAGAAGGTTTACGAATTTAAAAGAAAAACAACTATCGCGGATAACATCAAAGAAATTAGTTTTCTACAACAAAGTATGAGCATCTAAGGACTTGATATCGTTATTTTTCCAGGTGCTAGATTCAATTTCAACAAAATGAGATCAGATCAATGGGACTCAAAGGGAACGCCATACGATTATGACAGGTACGTTATTTCCATGTTCATTTAACGTTATATGAACGGCTTTTTGCCCGCAGGGGCTTATGTTGCTTCAGGTAGCGGAGCTGATCGCTGGAACAAAGTTTATCGTGTTGTTTCACAATCAGAACTGTAGTTGCACTTACTCAACCTCGTCCCCGTGTGTCCCAGGCTTTATTTACGTTACTTATGGACGCCAGAGAATACCCTGGTGTTGGCTGATGCGAGTTAGAGGGGGAACTTCTCAAAACAATACGTCATAAAAAAATTGACGTTACAAAGTTGAACTGCAATGCAATTTTTCATGCAATGGTTTCAAACCCAGGAACAAATGAAATCTGACGTTTTGTTTTTGAATTACGTAATCATACGCGTTCGAAAACCAGCCAATGCCTGGGTATTATCTAGCGCTATCAGTAGTAAGCATCAAAAGCTGATAATACGCAGGGAACGAGGTTGGCACTTACTAAGAAAGTTCGCGCTCTTTTCGCACAACTTTGGTCTCACTTACTATCGCAAAATGGCGTTTGGGCCACTTTATAAAAAATAAATCAATAACTCTTGATAGACGGCCATATATCTTTCGGTAATTGGTTCTTACAAGGAAAATAAGAGGTTGCGTACAATGTCATCATATTAATCTATATGCTATCAAAATGGTGGGATTTTAGTGAAACTATGAATAGTTATAGCCTTTAGAGAAGTCGATGTCATCCCAGAGGCTTTTGTCGACGAGACAATCTATAAAATTATTTTTATTCGCATCAACACCTATTCCCCTCAGCTCTTTTTGAACACTGACAAACGCACACTGCTCGAGTTGCATATTTACGTAAATCAATCATTTTAGTTTAGCAACGAAAGTAGAAAATATTCTATGCTTGCACTGAGCTGTACAACTCATTTCTAATTATCTGAACTAGCCAATGTAGAGAAAGTAAAACATTCGATATTGTGTTTGCGCGCCATTTTTTCAATGTTTTAAGGGCTCTGACCATAGTGAATTTTTCATAATTGCCGTGTTTAAAATGTGTTTTCTGACTGATGTAACCAACAAAACTATGGCATGTTATACATTTTCTGTTGGACAAACTATTCCTGAATCTGAAAATTCAAAAATTGCATTGAAAAAAATTGACAAAGAAGAAAATGAAGACTTTCGCGAGGAAGAGTATTTCAACTTTGAAGAGCTTAGTTTCGGCGAAGAAAAAACATTTTGAAAAAATTTTCGCAGTAGATGGTGTATCTTTTACCGAACAATGAAAATTTTTGCGGAAAATTTTTGTAAATGCTTCTTTGTCTCGAAATCTTCAAAATAGTGGTTTTTCATCAATTTTTCATCTGGATTTTGCTTAAAAAAACAGTCATAACTTTTGACATATCGTTTTAGAAAAATTTTCCGCAAAATTTAAAATAGTTCAATTCTTTCTGGACAGTGTAAAGAAATTTTGAAACAAAAAAATTAATTACCCATTAAAACTAAGCACTTTTTGTAAAAGAGGGTGATGCAACATATTATTAACATCTTTTTAAAGTTCATAACGTCATTTTTGCAATTAAATTCTTAATTACTCTTAAGGGATTCGATTAAAAAGCAATTTATAAAGGCAATTCTTTGTTAAAAGTGTTAAGAAACCTGAAATATAACTTTTATGTTCAAATACCAAAATCAATTTTTGGACTATGGTCAGAGCCCTTAAATGAAAAAGGTTCAGCGAAACTCGTAACTCTCGAGCTGAATGTTGTTGATGGCGTTCAATTAAAGCTATTTGCTGGAATGTGGCCTTTAACGGCTCTGGTCATGGTGAAAAATCAATTTCAGAATTTGAAGATAAAACCTTATGGTCGTGTTCAGACCTGAAAGTTTAAGTTTAAGGTTTAAGTAGTACTTTTTTTATATGGGAATTCAATTATAATCATTTTTCTTTTGTCATCATCGATTGGCGATCTCGAGAAATCTCCTTTCCTAACTTGAAATCATGTCATCTTCTCTCTTGAGATACTTTGAAACAAAAAAGATTTCAGGGAATCCCTCTGCAAAACACTAATTCGTGTTCGTTGAAGTCATTACTGGCTGCGTTTAGACCAGCCTGGCATTTGTAATTGCTTGCAGTATTCTTTTGAATTCTATTGTTCCGCGCAATTGTTCGGTTTGTCAAATGCCTAACGATGCCAGCGTGTTGGCATTTCGTTGGCATTTGAAATGCCATTTTGAGCAAAGGAATCCCCTTTTCTGGCATTTCGAATCAAACAAAGGAACCAAAACAGAGAGAAAAAGTGACATTTTTGATTTTTTAAAGCATTTGACGTTTTTTATTCAGTTCTTTCTATAGATTGTAAAATTTGCAAGATTTGCCATAGCCTAGCCCTACGGCAAAAAGTTTCAGTCTTAATGACTGCAGTTTTTGAGAAATTCCATGTTTTTCATTGTTTGATCTGTCAAAGTTGAACTTGAGGGAATCACCTTTTCAGTAATGACTCTAAAAAGACGATTCCTTAAATGCCATGACAGAAAATACAATGGAAAAGCTATTAAAATCGAATCCCTCATGAGCAAATGCCAAATTACAAATGCCAGTTGGTCTAAACGCAGCCACTGGCTAGAGATGCTCCGAGCGTCTCTAAGTCATAAATTTCACGTTCTCTTTTCTTCATTTACAATAGGAGCATGCTTTTCACTAGCGAATTCTGATTTCGTCTATTCAGAAAACTGTAACTAAATCGTAAAAACTTTTTTTTTAAACCAGAGGGTGATTCCTTTTTAAAACTATGGTTTAACTAATGAGAAGCGTGCCGTTAAATACAAAAGGAATATAAAAGAAACATGTAGACCTAATTGCTTTAAACCTTGGTCTGAACACGACCTATGTTTTCGCTTCTTTGACATGTTTAAGAACAAACTGCTTTTGAAAGAATGAATTTAAGTAATTACATCATGAGTAATAGCACACCGTTATGCAGACGTCATAATTATTACTTTTAACACTTGACCGAAAATCAATCCCACAATCCTTTTCATCTTAATTAAAAAGTCGTGAAAGTCATTACTTTTTCTTTGTAGTTGAGTGTAATTTGCATGCAGGCGTAGTTAACGCGAAGGGTGATGGGATTGAATTTCGGTCAAACAGAAAAATCAATGTCTATTTTTAGATTCACTGCGGTATGCTATTAAGGAATAAGTGTGGCATGGATCTTAATAAAACGTCATAACGACGCTATTCATATACTTTTCACAAAAAAAGCCTAATCTCCTTGGGGAGATCATTTTATTGTTTCAAACTTCTTTTAAGTTAATGACAAATAATTTCTTTATTTAAATTTAGTGGAGAAAATTGCCAAAAATAAGGTTTTTTGGAAATTTCAAATGAAAGATACTTCCACAAAAATTTTCCGAAATTGTATTTTTAGATACTAAATAGATACATCACCTGAACCAAAAAAAAATTTACCGAGATTACGGCTTTGAAAGGTGAAATACTCTTCTTCGAAAAACTCTTCGTTTTCTTCTTCCTTTAATTTTTTCATTTCAATTTTTCGATTTTGAAATTCTAAAAAGGTAGGTTTAACAGGACATATAAAAAAAGTTATACATTAATCTTTTTTAAATGCAGAAATTGCCATTTAAGTTGGTGTAAAATCGAAAAAATGTCCAGAGCCCTTAAACTTGCGTTCTCGATTATCAATGCGTTTGCGGGACATTCATAGCGACAGCTATTTGCTAGTTGATAAGAACTTGCAGACATGGTCTATAATTCGGTTGTTTTTATTTTTCGCGATTTCAGACTTCAATGTTCTCGAAATTCTTGCTACACTGAACGCTTACTTACTACCCTTACAGGCTTTTATGAATGTTTTTTTTAACGTTAGAGAGACTTAATGAGGTTGAATTCCGTGACTCTTGAGGGACTTTTTTGACCTACTCCTGGGTCCATCATACTACTATATGACCATAGTTAATTATGCAGATATAAATCATACATGCTTTCAAACTACTTCTTTTAAAGTGTTATGCACTACGGATCTTATTTCTTCTCCAAAAACCGACAAATGACAATCGTAACAAAGAACTCACGTGACCAAAGTCGTATTGGAAGCCGATCCGGATTCTCGACAACTGACAAAGTCCAAATCAACAAAATGTACTGCAGTGGTAAGTTCGAGTGTCTTTTTAACACCTCTGACCCGAAAAGAAGTTTTCAAGCTATAGGAATAAATGAGGGGGAGATAAGACAAAATTCACAACAAAAAGACTCGGGTAAAAAACAATAAAGAATGATAAATTCCATCATCCCTATCCCGACCTAGGCCCCCGACCTATAGAAGTGATGGCACCATCCCAGGTTTGTATTCATCCTTTTATATATTGTGGAGCGACGAATGGTCTGTGTAATTAAAGTATATGTATTTATTGTGAAAAGAAAATAATAGATTAGAAAATGGTCCTTTCTCTATGTGAAATTGAAAGATCAGAATGTAAAAGGGGGTCGGGCGGTGAAAAAGAGCTGTCTTTTTGATGAACCGAGATATTAAATTTTAATGTTCTCAATGAGGTCGATGATAAACGGAAGAATTTAAAAATAATCTAATATTTCCAATATTCCCTAAACATGGAAGATTGGGACAAATGCCAATCAAAAATAAAGAAACTCTTCCATTGACAGCCGAAATTATTTCCAAAAAAACTTACTAGAGGAGGAGATGGTACTAATAACAAATCGAGAAATTTAAAAACGCTAGAAAGTGTTTATTGCCACAACAACTTCACTTGATCTCTGGCTCCTTTTTATTTGAATCTAAAAACTTGATTCTATATATTAGGTGGATCAGGGTCAGGCGGCAACGGAGGTTCAACATGCGCTGACAAAGATTCCCGATGCCGACACTGGACCAACTATTGCCGATCAAACAGTTACGTCAAAACCAACTGTCGAAAAACTTGCAGAATCTGTTAAAAACACTCTTGAAACTTTTGTAATGTTTCATTTCTTTGTAGTATTTAACATAATTATTCTTATTCACAAGACATAATTATTTATCCTTCTTAAAAGATTTGTTTTATGTTGTTGTTGGTTTTTGATTTACGAAAGTCTAACATTTCCATGCTATTTTCCGACTTTCCGTTTCTCTAAGGGTGATTTGCTCGCTATCATGATGGTATAAGAATGTCCATACTATTCACCTACGTTTATTAATTTCAACAAAGAACATGTTTTTCTCTTACCGATACCTAAATAAATGTTACTGAACCTTCTGAAAATCTTGCACTGCAAGATAGAGCCTTTTTTGTTTCCCAGTATATTAAGTAGCCAAGATGTGTAGCCCATAAATTTAGAAAATTCTAGAAATCATATCCAGTAGGTATTTAACCACGATGATTTTAGTGCTTGTCATTAAGTGCTTTTTACAACATTCGAGGTTATTCCCCAATTATAAAAGAATATTGTCTTATACTGCAATCACCGCCTTGATATTTAGCTAGGATCTAAATGCTTAAAAGTGTTCAGATAGTGCTGTGAATATAGCCTAGAAGCCAATTAACCCTACCAAGATAAATAAAGTCATGAAAGTGAAAGTACTAAAATGCAGAAGCCTAGGAAGCCTAGGAATATGATGATTGATTTTGCGTGAACCACAAGTCCAATACAGGGTGTCCGGAAAAAAGTATCGAGTCGTACCACTTCAATTGAAAGTTCTTCTGTGTGTTTCACCATAGTCCGTATAAAAAACCCTGGTCTGGAAGCCTTTTGTTTCTTTCCATTGTTTCTTACTTGAACTTGCTTTTGGAAAATTAGTTTGTTTTGCTCACTTTTTGATCATGTGATTAAATCTTAAACCAACCCCAAGAGGAATACTTGGTAATGTGATCAAAAACTGGGTAAATCGATTTTTACTTTTTGATATCAACAAAGGAAGAAGCTAACAAAAAGTTAAAACAATAAGCTTCCAGAGCAGAGTTTTTTATACGGACTATGGTATTAGTGGATTAGAAAATGCGTGAAAAATACAAAAGATTCGACGATTTTTCTCCTGTGTTGCTTTGGGAAATGCAATATTTTTCTGAAAGAAAAAATTAGCGTGCAATCATCTCTTTTCATCCAAAAATCATATGAATAGTTTGGGCTATTCATCCTTTTATGAAAAAGTTTCAATATTCCAAGGGACATTGTAAAAAAAATTTTTTGAAGCGGATACAAAATCAAAACAAATGTCACATGTCAAAATAAAAAATCAAACCAAATATGGCTAATTTTGATTGTTCAATTGTTTTACAAGTTTGTTTTGGACACGTGATTTTAATTGTTCTCTTTAATGACACGTGGTTCGCGCAATGTTTACATTTTACTACTTTAATGTCCCTTTAAGCCGTCAGTGGAAAAACAGCCTTTGACTTTGATGGATTTAATCAAGAAAGATAAAAAGAGAGTAAAACTTTTGAGAAAATTTGCGAGTTTTAGTCCCATTCAGGGTCACTTTTTTTCAAAAAAACGAGTGCCACGTAGGGTCCATCACTGGGCGAAAAAAGAGATTTCCAATGTGTGGAAAGGCGTGGAAATGTGACAATTCCACATCTTTCCAATGAGTGGAATGATGGTCTTTCCACATCCATTTGGAAAGTTAACAAGACGACTAGAAGTCGAAAATTTCGCCTTAAATAAGACAAGAAAAGAACATTGAAATCCTTGGAGAACAATACACATAATTAAAACTTGAAGAGGAATGCGGAAAATTAATAAGATAAACCTATTTTGAGTGCGTTAAGAGCGAAAGGTAAGGTAAAATTTAACGTAATTTCCGGTCGAAAATATCCAATATTTTGAATTCGAAAAGACAAAATTCAAGATTCCAAGCAATCCGTAGGAAAGTTTTCTTTCATTCTAGCCGAAAATCTGCTTTCGTTTTTTAATGAGCAGGAAAATACAGGTTGGTACAGGGGCAAAAACGGGTAACTTGAGTCTCGATCTTATGAATCTAAAAATTATATTTCCAAGTATTCGTAATTCCAAAATTTCGATAGTTCATAGTTCATAGAAAATAGCTAGCAATTTACAAAACTACAAGTATTGTGCAAATTTGGCTTTTTTTCACATCCGGTGGATTTCCGGCTTCCAAAATGATAAAAATTAGTTTTCAGTGTTCCGTTTACATAAATGTCACATTTCGAGTAATCAAACCATACAAAGTTTACATACCAAATGAAAGGAACAAATCACCAGACATTTCGAAGATTGTGGGTCAAGTCTGGATACGTACGTCGAAGAAGTCACAGTGGAATCATGGAAATCGCGATAAGAATTATTATTTTTGTATTATCAATGGTCGGTTGGTGGCTGAGTGCGACAGTTGATTTACTGAAAGGAATGCTGAAAATCATAAAATTTTATGTTTCCGATGAGCAAATACAGCATATTGTGAAAATCGGATGAAACGATAATATGATACAATGACTTTAAGCACATATTATGCAGTATCGATGTTGGCGATTGTATCGAGTCTTGGTGATTGTAATGAAAATTTTCGAAGCCATTCGACTCTTTGTTAATAAAGAGTGAAAATGACGACCATTTAGGATATTTTGAGATTCAATGAATTCAAGCTGCATTAGGATAATCAATCAATTGTAATAATTCCAAAATAGAAATATATATCCACTTATACCACTATTCAACGTTTCAATAATTTTCCTTATGATATCAACCAAGATGCATACATTATATAGATGAATCAATTCACTTGCAATGCACTTCCATATTTTTTCATTCCATATTTTTCCATATTGTCTATTTTTTAAACTCTGTGACAGTCTTTTTGATTTTTGAGTAGGCAAATGAATAACAAAAAGAATACAAGAAAATAATAAAACAATTAACAAAAATCTATTAAAAATGGTAGAACTATTACTTTGTTTTGAATATAATAATTTAAAAAATCTAATAATTATGAAAAACAGAAGAAAAATGATAAATATAAAAAATAGGAATAAATAATATAAAAATAGGAATAAATAATACAATAAATAAAATAATACATTAAATGCCATATCCATAGGTATGTAAGTTTCCTGACGAGATAGTAATCAAAAATGAATTAATGAAAGGCATCTTTAAACTAATTGTCCTTTGTCTATAGATTTTTTTCTACCATAGACCATCCATAAAAGACACTCACATATATTGACCCATTTCTCACACCCCCCAACTTCATCTGCAAATGTCAAATTCAACAGAGCCTCCTTTTGGTTAATGCAGAAAAAAAGCCTTCCTCCCCAAAGAATAAATGTCTTTTAAGAATAGTCTTTAAACGTCAGAAAACTTACATAAGAATGGACGGGGTGGTGGGATGACCTTAATTGCATATTTCCAACAGAGTTAAGCTTCAATCCTTAATTACAAAATTCATTTTATCCAGAATCAACATGTACTGATATCATATTAACAGATTTTCGATAACATCATTGCTTTAAGAGTATTCCTAGTTTACTCAGTCTATCACAAAAAATTTCCTTTGATCAATTCAAAAAGCACCTATGACAACATAAGCAAATGTATCTGAATCGTTGGCTAATTTTCTGATGATTAATTTTTAAGTTAGGTAGAATTTGCTATAGGAGAAGGGATACTATACCCTTTTTATTTGAGATAATTCTTTTTACTTCCTGCAATTTTGACCACTCAAAACTAATCATCAGAAAGTTGAGATCATCCACCACCCCAGTTTCAACACCCCCCCCTTGTCCCGCCGGGAATCGCCTCTGACGGGTATTCTAAGCTAGCAAAGTCAGCGATAATTTGATTCCATCATGATCGGATAATTTCACACATTTACGATAACTTCAATACCAACTCGTGTGACCAATTCCTTATGTCCAAATTTGATCAAGCATTTTCCCATCGATATGTGTTGGAAATCGGAACTAAATCCTAATCTGGGAGAATGTCAAGCCACAATTGATCATGCTCCAGGCAAAGCCGTCAGTTAAAGTCTCCTAAATGATATCAATGGTGTATCTTTCAATAAATTGAGCAAGATTGTAACAGAACACATCCGTTGAATTCTTGAATTTATAGAGAACCAAACACAAAATTTTCGTAAATTCAGCTTTTCTAAATGTCAAGAGAAAGCATGATAATCATACTCATCAATGTCAATAAAGAAGGAGAATGACAGACAGTAACAATGTTGAATTTATGCTGGTCATATTCTGATAAGATATAATAGGAAGCTTCATGAATTTTTGTTTCTTCCTCAGAATGCTCAAACTCATCTGTGTCTCTGCGACCAACAAATCATTTTCATACAAAAATCTGTCCTTTTGAATATCAAACTGCAGTCCGTTTAAAGATCTTTACAGCAATAGGCAAACATTTAATAGAACTGCACCTCATAATATCTGCAACTCTTCAACGTTGTTCTGACGCAATCGTGTGTATTCTTCACTAACTTTATTACTCAGACAAAACAACGTCGATGACGTAAAGTACAAACCATTTAAATTTTCACCTGCTCATTGCAACATACATTTGACCACATTGAACGTTCTTTGCCTTGCAGGTCAAAACTAACGACTACGAATCTAAATCAATCCGTGAACTTTGTGCACTGTACAATAAGCTAGCTTAAGAGGAAATTGTGTCCCGAGAAAGAGGTGAAGTGTATGGGTTTTTTTGTCAAAGGGAAAATTACCTCACTCTTTTCAATGGGAACAGTTTCAGTGGTCTTAGCATATGGTCTTTTACTTGAGCTTTTTTTCCAGCCGTTATCGTCTATTTAACATAAATTAGCCTGCTATTGTTCGAATTTTACGTCAGTTTCCAAGTTGACCATTGATCAACTATCCCTATCAATATCTAATAGCATACCTTGCCCTATTTTCAATCAAATAGAACTATAAGCCAATATCGTTAAGTGGCAGGTTTTTAACCTTGGAATTTGAGATTCAGTAAATCCCTGGATAAACGGCCTAGCTTCTACATTTATTGTTTTCCGAGGCAGATTCTAATCTTTGAATATTGGAAGATGGACTGAAGCCTTTTCTGCAAACAAATGCAATGATTCCATTGGTAACGGATGTTTCGTTTTATCATCTAGATTTAATCAGACTTCATCATTACTATTCAATTCACCTACTCTTACATGTTCAAGAGATCAATGAAGTCAGAGTCATCCTTTTGACGCATAATCTCATCTAATTCAGCTAGTTTGAATAGGGCCATATTTGAATGCACCAATAATAGGTCCCTCAGTTGAAAACTGGACTTTAAAAATTGGAGGTAATTGAAAGAGGTCCCACAAACAATGATACGTTTCCCTGCAAATGGTGTTTGTCATTACCCAAAAATTTCACATAATCGTGTATGGATGTTTCAAAGCTGTTGCGACGAAATCATAGATATTTCATCAATTATTATCAACTTTTACATGATGTAATTTATTTCTAATGGCAGTCCTTTGTTTGTCAGCCATATTTCTTGAATTTTTCCAACTGGAATACTCAATCCTGTGTGTACTGTGGTGCCAGATATATGATAGCTGCTATACCATTTGGGGCCAATTTAATAATACGTGGGCTTCTAGCTCATCACTTTTATATGCTAGGACTTTTGACAAACAATTGTAAATACATTTAATTAAGTGAGATTTTCCTACGCCCGCACCACCTGTTAAAAATATTCTCAATGGTTCTAGTAGTACAGGATTATTGGACTTGGAATTTTGCACATACATTTTCCCCAATTTGTACTATATCAAAAATACTCTTTGCTTAGAATTTAAAGATCTTATATGGGTATGATTTGGTCATCAGTTTGCAAGCCATGAACTGTTTGAGTAAATGGTGCAAAATTTTGTTCGATATCATGACTTTCATCATTTCACTGTCTGATGAGTTGCTCATTAGGTCTTGAACTTCATCATTTTCTTGTGAGCAAGGCATCTTGATTATGCCATAAGGTCATTGCAATAGTTTTGAAGTACTAAATCACAAGATGACCATCAGGTTCAAAAATTTTGCTTGTTCTCGTTAACAACTGCATTGACTTCATCTAAATTGAGCTTCAAACACATATAGCCATCAAGTTCACATCATTCTCTTCTGATCTAAATGGGTAAAACAACATTTAGAATATGGTGGGAAAATTTTTCTGGATGTTTGTTTTTGTTAGGAGTGTAGTACTCAAAACGTTGGAACTTACGAAGCTTAAGTTTTCCTTATGGTTGAGTAATTTGGCTGATTTTGGAAGTGTTTGGGGTTCTTGATGATTCACTGCACTTGTTGAATCATCTAGTACAGTAGGCTGCCAATCATTTTCATCATTTGTATTTTTTTTTTTGTGTCTAATGTATAGTTTGCACAGAATGTGGCATAACACATAGTATTGAATTGCCCTGTGTTTGGGCGGTCAATATATCTGTTTAACATATTTCGTTTGAAAAGATCATCAGAATCCTCAGGCAATTCCTCAATTTCTTCTTTTGATTTGAAAATTCTGTACCTTGATCAGGTAAGTTAGTGTTTTTAACGAATGAAATAGCAGGAAAGCATTTTCTAAGCCACAGTTCAGGCATTGTTAAGTAAACTGCTTCCTGGATTGAGCATTCTCTATTAGAGTTGTAAACTTTGGCAATTTTAGACATTTTCTCAAACTGACTGTCATTTGAATCTTTGGCCTGTTTTAATGCTTCTTGCATTGCAGTTGAACACTTATCTTCACTTTTTGAAAAATAGGCACACATGTATGTAACTGCCTTGTATGCATTAAAAACTGGCTGAATATCGATATTGGCCTCCCATGCTAGGAGGCCTTCTGCAAAATAATTGTTGACAAACAAGAAATATGGGTCACGTTTTAGAAACAATGCTGATCTTTGTCTGGTGAGATTGATAAGTAATATTCATACGTTTCATAATTTAACCCTAAAGAATTCAAAATTGTATCAATAGATCCAATTTCAATATATCAGGCTTATCAGGATCCAGAATGTTTCTCTTTTTAGGATGCAATTTGTATCTATATACTCTTGAACAGTTTGGATCACATTATTTCTAGCAACCAAAATATCATGTTTTTCAGTTTCAGGTAACCCTTCAGGAAGTGGTTCAGACAAAATAGTACGCTTGCAGAAAAGTTTTCCAAATTGAAATCGGCATTCATTTTTCTGCGATATTTACTACACGTTCTTGAATGGGAGTGTATTTGATACTTAGTGACTAAATTCCATAATTCAGGACTTTCTTCCCTATCAGGAACATTAGCAGAAATAACACTATCTATGTGTTCAATATACTTTTCTTTTCCATCTTCAAGTTTTGGGACATCTTTAGCCCAAAGCAAACAATGATCATGTGGACTACCCCTGAAAGTAAATTCTACTCTCTGAGAGCATAGTATGTAATTTTTCCAAGTTGGCCATCCATTATTATCTCTTTGAAAAACAACTCTTTTCTATATTGATATTGACGCACAAGCACAATAGGATTGCTTTAAGTAAGTGGGCACATCTAGATTGGTAATCAAGAAGTTCATGATCAGTATCAGCATCCCCGCTTAATTGTCTGATAATGGTAACAAATTCCTCCCACCGTAAATCTGCACAAGAGAGAGTCATAAAGTATGTTGGGACACCAAGTTGTTTAACCATTGCAAGAACATCAGATAACATATGTTGCCAGTAGGCAGGGGTTCCTTTTATTGTACTCATAAACTTGTATGCATTATCAGATGCTACACAATTTTGAATTGTATCATTAAAATTATGTGCTAATAGTCCCGCAGTCAAGTTGGAATTTGAAATTCTCATTGCGATATTGATCTTACTTCTAAGGTTAAGCTGTAGTAAAGTTTTGTGAGCAAAAAAAATGTAATCTGAATCCGAAGCAAACTTTTGAGTGTAATTTAAAAGACGCTGATTAAAGTTACTTTGTTGGCGACAATTTTTATATCTCGCTCTACGTTATAACCAAATTTCCCAGTCGGAGGAAAAGATGAGGATGGGCTAGCTCTTCACAGAAACTCATCTTGTGTTAATGAATTGGGGGTTTGACCTTCACCTGGAGCTAAAATTGCATTTTCATCATCTAAAATAATGTTGGCACTTCTGATACAATAACTGTTTCACATGTTGGTGTCCGATACATACTAAGTGGATCATCAGAATCAAATTCATTCTCTAATTGCTCTTCGAAAGGCTTGATTAAAGTAACTGTTGTATCATCAACAAATCTTATATCATTGGAAGAAGCATTTGATATAGAAACATTATTTGATAAAGCCCTTTCAACATATTCATCATTAGTTACTTGGTCAATAATTGACATATCAGTATTTATATCATGATACAAAGGATTGTTGTTCACTAAAAAGTCCAAAGTTTCAAAAACTTTTTGTGTCTCTAACTTGCTGCGAAATAACAGGATTTTTGTAGGATATCTTTCTTTTTAATTCAACATTTATGACACCGCTACTGTCACTTCCTCTAGGAAGTACTTTGCATACACCTGGTGTTTCAATGGGAACATTGCATATTGCACCTTGTAATTTAGGAAATTCTCCTTTACGCATTATCATGACTTTAGAAAATAAAATTCTTTGAGCCACTAAAATTCTTTCCAGTTTTCGTATATCATTTAGATTATCTGGGAGATAAAAAATTTGAAGTTTGTTAGAAACAGATTGACATGGGATTTCACCTTTCACTAGTTTCCTATGACAAGTTGTACATACATAAAAATTACCGTCAAAAGTCTTAACAGGATTAAAATTTTCTATTTCTTCAAAATTGATATTTGAGTACTTTTGTTCATCAAAAAGAGTTACAGATTTCTTGAACATACTGCGATTACACATAACACATATGTAAGAGGGACCCTCTTGTTTTTTTTGCCTGAAATTATCAACCCTTTTTCCTGAATTAAGTTTTTTGTTGTTAATATAAGCTTTGCGCTTTGCTTCCTTTTCTCGTTCATGTTTTTCTGATCCTTTGTTTGATTTGCGTGAAGATTTTGCAGCTTTGCGCATCTTTTCTTTTTGTAGTTCATGATTTTCTGATCCTTTATTCAATTTGCGTGAAGATTTTGCAGCTTCGCGCATCTTTTCTTTTTGTTGTTCATGTTTTTCTGATCCTTTATTCGATTCACGTGAAGATTTTGCAGCTTTTCGCATCTTTTCTTTTTGTTGTTTATGTTTTTCTGATCCTTTATTCGATTCGCGTGAAGATTTTGCAGCTTTGCGCATTTTTTCTTTTTGTTGTTCATGTTTTTCTGATCCTTTATTCAATTCGCGTGAAGATTTTGCAGCTTTACGCATCTTTTCTTTTTGTTGTTCATGTTTTTCTGATCCTTTATTCAATTCGCGTGAAATTTTTGCAGCTTTGCGCTTCTTTTCTTTGTCATGCTCATGTTTTTCACCATCTCTAAGTAGTTCAAACTTTCTTTTACGTGAAGCTTTTTTATGCCAACATAATACCTCTTTCAAAATCACACTTTTGGTATTTTCGTACGCATGAAAATTGGTTTTCAAATAAATGACATTAAACAAATTGGCCCTATACTGGGATCTTATGTAGCTTTTTATTTCAGTAATATTTCTAAACTGTAAAAGTACTGACGTACCAATGTCACCAGGAACTTGATGGCCCTTTACATCTCTACTATGGGAATCAAAAACAAAATATTTTTCATTGTAATGGAGCACACCTAAACAATTTCCAGCTATTACTAAGACTGCACCAGAATGCTGCAACAAAAGTTCTTCATTGACAAAATTAACTGAAATACCTTCGTTCTCGAAATATCCTTCAACAATATTGAAATCTAGTGAACAGATACTATTTCCGACTGCAATAACTCTCTGGAATTCTTCAATTAATGGTGACTGTCTAGTGATGCCAAGATTTTTAAAATTTAGATCCCCTTGATTCAAAACATAATCCAAATCATGAGTCTTCCAAAGTGATAATTTTCGAAGCTGTGCATAGCAAATGGCAAAAAAACAATTGGACGAACATTGTATACCAGCAGTCTCGCCAAACTTTGAATTTCCTTGATGAAAAGAACCTTGAATACTTTTTATCTCCTCATGCGGTGGACCTGGATTAAGTTCTATATCACCTGACAATAGTAATGTATAGTTGACTTTAAAAGTAAAAATAACTGGCTCTGGTAAATTATATCCTACATTTGGATACTGAACAAACATTCCATTCTTTGAGTAATGCATAAGGTCAAGAGGTGTTTGAATTTCAACCGTTTCATAAGACTTAGGAATTGCAAAGACTAAAAGTGTAAAAAGTGCTATGAATCTAACTGGTTTCAATAATCGAGAAAAAGCATTTTTAGAAAATTTGGAGCCGATAAAAATGGACTTAGAAATTGACTTCACATTTCTCTGAGCTGTGTAGGCAAAGCCTCCTATCAACGCACGGTATGATTCAATGGATATCATTTCAAAACTAAAAAACTCTATGTAAATCTCTGAGACTCAAATATTTTTTAATGTATCTAAATAAGATATTTGTAAAAGCTGACAATGCAGCTTGGTATTATTGTAATCACTGACAATGCAAGTGAGTTTCTTTAAAGCTGGTCGATACGTACACAGCTGATGCCTCAACAGAATTCAGTGGCCCGTAGTGCGTGAACCTGAAGGGAAAAAAGGCCTCAATCAGATTTAGTGGCCCGTAGTGCATAAATCCGAAGGGCAAAAAAAAAGCAAAAAAGAAAAAAAATGCCAAATCAAATTCAGTGCAGTTAATGAATGAATATGAAGGGGCAAAACAGGCTTTGAACAGTTCTGAGGAGCAGAGCTGCCAGGCAAATATGAAAGTAAATACTTACTATTTCTTCTTTAATTTAAAGTAATTTTGATTAAGTTGATCTCACGTTAAACAGCTGTGGACACGACTGGACTGGCAGTATATTGACTGGAGGATTTAATGTTGGCAGCTTTGAGCTACCATATTTGGTACATTTGATAAAAAAAACTACCCGGATGTGAAATTACGAGCATTGATTGGCTAAACAGAATGTTTTGATCACGTGTTCACACACGGACACAGTACGCCCGAAGAAAACGCCCATACGCCATTATTTCGCCCCAAAAAATATCTCGCCACATACATACATACATACATACACGGAGGACGAATGTAATACTTTCGCTAGGCGAAATTAATAATTCTTTGATAAAAGGATAACAAGTGTGTGCATTTTGAAAAAATCCGCTTGCAAATATCATTTTTTTAAGTCAGCTTATTTTAAAGCATTGCATGAAAATTGAAACCAGCAATTAGCTCTTTGTCAGCAAAAATAACCGCTTTGCAGACAAAATTCTAGCCTATTTTTTTATAATAAGTGATAATCAGATTGTTTGTAATTTAGCATGTGGCATCCTTGTATTGTCCTGTAATAGCCCATTTTAAAAAATTTCAAATTTTGATACCTCAATTTCGGAAAATTGTTACACAAAAATACTTTGCGGTTTTACTTGGTACATTTTGAGAAAATGATTTTCACGGTTGCCACCAACTTTTTGCTCAAACTCTTTCATATTCCTAGAGGCTTTTGAGGATTTTTAAATTTTAAAGATTGCATTCCGTGGAACTAAATTTCGCAGTACCCTTTTGCCCTTAATTGTCACTTTGCAATTTTCCGGGAAAAACATCCCCCCCAAAAATCATTTTATAACGACCCCCCAATTTTATGAAATTTTCCTGAAAAAGTCCCAAGCCAAAACCTTTATTCTCCTAGGGGTTTTTGGGAGAATCACCCCAAAATCAATCTCAATATTGACCTCCCCATTTTATGGATTTTCTCCCAAAGTACCAACTCCCCTACTTATTCCACCCACTCCTACAATTGAACTCAAGAGTAGACACCCAAAAACGCAAAAATTATTTCCGCAAAAATTAGTTCCTGCGAAAAATATTGCTATTAAACTTGTTCTTGATCAGAGTGATTTATTCATCCGTAATATATGGACTCTTTTACTTTATAGTGTGTTATAATTTCCTGGAATTCTGAGAATTGGAGAAGTAGAGACTTTTTCTGAATGAAAACAGTGAAAATCTTTAGATATTTCAAAGATCAGAAAAGAGCTTGTTGACATAATGCATGTGCTTGATTTGCTAAGTTCTCTCCAACTGTAGAAATAATTTGACTCAAGAGTATTCCAAAATAACCTGCCTGATTTTTTTCCAAAAGGCCATTTATAGCACCAGAAAGAATTTATACGCCCAATTACCAACATCATATCCTTTTGTAATATGATATAGGATGAAAAGTGAAAAAGATTAAACTTGTATCAAGAATATTTTGAAAATTATTTCTTTCTGTCACTAGAATTTTAACGTTCCGCCCTCATGAAATCACTGCCCGTTCTTTAACCGCCCATTCAAAAATTGAAATTTGCAACACCCCTTAAAAATCCTGGCTACGCCTGTTAACAACACAATTAAGTGTCAAGACACAAATTTGTAAGCCTCTTTGCAAAATACACTTTCACGTTGATGCGTCTTTTGGAACAGACTGTACCCTTATGATAGACTAGGCTAACGCAATGTTCTATTGAATAAAGGAAATTATTTCAGCATAATATACACAAGTTGTCCTCAGTCAAAACAGGATAATTTATTTCATCTTAAGGCAACAGCTGTAATTTATGCTGTAGTGATTAGTTATTCAATGGACCATCCTGATCACCTAGCGTCTATCATAAAGGTTGGTGAGTCCAGTCTAAACACAGATTTGATCTGTAGCATCACGCTTCACCTTGTCTTGATAATTTTCAGATAAATTGAAACAAACATTGCCAAACAAACTCTGGTACTTTTTCTTGACTTCAGAAGAAATACATGTAGATTTGGTCTTATCTAATTAAAAATCTAAACTTCTTATGAGGCTCACAGTTTTGAACCAAATCTCCAGCTCTCAGAGTTTTTCTGCCACCTTAAAATCACAACAATTTTAAAGTGAAAATTTTTGTATATAGACTAACCTCACTGTACAGGGATATAAAGTACTGGGAAAACCGTACCCAAAATTTTACCTTTCATAGATATAACTATGATAGCCTTTGTCATAGTTACAAGAAAGTTCAGAATTTTATGGGGGAGGTATGAAACAGACCATTTTCTACAAGTTTTTAGCAAGTTTTTAACAATTTCCTCAAAAATAAAAATCACATGGCTTTCACACGAAATCTCCAAGTTTTTAGAGGAAAAAATTAAGTCTCCAACACTTTTTTTATACTAAAGTTCTGGTTTCACCACCTTCGATATCATACGTGGAAAATGAAAAGTGTTGACTTCAAGTATAAATGGATCCCTTTAAAAAAAGCATTTACCTTTTTATATAAACCATCTATATATATCATCTGTATGCTTCCTTCTTCCCATTTCTATCAGTCTACCTTTCCATTACACCATTGGCATATCAAGAGCCATTTTTCAACTTTTTAGAGGAGGGTCAGAAATGCATGAACAGAAACTTATACACATTTTCCATCGATGAGCTAATGTTTTGATCGATTAAGGTATGTTTACAAATAGCAATGTTTTATTAAGGTATGTGATTGGTTCTTAGTAGCTGTGACGTCAATGCAACCACCGCAACATCAGTAAAAAATTATCTTCCAGAAAATGAAAGCTTGCGAAAAAATAGTTGAAATTCAACTTTTTTTTCGCTGACGTCAGCGAATCTCAATCCTTTTTTGCCAGGGCGATTCGAAACGACCATCAAAATTATAAAAAAGTGAGAATCAGGCCCTGGGAACGAGGTTGGAAAATTTCAACTTTTTACCCCCTGAAAGATCGACATTTGGTCAAAATTGGTCAAATTTGTCCCGCTAAGGGTCGTAAAATTCCAAAAATTTTCCTTTGTTTTCTCCCTTTCAGTCCCGGTAAGGGTCCAAAGTTCGAAAGTCGGGCGGCACCCCCCCCGTCAGCTCGCAACCCTAGTACCCACCCCCGGGGTATCATCCTGATGATTAGGTCAAAAAAAGACTGAGGCGAGACAAATTTAACGACGGTAACTCATTAGCTGTAGCAAGCTGTTTAAATTTTGGTATTTTGGTCAATATTGGTATAAAAAAATCCAACAAAATTCCGTCACAATATTAAATATTATTTTTTTGAAATAGTTGGGTAAATGGATTGATAGAGCTTGAACATTACTCGTTATTCACAAGAGAATAATTCTCTAATTTTTAATAAGTTTGCAACATATTTTGTCAACATTTTTCATCGCTGAATTGCAGAATTTCAACTGCGTGTATACTTTAGAACCTTTTTATCACTGCAATAATTTTTTTATGACTTGAAAAAAATTGCAGTGGCGTAGGAAGCATTTTCTTATTGGGGGGGGGGGGGGGGGTCTGAAGTTTAGTGACACCGCGAGGGCCAACCATGGTTTGGGCCGAGGGGGGAAATTTTGAAAATTTAGGCTCTAGATTGCTTGAAAATGCACTCAAAACAAAATGCTTTCAAGAAAAAACAAGAAAAACTTTGCATTTTGCAAAATAACCATTTTTGAAAAGATTATTGGGGGGGGGGGGGGGCATAGCCCCCTTGCCCCCCCCCCCCCCCAGTTGCTACGGCACTGAATTGTATGCAAAAGTTGGGAGTCTGTGTTATAAGAATATTATAATTTGAATTCCATACTCTCTGAAATTATTATTCCATACTTTTGAGTCAAAATTTGGAAATATTAGTTGGAGTTTTGACAAGCTGACGATGAATCCTATTCTCTCTCGCTGTTTTGGATACCTTGTCTACGCCTGGACATTTACTGGAGATGTAAATTCAATTGAATCATTAAACATATCTATTTATATAAAAACAGTTCAAAAAATCATAAAAGGACATAAATTTCAAAGAACACAAAATTTCTCAGGTTAAAATCAACAAAAGTTAAAATATTTCAAAATCACAAAATTTAAGAATTTCTCTATTTAAATATACCCAAATTATAATTATAATATTTATTAAATCAGTCAATTATGATAAAATAAAGTGCCCAACACTCAAAATAAATTAAGGAGGTCCATCGATGAAAGAAGAAACATAGAAAGAAAAAACTTCTTAAAGAATTTTGATGAGAAAACATTCGAATGATATAGAGGTAGGCAGAAGGCTAAAAGAAATCATAAAAAACTTCAGAGTTTGCAAATAAAGAACGAGAAAGAAAAATAAAACCAACTAAAAAAGAATTCGATTATAATTACAATATGCTGCGTGAAATTATTGAAATTGTATGAAATAAATTAGATCCACTTGTATAGTTCAAGTACAAACTAAACTCAGGATCACAACCAAATTTGCTATTGAACTACCAACCCAATTTCATAAAATAAGGGTTTAAGAGCAAACATCCTGGTCATTCGCAGTTGTCTATAAATTACTTAAAGTATATAAAAAAGTCATCATATCTTGTCATTTTTGTTCATCATAAAATCATAAACGTTTTCACCCCTCTCCCACATTCAGCCCTTTTTACATCGATATTTAATCATCGTTTAGTGGAGCTTCTTCGTCTGCATCGCCTGCGGTTCCGTTCACTTCGTTGTTCATCGTCTCCACGTTCTTATCATCTTTGTTCATCCAGTCTGCTTTTCGTTGCTCGCGTCCGAAACCTTCATCGTAATTTCCTACAAGCAAAAAAAAAGTCATGAAGTTTCAAAAACTGAAAAAAGTAATTTGGGTTTCAGCATAGATTCAAAGATTCAACTTCAAAATCAAAGTAACGCGAATTGAAACTAGAAATAGCTAGAAGTTTGAATTTTCACTGACAGTCAAACATGGAACTGTCATCGCGTTAAAATTCAAATTCAAACTCAAACCAAGTCTGTCTGCTTTTCAGCTGTAACATTTGAAACATGAGGTTTGGAATGTATGTCGATCATCCTTTGATAAATTCATTGAAGGCAACATGAGCGCCGCCTGCCTTAAAATTCTTCCGTTAAAAAGTTTACTATGATAAAGAATAGTTATTGAGAGTAATCACGAAGTTCCTGGAATGAGGCAGTTGTTTTGCTACTATTAAATCTAACGACTTCGTTTTTCAGCCGTTTGGTAACTACGGTGATGTGGTAATTTCAAAAACATTTTGTACTGTATGCTGTCAATAACATTTTGAATTAAGAACAAACCTTTCAGTTTGAATAGTTGCTTGAGATGTGGTTTGCAGTAAATTTCTCCTTGTAAGGCTGCATAGTTTCCAAGACTATAAAGGTTCAAAAGTGAAACTTTCAGAATTTTCATAATGTCAATGTAATCTGTTTGAGTCATCATGCAACAAATAAGAAATGTCTACAGAAAGATACCAAAAAGACATTCACTAACCAATCTTAATGACAATTTTCTCAGCGAACAAACTTACTCCCACATGAAGAAATCGTGAAAACCAGCAAAGACTCATTATACAGTAGGGCTGTAGTATTGATAGTAATAAGTCGAGATGCGATAAGAATAAGCTTTTGGAGCCCGACGATGTACGAAGAGCTTACCTACCCGACAGTTCGATTACATGTTTTGCATTTGAAACAGAACTTGTGGTACATATGTTTATCGGCCTCTAATTTTTCCATTGGGTACACCGTCTTGTTGCAGACAAAACATTTATTGGATGTGGCACCACCGCCACCGAACTTTTTGGCTGCGCCACCACCGCTACGGTTGATCTGGAAAAAGAAGACAAATGATTTAACGCTATAAAGATTCATTGAGTGAAAACAAATCTCAACAGAAAATTCAATTCTAGAAATTAAATACTTGGGTGGAAAGAAATTACACTAGCAGCTGCAATCCAATGATGGGTCAAATTTCTTTCTACGATCCTTATCGTTCATTTTTATAGGTTTAGAGTGTATAAAAGTCATCAATCAAGATATCTCATTACTCGAGTCTCTACCTAAAAGCGTGTTATCTATTTTTGCGAATGCTGACAAAGAAAGTATATCTCAAGAGCCCGGTGTAAGCAAATACCTTTAGAGGCTCGTTCGTGTTGTTGGAACTGATGTTGAGTTTGGATATCCTTTCGCTCACCGACATGATTAGGAAATATTTCCGCACCCGTTTATTAATTTTTTATTTGTTTATAAGTATGTTTGACTGTCAAAAGAAGTGTATATTTGTAGCTGATTTGTATTTTGTTAACCTTAGGACATTAACCAACTTCGTAGCATTCGTGCATCTGTTACACGCTACACGCTTTTTTTTATAAGAATACACTTTATAAGAATGTCCATGATGAAAATGGCCAAAAAATTAAGAATAATGCTAAGAATATCACCATCATGGATTTTTGCTACTCAAGCTAAGAATGCCATTTTTAGAGCATTTTCAATTATAATTTGTCAATTACCTCCAAGTAAGGCTCACTCCTTTCACAAAAATTCCATTTTATGCTTGAGATATATGTATTAAATGTTATTAAATCTAGTCTGAATTAGGATCCTAACCTAAGAATGCTGTAAGAATATTTTAGGATGATTTTCCTAAAAAAGTTAAGAATATCCATAATGAAATGGTTTTACACCATTCTTACAAAAAAAGCGTCTATTTTCCGTTCAATTTACAGGGAAAAATGCACAAACATGTACAGATTTCCCTTAAAGAAGGGACGTTGACAATTAACTTGGGAATTCAAACTTAAATCTCAATTCGAAAAAGAGTGCTCAACCATATAAAGTTTTCATATTTGAAAAAAATCACGTGCCAAAAACAAGAATCCTATGAAATATGAAATAGGCTAAAAACTAACAAGGAAGAACGATAGTAAATGTGAATACTGCCCCTGTAAACCACTCTACTGATCAAAAATATATACACACAATATAAATACTCCAATTTTCGTCATCGGTCAAATCCAAAGTCAAACCAGAAATTATACACAGAAAATATTCAAAACCAAAAATTCTGAACTTTTACGAGGTTGAAATGAAAGAAGAAGCTGTACAGACATCAAAAGAGAAGTTTTATTTTCCCCAATGTTTTTATTTCACGAGGAAAAAGAACACGCTGTAGAGTACAAAAACTATTTCTTCCTTTTTTCTTTTTGCACATTAGGGCACCTGATAAGAGATGAATGATGGTTATGAATTGATAGAAAAGACGTGAATAGGGTTATCTCTTCATCTTATATTCTATATGATTAATGAAACCTTTCAAAAACCAATTCATTCATTCACAAAAACATACAGCATCGAATAATAGAGAAAAAGGTCTTTCAACCAGTATTTTGATACAAAGTCATGCTAATACCTATACCCAATGATATTTTCACACACCCTGTAAGGGAAATCCGACTCCGAAACCGGGAAAATTTTAGTCAAGAGAGACTTGAAGTTTTGTCTGTGACCTCCCTTGGTCACAACCTTAGTAATCGTGTAAGTAACATTCTGTAAAATAGACTTGTTGCTTTCAACTGGCAGTAAAAACGTTTTTTAGTCGATATAGTACTTCCCTCCGTTGGAGCAACAGTTTATTATACACATACAAGCATAAACATTCATATAGTAATCAAACGAGGATTTACTGGAACCAGTTTTCCTTCTGTTTTCAGACTTATTGACAGACCATTTCCCTTTCGATAAAGACACATTTAAGGATGGAAACAGTTTTAACACTCATTTCAAGTTTTGTTTTTGCGTATCAACGAGCTACCACAAAAATCAACGAACAATGATCCCGTAGAGTGATCGTATCTTGATATTATATCATAATAACCAACCAAGATTTTAAAGAATCCGTATATTGGATGGTAAATATTGACTGATATCATAATATTGTGTAACCGTAATACGATGGATAGTGTCTTTAATTGTATCTATTTCACTTTTTAATTAAAAACAAAAATATACCCAGGCGATGAAAAACGGAAAAAAAGACTTCCAAAAACAGCGAGTTCTTTTGAAGACCATACATTTAACGAGTAAGAGGTCAAAAATTTTTGCTCCATTTTGCGAAAGAAACCACACTGAGACGCTAATTGAACTAATTCAAAATATATATGTGATGATTTTCACTCACATTTTACAAAATTATACAAAATAAAAAAACGATTATCAAATTCTGAAAGTTTAACAGTACAACGTACGGAAAATTTTGAATCTATGAGGAAAATGTACTTCAATTCCAAGCATACACAGGCATACTTAAATCAACCATAAAAGTTTTCCCTGTTTGCTCGGTTCAAAGTGTCTGTTGTTTTCCAACGATATAATTTCGAATGCATCGCCCTCCTTCCTCATTTTTACAAAAAGCAGATGGGTAGACCAAACAAACGAAGTATGGGTCAAAAATGGGGGAAAATTTGACCTCAAGTGATTATTTACACAGAAGCCATCTCTCCACTTGACTAGCTTTAAAATAGTTGGATATCGCTATCATAAATTTAGAAAAAAAGCTCGTCAACAAATATCTAAAGAAAACAATAAGATTTCATTTACTCACCGAGTTTTCCATGTTAAGAGACTTAATCTGCCCTTGTTGAGCCGTTTCCACTCGCGACCGTTTTCAGCTAGAAAAGTGTCTGTAACAAGGTCTGAAGGCGGCAAGAGCACTAGTAGCAAGAGTGGTAAAATCATGGAACAAAAACAACGTATGAAATAACACGAACTTTATAAGAATTGATGTAGAATACACAGTTTGCGGAAAAGAAACAAGGAGGATTCAAATATTAAGATACGTGATCTTTTAAAATGCGATACGATGCAACCTGGCTTGAAAACAGTGGATTTACGTTGTTGGAGGTTTGGAAAGAAAATTAAAGTGAAAGAGCTGATTCAGTCTAAATATTGTAAAAAAAATAACAAGGACTCTCCAAACAGAAAATAAGGCTATGAAGTAATAATACTCAAGTGTAGCCGGGAAATTAAATTTTCCTCAAAACACCCAAAACACGCGTAGTTTGGTACTTTTTTGACCGCTTTACAGCAGAAACGCCCCTATTTTTGAGGAGATGGATTGTGCTCTGAAAGGCGAGCTAAACGCCATTACGCCCTTCAATCGGAGGCGTGATTCAATGAGGTTTTGACATCATTTAAATTAGCAGTTCTTTACTTAACTTGACTGTTCCCCAACATCAAAATCGACACAAATTGAACTAGATTTGATACAGAAGTGAATAAATTATTACACAAATTATTACACAAAGCAAATAAAGTTACAGCTTGAAACGTAAACGCAGAAACTATCAGAGAAAACCAAAACCAACGAAAACATTAACATCATGTCCATGACCTCAACCCTCAAACCTTGAAAATAATTTTTAGAAGGAAAACTCTTTAAAACCAATGAAAAAAAAAATAGCGAGTGTTGTTTTCGGAGAAACATATCAAGGATAGGAAAAGATTGAAAACATCGATGAACGAGGAGATGTTTGTTTGCAAAATATTTAAATAAGCCATCAGTGAATCTTCCAAGACAACTTAAACACACAACAACGAAGAAGGAGATGTGTACACTTGTCAGAGAGAAATTACACATGGAAAACAAAATGGCCGTCAAATGCAGTGGAAAGAAAAAATTCGGTTTGGTGAGGTTTGATAATAGGTTTTTTAGTTGCAATCTTTTGGTAGTAATTTAAAGACAAAATTCAAGTGCTGTGCAGCTGATGGTTCTGTTGTCTAAATGGGGGTATGCATGCAATTAAATTCGAGATAAAATATTAACAATAGTGATTTCATCACGTAAACTGCTTTGTGTTTCAAAACAGTTAAGAATTCTTAAACTTTCACTTACCACGAAGTTTCGCTTGACTGGCGCACTGTCTTGGGCCTTCGCTTCAAATCGCGCCTTCAGCGAAAGGGCGGAATGGCGTTCTTCTCCTTCCCCATTTTGATTGGACAATCCTTGAAGACGGTTCGATGACGTCATGACTCTATTTTTGCTTTCGATGGCTTTGTTCTCAAATCGTTCCTTTAGAGTTGATGCACCTGAAGAAAATATTTTGAAATAAGTTTGTAGTAACGTTAAATCAAAAATTTTGTGAGCGAGCAGTCTTCAGAAGACTTCAAATATTTCACTTGCTCATTAAAAATGTTATTTTGTTCAAATAAAGCTTCTTTTTGAAGAATCACTTTGTTGCAGGCTTCCCCTGGCCTAAAACAATTAAGTTTCCGTAATCCTTTCCCTTTTTACTGATGAACAGAAAGCAGTGTGTGAGCGCCTACTTATTTGTTCTTCTATACCACCATCATCCTTGGTGTGTTTAGCTTCTCCCTTCTCCTCCATGATCATCATATCACTGTCATGTTCATCATCAGAAGACATCTTTACAACTCGGTCAGCATATAAATTCTCCTTCCCTTCCGTTACCAGCACAGGTACAAGTGATGAGAATTTCCTTTCCAATTCTTCCGTTTCTTTTCTTAATTCTTCAATAGTAGATTCAGATTCAGATTCCAAGATATCAGATAAAAATGACGAACCATCCGATGAATCAAAACTACTATTATTACTGTCCATTGAATTCAAAACTTTAAAATATTCAAACTTGGTAACGACAAAACAACTAAACTCAAATACTCAAATTTCTCTTATTTGCTTTTACCATCTTTTCTCTTGTTAAAATATCGATTCTCAAAAAATTCTTAGATATTTCCTTTCCTTTGATTATATTTATCTTGAGAGTTTGGTATACCACTCTTTCACGACCTTTACTGTATGATGTCCAAACAACTTCTTTTTACTGTATGCTGTCCAAACAACTTCTTCTGGAATGGGTTGGCACTTTTTCTCTCGAACTTCTAAAACTTATTTTGCTCGTAAGTTTTTTTTCACTACAATCGTGATATTTCTCTGTTAGATTTAAAATAAGCTTCACACTAAAGAAGGATGATTTTATAAATTAGAAACAGCGTAAAAGTTGTCGAATAAAAGGAGCGAGACTGCCCAATTTTCTCATACAGCTTGATTGTTGATAAACTTTAATCAAAACTCTGGACGATGAAGGAATCAATCTAATAAATGATACTCTAAAATAAGGCGTAAATGCTCAAAGGTTTTAATTTTAGATTATCAGGATTTGTCACTTTAAACCCTATCGATAGTTTGTCTTAGCCTTAGAACAAATGTAGGTTCTCTTTAAATTTGGAAGGAACGACACTAAGGACGTTCTTATACCTCGAGTAGACAGAATATTTTCGATTAAAATTTATCTGCTTCAATACAAAGGTTTTTT
This sequence comes from Clytia hemisphaerica, assembly GCF_902728285.1. Classification (NCBI taxonomy): domain Eukaryota; kingdom Metazoa; phylum Cnidaria; class Hydrozoa; order Leptothecata; family Clytiidae; genus Clytia; species Clytia hemisphaerica. The sequence goes on from NW_027103621.1 coordinate 1,690,290, forward strand.
CTTGAGATTTCAATAATAAAAAATTGCTATAAAAGTTAATCGTTTAACAACAAATCAAAATACACCACATCTCTTAGCATGTGGCCTTTGTATCGATAAGGTAAGAAATTCTTGATTAAAAAAGAACTTTCAAAAGATGTGCAAGAAGCTAGCGTATATCACAATGATGTTGAATGATGTGAAACTGGTTTCTTGCTCTGGTGGTGAATTTTTTGTTTTCAATAACCTTAAAATTCTGATTCGACATGAGTCTAATAAACCCAGTATTAGTTGATAATTATACCAGATTAAAGTAAGATAGAAGTCAGATATCTATTTGTTAGTTTATCGTTCATACTCTGCTGATCGGGAAAAGTATATAAATTCTTTAGGACGCAACTTTTTACGTCATGATGTTGTCGAGCTTAGTACTGTGAACCAATACAAGCCCAAAGTAAATTCAATTTGGAAAGTAAGAATATCTTTAACCAAACCTGTGGATCCTCCATGAGCTTGAATACGTGGTTTATCAACAGAAAATCCTCTTCCAACCTTCTTCTCATATCTGTTCCTTCGTTCGGTGGCTGACTGATGGTAGTCATCAGATTGATCACTTGTGGTTGAACTTGTTCGACTTCCTCTCCTTGGTGCCTTGTTTTCATCCCTGAGATGAAGTGAAAAAAAGCTGGCCTTGTTTATTGAGAAATAAAGCTATGATAGTCTATAGCTAGCCTTGCAGCTCGGTTATGTCAAGACGGGTTATGAAGGATTTCAATCATATGGGCAGATAAAAAAACGAAGCATTCATTTTCATTGTTAACATTATACTATCATCAAGAATGAGATTATTACCTTGATAGCGTCCTTTGTCTGCTCTCTGTGACCTAAAGAAAAGGTAACAAAATTAAAGTGTCTGTGATGACAGATCGGAAAAGCTCATTCCGAAGTCAAAATATTTCTAAAATAAAACCCATGCATGGAAAAAGTATGTAGAGATTCAGAGAGATTCGTCAATTCGACCTTGTTTTAAGCCTCCAATCTGCTTCAAAGTCATGTATATGGTTGTAAGTGAAGCATACAGACAGGAAGAAAGACGTACAGCTATAAAAGGTTTTGAGTACTCGGAAACAATAAGCCACATCTTACTTTAACTGATTGTTGAGATCTTGTGCTTTCTGATCTTGGTTTCTCATCGTCTGACAAATCATCTAAAACATAGAAACAAGAGAACATAATTCCTATGTACCTACCTAGTACTTAGAGGATCAAAATAGGCAGGGTCAGGGGAAAAAAGCTCTAAACTTTAAAATAGGGGCCCAATACTCAGGTACGTCGTCCAAGAAAAGGTTGTTTATTCCTCACACAAATAAACACTCGCTAACCCATACGCTTGTTCAAGTAATGTCGCTGATACACCATGGCAATATTCTGTCGCAAACAGAGGGTCAACTGTGTCTGGTAAACGCTATGATATTCCTATCCTAGAATACGTAGCTATCCAAGGATAGGATAGGGTCCATGCCGTGCGCACGAGTGGCATCATCTTTACTTTATTAGTTTGATGAATCTGACTGCAAACATAATCAACTTAGATACCTTGTGTGGGTGAAGGGATATCATCTCTTCCATTCATGTCTTCACTTAAATTAAAAAAAAAAGTTTTTATCAGCTTCTAATAGAGAGGGAGTGTAAGCTCCAGTTTCAGACCACCATAAAGAGACTATGAAAGAATAAAAAAAAGAAGTTTTAGGTTTGGTCACTTAGTATAAAGAACGACATATTTAGCTGTCCCAAACTCTGTACAAAACCACCCCAACATATGCATTACTCTTTTTACTTTACACTGTTTACACTAACAGTTTTAAAGAACGATAAATTGTGCATGCCCATTATAGGGGCTGAAATTGGCGCATCCATTGTATGTAAACCTTTATTTTTCCAAATTTCTACAAAACCTTAACCCTATTCATACTAAGCTCTTAGGGGCGGTTCAAAACTTGGGAGGGGGTCAGTTCCTGCACCATCCCTTAACTTTTAAAATGATGAAATTTGGCACACAAGATCCTTGTCATGCAACGTAACCTTTGACAAAAAAATTTTTCGATGACGTCACTCATCATGCCCAAAGTGAGTAAAAACTGAAAATATCCTTTGTTCTTATAAATAGCTATTGTATTCTAACAAAGACTTTAGAAAAAAGTTCCCTGAGTCTAAAATGCTTATTTTATCTTAATTATTCAATAAATTACGGTTTAAACAATAAATTTGATATAAAAAATATATTTGTATTGGAAATGTGTTAATTTTTATGTGATACCTTGTGATATCAGAAATGTCATCATGCTCAAGGTGTCAAATTTTTTTTATTTTGAAGCTAAATAAAAGTTAAGAATTTGCAGAAAATTTCATGCCAAAAGATCCATTATTTCAGGAGCTGTTAACATAAGTTTTGCCCCCAAACAGAAACAGCCCCCCTAGTACAAAGGGGTTTAAGCATTTTATTTCTTTGAGTATTTTGTCGCTACAAATGAGGAGGTCCAGGTCAATGTTTTGATTTTAAATATAAGAAGCCATTGTCCCTTGCAGCATGGAGGTATAAAGAAACAGGAGATGTATGCTATTGTAACCAAGGTCGCCCTACAATTAAAAAAGTTACAATGTATGCATGCTCAAAATCTCATATATCATGCATTTTTAATTAGCTCTTTTATCCATAGGTGAAATCTTATTGGTTCATTTAAAGCTTTAGAAATTAAATGAGACGATATTCATTGTTTCTGACATCAGTGTAAGAAAATATTTGGACTAAAGAGAGGCCTGTAAACTTGTCAATTCTTCATCAAATGATAAGATTTTTCGATCAATGTTTAAGGTGACCTCTATTGTTTGAGACTTTCTTCCAAAATTCTCCAGCGACTTTATGTCTACAAATTGGGTCTGAAATTGTGTGTGCTTATAAAGAACTTTTCATTTTCTGACTTGAAAAAATATCTTTACAGAGAAATTTAATAGAACAGTAAATTGAACATAAACTTGTTTTGTGGACAAAGTTTTATTTAATTGTCGTACCGGGTGGGCTAAAAAAAAAACAAGTACAAATTTCAAATTCGGATGTTTGACGCGCTATTCGTTTTTTTAGCCGGCATCTTTGGATAGAAAAAAATAAAGATATTACATTTATTCTGTGAAAGTTTGAGAAAGTTTCACGCATTCAAAAGAGAGTTAGTAGATATTTCAGGGACCTATCTATTTTTAAATTGTTTAAAAATTGATGTCAAGTGAAAATATTATCAGAGCAGGGAAGAAACTAAACAATACCATGAAATTTTTTTTGCTAGCTCGAGCATATGGCAAGCTATTTTTCCATTACTTTCAAGAAACTGTCTTTCCATCTCTTTACATTCCTCTGATAAAATGTTATGCTTTTTTGAAGCCCTTACTTTTCCTGAGAAATGATCACACTTTAATATAATGCCAATTATGCATGTAAGTTTTAGAAATACTTTCTTTTTGCATTGGTTTTAGCATACAATACAATATGGAACATAAGTTATTTGTAGTTGCGGCCTAGCCCGGGGGGAGGGTACTTAGCCAAAAATGGATGATGGGTATGTGCGGACAGTAAGGGTCGGTTTTTTTACCTTTCAAAGTCTCTCTAAGGGTCGGAAAAATCAGAAAGTTTTAAATTAGTCTCTCTAAGGGTCGGAAAATTCTGGAAATTTTTTGATTTCCAGAGAAAAAAATTGTAATAAAGTCTCTGTAAGGGTATGACTTTTTTCAAAAATCGAAAAAAAAAAATTCAAAAGTCTCTCTAAGGGTCACCTTTTCAGCAAGAATCAGTCTCTCTAAGGGTCGGTTTTCGGAGGTCCCGTCCGCACATACCCCTCATTTGCCAACCCTAGTACCCCCCCCCCCGGGGGCCTAGCAAAATACCAAGGAATGTCTATCGAACTGTTTGATTACTGAACCAATTATTTACTATTACTATTACAGAATATTATGGTAATCGAACCAAGAAATTTCAGTAAAGTTCAATTACTGTTTGATTGTTCTGTTAATGTTCGATCGCGATTCGAATATACCTTAATTGAACTAATTTTTGCTTTTTTTCGGTTTTTCATTAAAATCACAAAAATTTGACCGCGAAAAAAAGTTAGAAAGTTAAAAACCGCGAAAATTAATTCCCGTGAAATACAATTTTTTCCAATTTAAAAAAAAAAATTGAAAAATCCCTAGAAAAATTATAGAAATTTGTCCGAAAAAGGGCAAAACCGCAAAAATTAAAACCCGCAAAAATTCCAAAATGAAAAAACCCACGAAAATTAAAACCCGCAAAATGCAATTTTTCAGAGATTTTTTTTCAACAGCGAAAATTAGTTCCGCGAAAATTAGTTCCAATAAGGTAGTTCAATACCGGGTGCGCCACAAAAAAGTTTCTCTCTTTGAAACTAATTTTCTCGAAAGCTAGAAATTTTAAAAGAACCATTCCTTTTTCATTGGAAAGAAGAAAGAAAAACTTAAATTCTGATGGGTCATTTATCAAATTCGATTCATTAGATCAAAAGTTATGCTCAATTGAATAAAAAAGTTACTTTCAGAAAGTGCTCAAAAACGTCAAAAATCATCAGTATTTTCGTTTCAGTCATTAAAAATGATAATTAGCTATCTAAATGACCTTTTGTTATATAAAGGAAGACTGAATTTCAACGATAAGAAGAAAATTCATCAAAAAAGCCCAAAAAATCTGGTAAAATTCATAAAAATACATCAAATATGGGATTCGAGGTAGATCAACAAGTCTTACATAGACTTTATCCAGTCTAGCACCAAAAACCTAAGGAAAATTTCAGTAAATGCAAATTAAATGGATTTTGATGATGATTTTAAACCCTTTCGACCCTTCAAAATTTATGTGATTAGTTACTGCAAAACGCTATTAATCATGTAAATGCTATTGCAATTGCCAAATTTAAAATAAAAATTTAATATGTCGATTTTTAACGTTTTCGAGCACTTTCTGAAAAGTAACTTTTTTATTCAATAGAGCATAACTTTTGATCTAATGAATCGAATTTAATAAATGACCCATCAAAATTTAAGTTTATCTTTCTTCTTTCTAACGAAATAGGAATGGTTCTTTTAAAATTTTTAGATTTCGAGAAAATTAGTTTCAAAGAGAGAAACTTTTTTGTGGCGCACCCGGTAGGTTTGATTGCAGTTCGATATGTTGGGTCATAGTTTCATAGGTTCAATCGTAGTTAGACATTCAAGTGTCTCGGTTTTTTCTGGGCCATAGACCATTCCGCCTTTCCATCCGCCATATTGAATTGTATGCAAAAATTATGGTGGCCGAATTGCCGTGGTGAAATTCCCTTAGAACGTATGCAAAACATATGCAAGAAGAAACTATTAATATAAAACTTAAATGCACACCTTGAGTTGGTCTAATAAACCTTTTTTTAAAGAGGCAGCCATGTCCCAATTCCGATTCCCCAAATGACTGTTATGAAAAAAATCTTATGTTTACAAACCTGTACAAACATTACCTCTCCAAGTTGAAAGATAAACTATTGCAAGAACTCTCGAAACAAAACATCTAACATCTAAGATTGCTGTAATGTGAAGATGTCAATTTATGTAATTTTAAAAAGTGTGAATTGTAAAAATAATTATTCATGTAATACTTTTTATGATGCTGTTACTATTGTTGTCATTTATGACGTTGTACATATTGCAATAAAAAATTATATTTTGTATATATAAGAAGCAATTATTGTTATTTGGTTTAATTGGTTCAATGTATCAAATCTCTCAGTTTAATTGACACTTTGGTATCTTTGTTGCGTCACAGCGAAAGGTTTGTTTTTATTTTAGTTTGTATCTTTGAAAGACCCCATTGGATTTAGGCAGCGCTGATTTAGGACCACTCATGGTATGCATGATAAGTAATTATGCATGGCTGTATCATTGTTTTTATGCTGGAGTACCGTAAATCCTGAAATAAGCGCCCGGGCGCTTATTTAATTTTTCAGGCTCTAAGGGGGGCGCTTATTCAAGCGGGGCGTTTATTCGAGCGGGGTGTTTATTTTTTTATTTCAGAAATTTGTATATCAACAAATTCGAAATCTGCTTAAACTTAACTGTTTCAAAGGGTTGATTTTTCAAAAAAGGATGAATAAAAGAAAAATTAGAAAAATCCAATTGACAATTTCTATCATTTTATTCTTAATCGCTTTCTTTCTTTTTAAGACACAAGTATCTACTCAATATCTTATTCAATCAATAACAATATTCGAACAAGCGCCCCTCCCGGGCGGGGCGCTTATAATATTATCTTAACTAAAAGGGGGCACTTGTTCGACCGGGGCACTTATTCAAGCGGGGCGCTTATTCGAGGATTTACGGTACATAATTATTCAACATGGCTGCCTCTTTAAAAAAAGGTCTATATCAACATCCCTCCTCTAATTCCGACACCCTTCTTTAGAGACAGGAATAATATGAAAGCTTGAATTACTGATTGATAAAGGATTATTCTTCTGTGACCACTAAGGCGGTCATCGAAAAAATGCTCTGTTCGCGTCGCAACGGATGTCAAAAATGCATGCGGCGGACGGGCGGTCAAAAACATTTCCAGGTTTTTTTAATCACGCCAGTAACTCAGCCGGGCGGGTGGTAACGCGAGCAAAACAATTTTTCGATGGTCGTCAGAGCAATTGAGAAAAAAGCTATACTTTAAAAGAACAAATTGCTTTTCCCAGATTTTTTTCCGCATCTCCGCACCAGGAAAATTTGATGCGGGTGGGTGACGCGAATAGAACAATTTTTCGATGACCGCCTAAGCAAAGAAAAACAGTTTCAACCTTTCTATCAATTTCAGCCGATAAAAAGGGTGTTGAAATTAGAGGAGGGTTATCGACATTAGATCAAGTTACGGTAATACACCTTTCCCGTAATTTGTAAAACTAATGCGCGCGCATTATTTTGATGCTCTCCACCGTTTGGTCTCTGGAGGTAAACAAACCCATGCGTTCCCTTAGGGAAAGTTGGTTCTTTTAGCTTTTCTTAAGTTCTGTCTAACCAAATCCCCTGAAATTTTAGTATGTTCAATCTATTCGTGATATTATACCATCCTGAAAATATTTTGCTAAAAGAAGATCGCTGTCAAAAGTAAGAGGCTCAAATCCCACTTTCCCTAACCCCTCGCAGGCAAAAATGCGTTTTTTACCTCCCAAACAATTTTATACACAACAGTGGAGCGCACATTTTCCCGTGCCATTTCTGAGAAATTTGAATTACGGGAAAGGTGTATTGGCATTATATTAAAGTGTAATCTTGTAGAAGGAAGATTAAATTTGCTTCTTTTGAAAACTAGAAATAATCAAATTCACTAATCTCTTATAACAAGCACTTCAAAAAAGCATAACATTAGACATAAACTCAAGCTGAAAAATCATCCGCAATGGTACAAAAATAATCCTTATTCGGCTGATGGTAAATTATTCTCCTGGGAATAGAACCGCCCAAACAATCAAATCAAGACATTGATCTTTGATTTGGTAATTGAACACCTATTGTTTGATTAAAGTTCGATTGAGTTTGATGGTTCAATTGAGAAAATTGGTTCAATAGGCCATGGTTAACCGTTGACATCCCCTGCCTGCTGCCCCTGTGCTTGGCTGGAAAAGATCTATAAGTATCTCTAAGAGGAGAATTTCTACCTTGATGGACGAGCTGTTGGCAGGTGAGACAAAACTTACTCATTGTGATAACCGTTTGTGTATTCCACTTCAACGTCAGACATTCTTCTTCTTTTTCCAATAAATGAAACAGCAAATCACTGTCGTCCAGGTGTAGTGTTCAGAAACCAGCCCCTTTCTACGCAAGTCGAAGTGATAATTTTTTAAACAGTCAAATAAAAAATTAAAATGGACCTTCCACAAAATCCTGTTAGATTAAAAACATATAAACGAATACCAATTTTGGTTAGTGTTAAAATTGATTTGATCTGTTGATTGTGATACACTTGATCTTTATTTGAGTGATGTGATCGAGATCTATTTACAAATGACAGTGGGAAGGCGTAACTATGCTGCTTCCCCGTAGACTGTTTTGGTACATACAGTGCTCCCTACCTATACCAAAGAATTCTTCTAAAGTAAAGAATAGTAATCAAAAGTTAAAATTTCAAAAATAAAATTTTCCCATACTCCTGGTTTTGCTATATCTTTAAACTTTTTCAGCTTTAAAAGTATGAATTTTAACTTATCTCCACAAAACAACAACAAATGAAAGCCGATTGACAACTTCACTGCATAGCTCTCAACATTGCACGTTCCAGATATGGGAACTCGTGTGCAAAGAAATCACGGCCAAGATCTCCCCCATGCTGCCTTTTGAAAACACGTCAGACATGTTCATTTACAATGACGTCATAAATCTTGATATCATTTTGGCAGAAATGGTTTTTCTGATAGAGATGACTTTGATGATTGACGATTTTTGACAAATTAAATCATGTGTTTTTCCTCATTATCTTCAATATCTTGAACCACAAACCTCTTTTTTTTTTTGCACTCATGGTCCACCACGGCATGTGCCGCCCTTTTTAAGGTTTTAAGGGTAGGTTTTTCGCCCGGGGGGGGGGGCACTCATATGATCTGGCCTACGTCATGTGCCGCGCTTAAGGGTGGGGTTTTCAGCATCCCAAAATGCACTGTAAGGGTGTGTTTCTGTGAGATTGCACTGCAAGGGTCGAATTTTAAAACAAATTCAAAATAATTGTTAAAAAGAAAGGTTTATACTTCTCGTTTGTTTGAAAAAGTTTCTATTGTCTGATAATTCCATAATTACAGCTGACAAGAATAATTTTCCCAGTTTTTCTTTGAAACAGAAAATTTCCCAAGCTTTTTCTTTCACGCAGATTTACAGCTGAGAAATATAGTGCAATATAAGGGTTAGGTAAATCAAGAGAAAATGCACTGAAAGGGTACCTTTTCAGACATATTGAACTGCACTGTAAGGGTACGATTTTGAAAAGCAGATTTTGCGCGGCACATACCGTCGTTTCGAAATCGAGTGCCCCCCCGGGGTTTTTCGAGATCCTCGAAATGCACTGTAAGGGTGGTATTCTCAGTGTCCTTTTGGTAGAGGCCATAGAGGGCACTGCGCAAGGGTCTTCTTTTAGCTGGATACACTGGAAGGGTGTTTTTAGAGAATGCTAAATTGCAAGTTTTACAGAAAAATCTGATGTATCTTTATAGTTTTCACTCGCATCCATGTTGGATTTGCTTCTAGGACATTGTGTCGACATCTCAGGCCCATTTCGCCATTTTCAGGTGGCTTCAGCAAAATAAGACAATAAGGGCCAGAAAGGTTTGATAGAATGCACCGTAAGAGTACCTTTTCACTGCTCAAGAGCTGCACTGTAAAGGGTCCGATTTTGAAAACCATTTTTTTGGCGACACATGCCGTCGTTTAGAAATCGAATGCCCCCCGGATCCAGCGGCAGCCCCCCCCCCCTTACCAAGCGGCAGTAATCCTCCCATCCAACAGCAACAGCCCTTAGAACACAACAAATTTTCAGTTCTCATCATGATAACGGTAAATTTTCCATGACAATAAAAGTAGGGAAAACAGACAAATGACACATAGGCAAAAATCTTAATCACGCTATCAAACGATCAAACCAAAAAAAATTGAAATCCATGGGGCCCGAGGGGGGGAGGGTACTTAGGCAAAAATGGATGATGGGTATGTGCGGACAGTAAGGGTCGGTTTTTTCACCTTTCAAAGTCTCTCTAAGGGTCGGAAAAATCAGAAAGTTTTAAATTAGTCTCTCTAAGGGTCGGAAAATTCAGGATTTTTTAGGAAATTTTTTGATTTACAGAGAAAAAATTGTAATAAAGTCTCTCTAAGGGTATGACTTTTTTCAAAAATCGAAAAAAAAAAATTCAAAAAGTCTCTCTAACCTAAGGGTCACTTTTTCAGCAAAAATCAGGCTCTCTAAGGGTCGGTTTTCGGAGGTCCCGTCCGCACATAACCCTCATTTGTCAACCCTAATACCCCCCCGGGCCATGGGGTCATGAAAAGGAAGGAGCAATTTAGATATACAGTGGAGTCTGCGTAACTCGAACCTCTACAACTCGAATGTTTCTCCAACTCGAAAGAATTTTCTAGTCTCTTTAGTTAAAAATGTCTTTTTTTAAACCTCAATAAATTCGAAATTTCAATAATTCTAACAAATGTGTGTTCCCCGTGCGTTTTCTAACAAATGTGTGTTCCCCGTTGCGTTTTCTAGTTATGGACACTCCACTGTATCTTTTGACCAAAATGAATATTTCTGGTATAATGTATGATAGTTGGATTGAGAAAAGCATCAACAGATCTTTAGTGAATTCTACTTTAAAACAATTTATATTTAAGCTTACCCAATTAAAATATGAGCATTATAAAAATACCAAAATAATTCTTAAAAATAAGTTGAAAATATCATTCCACGCAATTTCAAAGTTATCAAAACTTATCGAAAACATAAGTTCAAAATTTCCGTCAAAATTTCCTATGAAAGTTTTTCTTGCATCAGCTCTTAAAAGTAGACGATCCAGCGTCCCTTGAGAGGCATTAATGACAAGAAAAACTTAGAGTAAACTCTCTTTACCTTTGAGAGTCCACTGTTGACGTTTCCAAAGACGAACTGTACCGATAGAATTCGAAGAAACCTTAAGAGAAATCTTTTAAACAACATTACACCAGAGAGAAAGAATCGAAGATTTGAAATAACAAAAATGAAGACATAATTTCAATTGAAACTGTCTCAGTAATACACGGTGTCTGGTGGTGAAGCTTAGATGACGTCATTTCTGACCAATCAGTCAGAGTTTATCAGGTCTTTTGTCAAAGAAGAATATTTAAAAAAATAGGAAATATCGAGACAAAGTAAGGAGCGAAGAACTCGTAAATCTATAAAAAAACAATTAATAATTAAATTAAAGAATAGAGAAGTTATCACAATTAAAAATCCTGTTCTAAAAATAAAGAATCCAGATACTGTCTAAAAAAAAACCAAATCATATTTCATTTTTTCGTGAAGCTTCAGAAAAGAAACTATTTCAGTCAGCTTATATGTACACATACGCGTATCAAGGTGATTGAATTTGTTTATATTCGAATTCCACCTTGTATCGTTCGATAGCAGCTACCATATCAAAAATGTTTTCGAAATATTCAATGAGCACAGGTTCTGAAAGCATACACGCTAAAAATTGTCTGTATCTGATTTTCCAATCACGGTCCAAAGCTCCAACTGATTGGCCACCGGGAGAGTTTAAATTATCCGTCGCGTGTGAAGGTCCAAAACTGTCAGTAGGAGTGTCTCTCTTAGGTGAGCTTGTGGAAATTGAGTCCTGGTTTGTAGCGTTTTCAGAACTATGACGATTTTGTACAGAATGACTGCTAGACCCAGTTTCAATTTTGATAGGTGTGCTTGATCCGAGGTGATGTTCGACAGCTTTCCGCATACCGTTACCACCATCACCACTCGCCGTTGACGAGTGTTTGACGTTTAAAAAGTCCGTCGATGACGAAAGTGACGAACTATTTGAATCAATCAGTTGTTGAGGTACGAAAACAAAATTATCGTTACGTCCGCTGTTTAGACTATCCGCTGTTATAGAAAGACCGGAGATGTCCGGAGCAGGAGAGGAAGCTTCTTTGGCAACGTCTCCGATTTGAAGAAGTAGCGTTCCACATTTTGCGATCGATTGGTATAAGGTTTGTTCTTGTCCTGGGTCTTCACGGAAAAGCGAAAAGAAACTTTTCCATAACTCGATAAATTGTGACTAGAAAATAGAAAAAGGAATTCGACCAGAAGAGAATATTACAGTCCTCAACAATAACTACATATACGAGTTTTTGTGACCCTTAAAACATAATTAGTTTACTAAAATTAGACAAAGACAGTAACTTCACTGGCTTTAGCACAGCTATTAAAACAGAACTCGACGTACTATTCATTGAAGCAACAAGGGAATCTAAAGAATGAAACCTACAAAATATAAAGAACAGACCTGGTTCATATCAGGAAGATCACCATCACCGTCCTCATCTTTTCTGTGATCGATCATCGACTCCACAAATTTCTTCACTTTCATTCTCGCCTCACTTCCTGTGGAGGAGAGACGAACCAAATTCCCCGTGTTCAATTCAAAATCTTCATCCTCGTCAGCCTCAAACCTAATGTTCTCCTTCTGAGAGGATGTTTCTAACTCCTTATCAGCAGTGTTCTTTTGTAAAGTTTCCGATTCTTTCACAAGTTCATTCTTTCGGGTTTCTGTATCGTTTTCGTTCATAGCATCTGCTATCTGGTCCATCAAATTTGAAGTGTCATTCAGCGTGTTGTCACCAAAAACGTCCCCTTCTTGTCCACTATCATTACATTCAGCCCCTTGCCCACTAACATCACACTCACTTTCGTGCGATTGACAAGTAGAAGAAGACGACAAACTCAAGCGTTCAAGACGTTCAGTGCTCAATGCTTTCAACAGTTCATCTTTACTGGAGGATGATAAAACACGCCCTGATCTTTTTAAAACTGGATGGATGTCTTGCATGGGAGTGTTATGATGCAAGGGCGGTGAATCGGGCGTTCCTGTGGGTGACATTACGATTTCTTCTTTGTCTTCGATGCGACCTTTTGAAGGAATGACTTGTTTGGTTCGGATGACGAGAAGTGATTCTTCGTGGGAGCCGATGGGCGGTGACGAATTTGCGCCCTCTTCTGTTACTTCAGCTTAGAGAATAAAATCATGAAAGTCGATGAGTTCTAAGTAAATAAAATTTGTATGTGATAATGCAACCACAAAAAGGGTTGTTTTGTTCATTGTCAAAGTACTTTCTTGAAAAGACTTGATTAAAAACAATGATTTATTCAAAAATGTTTCACTTATGTTTCTTCAAACAACGGGAAGGCTGAAAAATCAAATCAAGACTGAAAAAAACGAAAGTGATTACCTGCAGTCTCGACCACATCAAAGCGTTCATTTTCTTTCCTTGAGAGTTCTGCTATTTCTTCAGGTAAGAGGGCGGGAGGGAGATGCATTTCATATAAGAGCCTCATCTTATGAGTGATATCACCTCGACAAATCTTTTCGAAGATCAGAGTGAACTCTTTGAAGTTGATTCGTCCATCACTGTTTGTATCCACAACCTGAAGTTAAAACAGAACAATGCAATGAATGATTACTATGCCTTTACCAGTCTATAAATACCAGAGGAAATGACAGCGGTGAGCGGTTTCGAGTAAGTCTTATCAAAAGGTTTCAAATTTTGCCTTGTGTATGGTTATGTATGTTTTATCATGAACATATAAACGACTGGACATCTATCTTTTATTGTCTCTTTGAGGCGAGCTTCGTTGCCGCCTGTATTTCAAAATTGATATGAAAAATCCGACAATATTCCATCATAATTTTATTTCTTTGAATTATTTCGGTAAAAGGTTTTATTAGAGCTTGAACATTATTCCCAATTCTCAAAAAAAATTACTCTCGAATTTTTTCACAAGTTTGTAATATATTTTATCAACATTTCCAACTCTAAAATGCAGAATTTCAACTGCGTGTATACGTTTGAATCCCTTTTGTCACTCCAATAATTTTTTTTATGACTTGAAAAAAATAGCTTGCCAAAGTTTAGAGCCTGTGTCATAAGAATATCGAAATTAGAATGCGACACTCTCTAAAATTATTAGACACTTTTAAGTCAAAATTTAGAAATATTAGTCGGAGTTTTGATAGGCTGACGATGATTTTGCCTCTGTTATCTTTGTTATGATATAGATAAAAGACTTGAGAAGAGTAGAACAACAGAGACTTTTGTCGAAGTTTTAACGTTGTTAGCAAGGTACTCCCAAGGGTATATCATCAAAATCTATTGTTTCATTTTATGTTTTTAACGAGGCGGCAACGAAGCTAGCAGCCCTTTCTACAAAAAGACAAAGGAGATGGCTGTCCAGTCGTTTATATGTTCATGGTTTTATTCAATGTTTGAAAGCTATTAAAGTTTTTTTTGTTTTCCTTTTCTTGTTTTCCTTTTCTCGCTTTGTTTCACTTACCCTGAAACATCGTTCCGCCAGAGCCTCGCCCATCTCGCTGGCACCCCAAGGCGTGAGAACGAAAAACAATTGTTGAAAGCGAAGGGCGTCAATCCATATCCCTTCATGAGGGTCACGCCAACTACTGTACTCCGCCGGATAGTCAACTTTCTTGTTTTTATCACCCCAATATCGACTCTTCATGTTGGCACTCTATGGCAGATAGTAGAAATAGAGAGCTTATTATAGAGAGATTGACAAAGACTATCGAAGCAGAGAAAATTTGAAAGATCAACCCCAAAAAGAATGTACACGTTTTTTTTTTTATAAGAACGTTAACAATTTTCGAAGCCTTCGGATGTTCTTAGTTTTTTGGATTTGAAGCCTAAAAATGTTCTTAAAATGTTCTTATTTTCAGCATTTTTTGAGCATTTTGATGTAATTTCTTAAGAAAATGCATGTTTTTAAGTCTCCAAAGCCTTAGAATGTTCTTAGAATGTTCTTAAATTTTTGGGCCTCGAAGCCTTATGTTCTTATATAGTTTGTTCTTATAAAAAAAAAAACGTGTATGCTTTATGCAAAGGCAAAAACATTTCCAAATCAGCTCTTGATATATAAATTTTGTTTACAGTAATGCCCAGTAATGCCAGAGTTGTAAAGTGAGTTGAAGGTAAACGAATTATACCTTGAATATTCCGAACAAGCCTTCCAATTCGTTAGCAGGGAAGGAGACATCTGAAGCCAAAGAGCGAATTACGTTTCGTTTCACGCCATCTTCCAAGTGCTGAAACATTTAACAAGAGTGAAAATTATGATGCAAATAGCAAACTATTATTTGAAAATGTTGATGAAAAGTGCCGTCTGGTCAGAAAGTTTTGTTTAATTAGAGAGACGGTTAAACATATACTTCTCACACAATTAAGCGCTTTTTTAAACTTTTTTTCAATCTTTTTTTGCCATAAGGAAATATCGCCCGATTATCATAAAGGGATACCTGAACGACTCTCAAACGTTGTTGGTTTCGTTGTTTGTCGATATTTTCGGTCGTTAAGAAGCCGAATTTTCGATACGACACCACAATGATGTCATTGATGTCCTAAAAACGGGAACGAAAAATGCATCAAATTTAATCGAGATGCGCGTTGGGTATCCACCATATTTGGGTTAGACGTTGAACGAGGGAATGGTCTCCCAATAAAAATAGCCTGAATCGACGTTTGCCCAAAGATGACGTGTTCTTCCCAATTTCAATCCCTTGCAGGACACATCCAGACACCGTCTAATGGTGGACCGCTTACTCAGAATTACAACTTTTGATCTTTCAGGCCTCTTAGAAGACTGAAACGATGGATTATAAAACAAATAACAACTGAATGAAAAAATCTTACGACGTCTGGTCCGTTAGTGACACGTTCATGTTTGTAAGTGGACGTCTTTTCCAGGATGTTTGACGCGTCACGGCTGATGACACGTTCGAAGTAAGCGCTCAACACGGTCATCGCTTCACCGTCATCGTGACAAGCCATTAGTCGTGCTTTGTTCGCTTCCAAGATGGTCAACGCGAGCTGGAACAGCACCTATCGAAGGAAAAACTTTTGATCATTCTTAAGAAAATATTAAAATAGACAAGTTAACTTGCAAATTCATATCTTTCAGCGGTATCCACACGATCATCAGCAGTGTTCCAGCGGCATTCTCATTATTATGATATGTGTCGTTTGACGTAACAGTTTAAAGATTTTTTAGGGTTATGACCAAATTATAGTACATTGTAAAGATTTTTTTGGAAATCTATCGAAAAGTTTTCGGTGGTTTTTCGTTGCTCAACTTAAAATTAGTAAAAATAGCCTTTTGCAACCTTTAGTTAAAAATATTCTCTTTATAACAACAAGGAATTTTATTCAAAAAAAAGTGAAATCAATTTTTATTATAAAAACCCTTGATAGAAATCAAGTCCAGAATGCGAGCAATGCATTCTTCAGGGCTCTGACCATAAGTGAATTTTTCATAATTTGCGTGTTTAAAATGTGTTTTCTGACTGATGTAACCAACAAAACTATGGCATGTTATACATTTTCTGTTAGACAAACTATTCCTGAATCTGAAAATTCAAAAATTGCATTGAAAAAATTTGATGAAGAAGAAACTGAAGACTTTTGCGAGGATGAGTATTTCAACTTTGAAGAGCTTAGCTTCGGCGAAGAAAAAACATTTTGAAAATTTTTTCGCAGTAGATGGTGTATCTTTTACCGAACAATAAAAATTTTTGCGGAAAGTTTTTGTAAGTGCTTCTTTGTCTCGAAATCTTCAAAATAGTGTTTTTTCATCAATTTTTCATCTGGATTTTGCTTAAAAAAACAGTCATAACTTTTGACACATCTTTTTAGAAAAATTTTCCGCAAAATTTAAAATAGTTCAATTCTTTGCGGACAGTTTCAAGAAAGTTCGAAACAAAAAGGTTAATTACCCATTAAAACTTTTTATAAAAGAAGGTGATGCAACATATTATTAACGTCTTTTTAAAGTTCATAACGTCATTTTTGCAATTAAGTTCTTAATTACTCTAAAGGGGTTTGATTAAAAAACAATTTCTGAAGGCAATTCTTTGTTAAAAGTGTTAACGAATCTATCTAAAACATAACTTTTATGTTCAGATACTAAAATCAATTTTCTGACTATGGTCAGAGCCCTTAATATAAAGCTACTTTGTTCAATTTCAAGGTTGCAAAGATTTCGTAAATCTATTGATTGACAATTGTTGAGCAATGATCGAAAAGTTAAATACCTTAGCACCATCATAGAAGAAGCAATCCAATATGTGTACTGCGCATGACAAAGGAACCACACTATACAAGACAAAATCTTACATTACTAAAGTTGCAAATTGAGATCAAAAATCTTTTCTACCTGTCTGTCATCATTAACGAGGGGTTCGGAGAAAAAAAAAACAATGACACCTTGAAAGATTATTATATTCTTAAGTTAAGAAAGCAGGTTTGAGGCATCACTTATTGTATTGCTGAGGTTCTGCTGATACATGTAATTCGACCAAATGTATAACTAAAATCTATCATAAGTAAAGTGATGTTTTAAGATGGTTTTTACCTGATAAAGATGGTGAGGAACCATGACAAGGAGATCATACTTAACACGCCCACTTTTTTGAGATGCGCGTGAAGGTCTGGGATGTAGTCTTCAGTTAACACTTCGAATACCGCTACAAAGTAAATGATTAGATTCGTCTTTCATACTGATCAATTATGTTTCTCGAACACCCTAAAGGAAGTCCATGATTTCAAAAGACCTTCAAATTTTGATTCGAAATGTAAAATTAAGCCCGACTTAACTTTACTTCGTTTTTATTCAAATTGCCTGCTTCTAATTCGGCGCAATTAATAGCGACAGAGGTTTTCTTAAATCGGGTTCACAGCTCTTTCAAGGAAGCCTGGAATACCAAGAAATTATTAGTTAAAAAGACGCAGCAAAAAAGCGCTCGGTCAGGTAAATAAAACAATTATTAATTAAGTTAAATACAATCGTCGTAAATTTGAAAACAAAGTTTAATAAATGAAAATTGACAGTATCAATTCAGTTCACGGCGGACTTGGATAATTGAAACGTTGCATTTTGTAAATATTCTCGTGTGTTTTTCATCGGCTTCCATAACATAACGTAAAATTTGCTACCGTAAAACATGGTCACAAACAACATGTTAACAATCGTTATTATCAACACACGAGCCACTATTTCAATATCCTTGTCCTTTTGAAGATAAACAAAGGGAAAATAGGTGATGTATGTTATAATGCTTGTAAACGAGGAGTAAACTATTGGCATTGCTTCATTGAAAGGTCCGGGAAGGTTCCGACCACGATAGGCTTGTATACTGGACAACAAGTGTAACAAGATGATCAAAATGATTTGTACAGTGACGTGATTACCAGAGTTACATCTTATAACTCTCTCATATCTAACATGGTCGATTTCAATAGTCAATTCTAACGGTACCGATTTGATGGTAAGAGCCAACGCGCTAAAATCGATGGCTAGCAATAACGAGACTAAAACTATTTGACAAGCCAATGCGTTTCTCATCACTTTCGCTGTCAATCGAAGCTTTGCATTGAATGCGGTGAGGAGATTCTGACATTTAATCAAGATCAAGGTTTGTGGACTGAATACCAGTGTTGAAATTACCAACAACTCAGTCAAGCAGGTGAAGTTTGTTGTCTCGGGAACCAAATAAAGTACAGTGATACACAAAAACAAGAGAAGCATAGCTAAGTTATGTGTGACCATGATCGGGAAATTGGATCCTCGAACGATGACAGTTTGTCTTGATCGGTAGAAGATGATCATTGAAATGGACATTCCAATAGCCGAAAGAATGGACAAAGAAATTGCAATCTGCAGTCCTGTTTGGTTGTATACAGTTATATACCTGGTGGTGTAAGGATCGTAGCACGATGCCCTGGAGCCCGTAGATAAGGTCATCTCTGGACATGGATTGCAAGTAGAATAGAGTATTGTACCGTTTGCTTGGTAGTGATTTATTGGGCATTTCTTACAGCTCCATCCATAAGATTCGTTGCTGAAAATACCATCGATATCGTCTTGAGGTAGTTTTACGAAACTGTTCTCGTGTCCTTTTCGGCACACGGGAATGGGACAGACTTCCATTTTCTCATTGGTAAATAACTCAAGAAAAGACTTTGAGTAGAACACCGGAGTAACGATACCTTTTATGAACCTGATGTTGACGTCAAAGAATGAGCGCGAATCTTCTAGGCTTTTGCTTCTTTTTATTAAACCTTGTTTAAATCTAGTAAATGTTACATATTGGAAGTAATTTAAATGGAAGTTAAAGAATTGTATTAACTGTAGCATTCCTGTCAGTTGGTTGTTGAAAATATTGACACAGTTAAAGATCTTAATCTGATCTTCAGCGTTTAACGTTGTGTTCTTCATTATAAGGAGTTTGGAGACGATTTTGTCGAATATCTTCGTATTGAAGTGTAGTCTACTGAATGTTCTAACTGATGACAGCGGTTTTGCACGAATAGATTTGGGGAAACTTGCGGAATCCTTTAAGTCCATGAAAAGCAGATTCGATGACCTCCAAAAACGATACAAATCAGACGCTGAATACTGCATTAAGAACTTCCAAGTGAATTTAGGTGCACCGAAAACTAAAATGAAACGCAAGTCTTCTCGTTTGAGAGCTTCCAAAAGGCTTCTGGTACCATTACCTGATTTGAAATGCTTCTCATTCAAAGTATATCTTTTATAACAAAGTCTCCGCTGAATGGTTTTTTCATCGAGTAATTTTTTAAAATATTGGAAATCTAACCGATAAAATATAGACCGGCTTTGTATCTCAATAAGAGCGAAGCGTTTGATTTTCTTGTAAGATGCTCGTGAGCGAGGGTTCAGTGCGTCTAATAAGGTTCTGGCGTTCATTTGAAAGGCGTTTCGATTAGATTTAACATTACGCTCCAGTAACCATTTCGGCAACTTAGTCTCATTATCGGCTAGCACAACTACATAGTCTTCCCCAAAAAAGAATTCTGCTAGTAATCGAGAAATCATCTTGGGAGCCTCGATGATGAGGAGAATAATTCTTGATGAAAATTGCCATGAGGTGATTTCCCTTCTATTCCATCGCGGGAAGTCCTGGGTCTGATTCGAAACGAAATAAGCGGGGTTCGATCGCAAATCAATCGCTATTCTCAAAGCTTCATCGGAACCACAGAATTCGATTCTTCGATACTCGATATCATTCATCGATAAGAATCCATCGATTCGGTCGAATCCTTTTTCTTTTAAATACTCATCCCAATGGGACTTTTTATCTTGGTACGCATATTCAATGGCTTCCCGACAAACATTCGAACGTAAAGAGTCTCTTTGGTTTTTCTCACATTGTTCGTATAAACCGATCATTAACATAGGTTCGTTCCCAGGACTTAAGCGTTGCGTCGATGCCAGGGCCATAAAATAAAACAACAATACGACACGTATCATTTCGCACGTCTAGTTTACCTTCGTTTGAGTTTAGAATTTCTTAAAAAACTATTGATATCAATTTCAATCTAGGTATACTTAAATTCTGTAGTTTCGATTTAAGTGACGTTTTTTTCGAAGATATTTCGAATATTGAATTGTCTTCTTTTATATTATTTAGTTATTTCCAATTCAAAACATTATGATCACACTTTCTAAGTTACTGGAGGAATGCGGTGAAAATTAATCATGTTATCTGTAGTTATACCGCTATCAAACTCAGTTGAGAATTTATAATAAAGCGATTTTTCAACAGTACAGCCGATAAAAAAATATTTTTAAATTTTTTCGAATAATTTAAAATATGAACTTTACTTGATGGCCTAACGAGAAGAACAAACACTTAAAACGACCATTCACAATTAAAAACTGAACTTTTAATGAAAAATCTGGAGACAGACTTATTTGCATCTCTTTTAAGAAAAACAAACACAATGCATATTGGACCTACCTAATGATAAATATAGAATGAAAATAGAAAAGAAAGTAAAATAAGAAACCGGTTTTTCCGGTGAATTTCTTTTTCGAAAATCGGGCGGAAAATTTGGGCAGCACCATTTTGCATTATTGTGCAAAGAATCAGAAAAATCGAACGATCCAGTCCTGAGAAAAGCTAGCATCAAACGGACGGACGGACGGAAGGACACAGGTTAATTTATAGGACCTCCACCCACCGAGTTAGGTCCAAAAAGGCAGACTCAAGTATTTAGCAAGCTGAATGACTCAATTATTTTATTCCTCCAATCTTACTTTATTGCGGGACCGTCCTTAACCAATGTAAAATGTCAACGAATGTAACCAATTTTTAGTTAATTTTGAACATCCCAAAATGTATTGTATTCGTGCGAGGTGATGAAAGTTGGTCACGTTGCTTGTAGGTGCAGACCTTTGAAGTTGGACCATAAGTAAGACGATCTCGTATGATGCCAGTGTCATTTAATGCACGGTGTCTGACTTTTCTGTGCAAGCGGAAGGTACCTCCTTAACGGTATATGCTCTGATCTTCTTTTTAAATGGTCATTCTAAAAATTACTATTAATATCTTTTTCGAAGAACGCTCAGAATTTTAGTGTTTTCTGAGTTAAAGGTTTTTAAATTGTACCGCAGGCGAACAGCTTTTTGGTGAATTTTGCTAAATCTTTCTTACGTCCCCCAGGATCCAATCACGGGCATCGTCGTGTCACCTGAAACTTCAGAAAATTCCAGCGCCCTCAGCTATTTCAAGGAACATTCTAGGAGTTTTGAGCTTCGTAGCATAAAATAAAGATTACGTGATTTTAGAGTAGCAAAAAGCACAATACCTTGATCGACGAGAGCTCCAACCACTTTGGTGTTGTAGTAATCAGGAAGCATGTTTTCACAGACACAAGTCAATAACCAGAAAGCTTCTTCTTCGGTGCAATACAACAAGAGAACGGAAGCCACGATGTTCATCGCTTGACAGTAACCTGTAAAAAAGATTGATTGGTTGGTTGAAGATTAAACTATTGCACCGGGTGAAGAGAGGCGAGGATTGGAGCTATATGGAGCATTGTTGCATCAGAGGAACCAGTCATATGCAATAATAAAGCAAAGCTATCGATGTTATGGATATAACACATGCACTACAGTGTTACTTATTTGACATTCACAGATTCACAGGGAATATATGGCATTCAACTATCAGGAATGTAATTCGTGGGTAGAAAGTGGCCCGATTGAACTGTATTGTATTAGGACTGGATGCTACATAAAGCTGACAAACCTGGAATAGGGTGCGTTACTACTAACACTACCGAGTTTATGCATGTGTGTTTTTCAGCGACGGAGACGGTCAGGTTCTAAATTGACTAAATAAATCATGACCAACTGAGGACGACGGTAAATCAGCATTTTGCGGGGCAGAACTGCGGGTTATTCCAAATCGTTTCAGTCACTTTACCGTCCTCAATAGCGCAAGTACATAAACTCGCTACTGTTAATTAGGTGGACGATTTGATTCGGAGAAAGGGGGGTTAACCAGTCTTTCAGTTGTTTTCGACCTTGTCAAAGCATCAAAAACCAAATCAGAAAACAGTGAGGGGTATTGGCTACGTCAAAAATTGAACACGCGTTTGAAAGACGAATCAAAGCTCATTTTTGTTCGTTTTTAAACTGCTCAGGAAATCTGTTATCCACTGTCTGATGTCATATCCAAATAAGGTACTCAAAATATTATAAGCACAAAACAAAACACACATATATTGGTGATCTTGCGTAGGCTGATGAAACATCAAAAGTTACGATTTTGGACGAACAAACGAAAATCACCATCAGATGACATTACCGAAATAGCTCTATGATGAAGGGTAATGAAATCAATCAATCACCAAGATAGCAACAAAAAAACACCATCAAAAAGCATGATTCTGTAGCAAATCTTACGAAACCTGTGACGTCATAGCCGTGTCACACGTTCATGCAGGGTTTTAAGAGCTGGTTGATTCAGAGAGGATGCAATGACAGTCAAAGATGTAAAACTGATGCGCAGCAAGACTGGCATTTTGATGAAAAAATGAGAAAAACAGATCATCTGATGATTGACTGTTTCTATTGGGTTACATAATTGATCTATTAAACAACAGTCCAAATAATGCGATAGCTATTTTTGAATTATGGAAAATAATAATTTCTATATTAGACACACTATGAGTATGGAGGAAGATTGCAAAGACGAGTGACATAAATTAACATAAATTATGCGAAAATCAGGGGGTACGGTTTTGAAAAATTAAATGAATTAGAACTAACTAGATATGTAGAAACAAGATACGCACCATTACAGTATCGAAGCAAGCCCTGTATTTAATATAGGTTCTCGCGCGAATAAAAACATCTGAACAAATTTTTAATAGTAAAAACGTCATTGACGCGCAAAAAGGAGGCGAAAAGCAATTAAAACCATAACCATCCAGTTCTACTGGTTGTTCTATCGGTGGTTTAGTTCGAAAAGCGAAAGCAGAAAATTGTAATTATGAGGAAATCAACGAGCGAAATTAATGGTTATCTGTAGTTATATAACATCAAAGCGAAGTTTTCCAAATAATAATTGAAAGAAAACTGCCTCTATCATCGAAATAAATGGATGTCATGGGCTGAAATAACTTGTGACCCAAAAGCCCTTTCTTTGCAACGTCAAAATAAGTTTGGAAATTGACTATATTCACTTAAAAGGCCTCTATATAATATCGTTTTTGAGAGCTATCGATTGATGTATGTGGTTTTGGATTTTATCGTCTTTGAAATTTCTTCAAATTTTTGGGGTCAAGCAGGGGTTTTGCCCGTGACGTCAGTTTTTGGGTCCTAAATAAATTTCCTAGGCTCAGAAGAACACCCCCTCGCAAAACAAATTTAAATATTCATTCTTTATAAATTCATTCTTTTGAAATGGATCAGGTTTGGTTGCGTCACATAAAAAAGGTCACGGGTCCCAAAGGTTTGCCCCCTACAATCACAAAGTTGAAGTTGATAATTCACACATCCAAACCAAATGCACCAGCTTTATTCAAGCATATTGGCGGCATATTTCAAAACGAACGAGGTTTAACATTGGTAGGCCAAACTTGGAAATCCTAAAGAATATTTGGCAGTTGAAATTTTTTACTGAGTGATTTGTCGATTAAAAGGGCGTAATGTACAGAAAATGGATAAACAGTTTTTAATGGTTTTGCTTATCGAATTGATAAAACCGCACGAAAATCACTTGTCTGGTCTTACTGTCTCTATCTCCTTAATCCAATCAAGTGAAATAAATGATCGTTTTTCTGATTGTGTGAT
This sequence comes from Clytia hemisphaerica, assembly GCF_902728285.1. Lineage (NCBI taxonomy): Eukaryota > Metazoa > Cnidaria > Hydrozoa > Leptothecata > Clytiidae > Clytia > Clytia hemisphaerica. The sequence goes on from NW_027103621.1 coordinate 1,714,219, forward strand.
TGAACCATTAATTTTGTCAGTCACCTATTTGGGAAAGGAATTAGAACTTCCAGATTTTTGCGTTTCCGGGTAGGTCCGTAATTACTTCATGAAATAGAGGTTCTGAGCGAATAGTGTGATTTCCCTTTTCCATAAGGATCGACAAGCTCATACAAGTCAATGTCACCGTATCAAATTAAGGGGAACCAAGGTACATACATACAATCTCTGAACATTTTACCGACAAAGAGCTTCAATCCGTTATCAGATATTTCCTGTTTTGAAGCAAAGGGAACAACATCATCGCCAAACCTTCTTTAAATTGACGCCATCATAACGAGAATGTTGGCACGAGGAACGTTTAATCGTGAATTAGAAGGAGATTGAAATCATGAGATAAAGTGAACATTATCATCATCAAAGCGATATTCGGTAGAGAAAAATGATCACTTACAATAATGAGGTGAGGAATGTGCCTAACCAAACAAAAACATTCAGATTCCTTCTCTATTGCGTGTTAAACGCTTTTTTATTTACATGATCAATATTTTTTGGAGATCAAGGAAATCATGTAACAAAAAAATTTACAAGAACAATACACCCGCCTCAGATTTAGGCCTGTCAGAACAATAGCTCTATTGTCTGGTACAACAGAAATTTAAGAACAATTTCAGACTCAGTCATAATTTACTGGTTCTTATAAAAAAAAGAGCGTCTATTGCAATGAGGAGGAATACTTCTTGATTGGAATTATGTTTTAGGGGCAAAATTACCAAATCAAACAAACATCTAAGGTACTAAGTGCTCGATTCTAGGAGCCTTTGTTTATGGATTTTAGCAACCAACTACAATGTTGTGAATATATTAATTGTTCCAAGAGTTTTAATATATATTTTTTCAAAACAAAACAAGTACATTTTACCGGATGCACAAAATATATTGGAGACAACTAAAGAAGCGAAAATAATGGCTCCTCATATAATGGTTATCCTCATAAAAAGCCTAGTGTTTGTCAATGGCAAGTTCCTGAAATATGAGACGTTTTAGTGGGTGATTAACCCCCCCTGAAAGCCCATCAAGATTTCCTTGATCGATGCTAACGGATATTATTTCCTGCCAAAAGAAAACCCAATAATATAATATCGTGTTGTTTAACAAGTTTGTTTTTGAATACTTCACTCAGGGAAACGCTGGCGATTTCCGTCATTATGAGATGCAATGGCTTAAGAGCCAGGTGTAAGGTGCCAAATTAGATATATTGTAACTGCTGAAAAGAACGTTAGCTGACAAACCTTACGAAAGAAAGATAAATGCAGGAAGAGCTGAATATCGCAACGAGGTTTAATATGTTTTATGTATCCATGATCTATCTTTTAGTCGGGAGGAGGTTCAACCAGTCAGTTGAGACTAAAAGTCAGAGTGAAGTAAGAAAATACACGCTTTTTATAAGAATTTCATAAGAGCACGAGGCTGAAAATTGACCAAAACCTAAGATCAACCAAAGAAACTGAGCGTATTAAGAACATTGTAAGAGCATTTGAGCCTTAAAATTTCAAAAAATTAAGAACAGCTCAGCCTGGATCAAGATTTATTGGTTCTAAAAAGTATGTAGGTCGGATAATTAGATGCTTGGTTATCAAACAAAGTCCATCAGAACAGTCAATATTCATTTAGAAAAACGTTTAATATTGGGCATTTTGCATAAGTTTGCTGTTCTGTTTTTCAAACTACACCCATGAGAATTTCTACAAGGGTTCAATAAAAAAACAACTTATGCTGTAAAATCAAGGCGTTGGGAATGGAAAATCGGCAAATTTCGCAATACAGATATACTCACTGTTAACTGATGTCCGGAAATGAATTTTCTAATATAAAGGGCAAAGTCCAATTCATTTCCTCTTTGGAACAAAGTCTATCAAAAAAGCATCAAGGAAAAAACCGCCGTGACGTGAAGAGAGACAGTCAAACTTTTGGGTAATGCCAAAAAAATTCACTGTTTTTTAGTTACCATGAAGATGAAATTCAAAATAAAACATAAGAAGAAGAATACCTCTTTTAAATGCCTTCCAATGCAACGTTTATAAGACCGGGCTAGATTTGAAACCTTTAGATAGGAAAGTGAAGTCACTTATTTCCCAACGAAAATGCGTGACCGGCTTTCACACAAAGCTAGATGGCTTTCACACAAAGCTAGATTAAAGTAAAATCCATCGCTAGATTTCGAAAAAATATGTCGTGTGAAAGCCAATCTAAATAAACCAGCTGCGCTGGAAGGTCGCCTGAATAGAATAGCTTAAAGAGCTTAAACGTTTGAAAAAGTAAAAGACGAAAAGCTTAGCAGTGTAACACTTGATTTGCGAATGTGCAAAATCGTTAAAAAGCAACGTGCTTTTGATTCGCATTAAAATGTCAAAATGGCTGAAGTTGATTTTATTTGAATCAGCCTGAAAAATTCTTCTTCAGAAACAAATATGTAATATAATATTATTTTTGTCATCCCTAAAATCTTAAAGGTTTTCAGAAAGTTACCATTTTTTAAAACTAACATTAGGGATATAGGTGAAAATAGCCTAAATTAATTGTAAAGGGATAAAAAAAACGTTCGAGTTAAGGACACATTCAAGTTATAGGGTTCGAGTTTGAAGACTTAATCATATCATGTTTAACTTATATCAATGAATGTTTCTTGTTTGTACAATAAAAAATTGCTGCTAGAAAGTTTCAATAAATTATTATAGTAAATCTAATAATACAGTTGAAGTAATCTTAACAAAAGTAAATTTTTGAGGGAATTTAATATGGCTGCAAGCTTGAAAAACTAAATTTGACGGAAATTCATTTGCCTTGAAATAGATAACATTTGGGAGAAGAAAACAATAATCTAAATTTGGCGGCGGATGGCAGTAAAAGTTAAATTTGGATGATTTTGGCCCAATCCACCAAATTAAATTCCGGCTAAATTGTTAGGTGGCAATCACAAATATCTTCATTTCGCGTCCTGGTTGGGTCTAAAAATTGAGTCGGTCGGTCAGTCGGTCGTAAAGATTTTCGGGTTTTCATCCATCCATCATCCATTTTTGGAGTGTATTCTTGAAGGAAACTGCCAGCCAGCCAGCAGCCAAAACAACCATGTGTTATGGGTGCTTTAAATTATGACCTTTGAACACTGTGACCTCCGACCCAAAATGGCGCATGCAATGATATAAACAAAGTCAAAATGCTGCGAATGCGCTAGAAATCGCTCGCAAAAAATTGGCAATAATAAAATTTTTAAACGAAAAAACGTCATCGACAGAAAAAGTCTAACAAATTTACCGACTCACCGACTCAATTCTATTGAATAGACCTTTTTTCAAAGAGGCTACCCTGTTGAATAATTATGTAGTCCAGCAGAAAAACAATGATACACCCATGCATAATCATCACAATATGCATGAAACAGTAATTATGCATTGCTGTATCATTGTTTGTATGGCTGGACTACATAATTATTTAACAGGGTTGCCTCTTTGAAAAAAAGTCTATTTTCGAGAGTCGGTTAAGCGACGCAAAACGAAGATATTTGTGATTGCCGCTTTAGTAACCACCAAATTAAATTCCCTCTGAAAAAACTTTTTCGGCCATCCGCCAATTATTAAATTCTCGCCAAAATTTCTTCTTTTAATGTAGTTGCAATGTCACGTTGTGTAATTAAAACTCCAGCAAATATCTTGATAACTCCATGTTTCATTGGATGCAAGGAAAACAACAATAATAATCAAAAGGGCCATTCCAGGAGAAAGAACAAAGAATACGTAACGTCACTTTCACTTTTGACTAGATGCCAGTAGTGACCTACATAGAGACAGTTGTTCAGCCAGGCATAGACTCCAATAATTGCAGTTGGCAACTGGACAATATCTTGAAATGGCCCAGAAAGTGAGCCCGTAATAAAAGCAACAAACTGGCTGCCAAACAGCAGCCGACAGTTGTATGTTTGTTCAAGAAATTTTAAGTCAATACTCGCAATGGTTACACAAGACTACTCGTCTTGGAACGGTGAATCATCAATCAAATCTTGCTTAGGTGATAAATGTTCTTTTGCTTCACTTCAAATCATGGTAGAAATTCATGGTATATAACTTGATCTGACAATTAATACAATGCAGTGAGTGATCTTGGTTGGGACATGCTATCAACTGTTATCATAGATTAAGAGTAATTGAAACAATAATAAACTTCTTATTATCTAATCTATCTTATTTTTCTTGTCCGTCTTGTCCACACAAAAACACATCCATCTTCCAAACCAAAATGTTTAACCTCAAAAGTGATTCTAGTGAAAGGAGGTTTGTTTTCAACAACATCACGAGTGTGGTACTGTAGTTTGAATGGAATGATATCAATGAAGAACCATAAATTTCATATATAATTTTAGTTTATAATCTACATCAAGAATTGTCTGACTTGCAGTAGAAACTTTCGAAAACTTTCACGAGGCGTTTAATTATCTCCGTTATTTAGATTTCATAAAACAAGTGCGCTAATTACTACGGAGCTAATTAGAATCTATATACCGCAAATTCTCATGTATATTAACAAATATGTATCGAGTATCAGTTCGCATGATCGTGCTTGGAAGTAGAGATATTCTGTCAGTTGAGGGGACGACTCAAGGTGACAATCTTGCAATGTCATTTTATGCCCTGGGTATCACTCCCATTATCAATTTTCTGAGGGACAAAATAAAGAAAGTGAAAAACGTTTCTCTTGCTGATGATATTACAGGTGCTGGAAAACTTTCAGATTTAAAGTTATGGTGGGAGCTACTGATTGAGGAAGGCAAGAAATATGGATATTTTGTTAACGAGAGCAAAAGTTGGTTGATTGTGAAGGAGAGAGAAAAGATGGAAAGTGCCAAAGAGATATTTCATGACTCAGGAATCCAATTCACAACTGAAGGAAAGAGGCACTTAGGAGCAGCACTAGGAAGTCAAGGATTTCGGGAAACTTATGCAAAGGAGAAAGTTAAACGTTGGTGTGAAGAACTCGAACAGCTAAGTGAATTCGCTAGAACCCAACCGCATGCCGCATACGCTGCGCTATGTCATGGTGAGCTGCATAAATTTACATACTTTTTGAGAACAATACCAGGAATGAAAGAATACATCAAACCCTTGGATGAAATTATTGCAGAGAAATTTATTCCTAACCTGTTAGACTCAATCATTACAGAACAAGACCGAGAACTTTTCTCATTACCGGTTAAGAACGGAGGTTTAGGAATTCCTATCCTTGCAGAATCTTGCGATCTTCACATTAATCATTCAAAAGCCATCTCTGGCCCACTCCAAGCAGTCATTGTGAACCAAAGCATTGACCTACCAAACATGGAGACTGTGAAAAGGATTAAGAATGAAAAGAAGCAAGAGAAAGTACAACTGATAAAGGATAAAGCATCAGCCATTGACCAAACCTTATCACCATCCATGAAAAAAGCCGTTGAAGACACAAGACTACCAGGAGCATCGTCATGGCTAACTGTTTTACCTCTAAAGGACTACGGTTTCTCTCTAAACAAAGGAGAATTCAGAGATGCAGTCAGGCTGAGATATAACCGAGAACTGAGGGGATTACCCTCCAACTGCCCATGTGGTCAAAAGTTTGACCTCAACCACGCCCTCAATTGTAAAAAAGGAGGTTTTGTCATTATCAGACACAACAATATCAGGGATTTCGAGGCTAGCCTTTTATCAGAAGCACATAGAGACGTCGAGATTGAACCAACACTGCAACCTATCGATGGAGAGAGAGTAGGAGGATTGAACGGAGATAACGCAAGACCAGACGTGAGAGCTAGAGGGGTGTGGAGACCTGGACAAAACGCATACTTTGATGTGAGAGTAACAAATACGAACAGTCGATCACAGGCTCAGGTGTCCACACAAAAAGCATTGGAAAAGCACGAAAGAGAAAAGAAACGTCAGTACAACCAGAGAATTATGAACATTGAACATGGTACCTTCACCCCATTAGTTTTTTCAGTGACGGGTGTGATGGGAAAAGAATGTGCAATGTATCATAAGCATCTTGCAGACAAGATCGCAATGAAAAATGACGAACAGTATAGTAAGGTGATTGGTGTCATCAGGTGTAGACTCTCTTTCCTGATACTAAGGGCGGCACTCCTTTGTGCAAGAGGAAGTCGTTCCAAAGAATCAAAGGAAATCAAAATTGATGATTTTTCTGAAATATTCAGAAAATCAAACATGATTTCGTAAAATTTCCTAATTTATATTTTAGAAAAACTATGTATTATTTTTTCTTCATAATAGCCAGTTAACTGGGGTCCTGGTAAATATAGATCAAAACTTTTATTAAAAAAAAAAAAAAATCTATATACCGCAAATACTGTCTGAAAGGTTTGCGTGGCGTAATATAACAGAGATAAAACGGCTTATGCAGGAATTTACGCGGGAAATAATTTCCCGATTCACTGAACATTTAATTCCGAATCGGGCGACCAAACTTTCACATTTTTGTCTTAAGGACGAGGAAAAACACCGAATTTAAAGGTCTCCTTCACTTGCGTGAGGCGACCAATTATATAAGTAGCAAGATGTTCGAAGGGTTAATGAAAATATTGAATGTAAACAATAGGAGATGAAATCATTTCATATGTAAAACACAAGTTAACTCATTTGTCTACGCTAGACCCTGTTCAAATTTGGTCGGAAGATTATCTTATAAGAATATGTATTCTTTCTTCATCTTGTATTATTGGAAATGAGCCAAAGACATGAGGAATTTCTTTTAACTTCAAAATCATACATCAATGTTAACGAGATTTAGATTATCATAAAATTTCAACTAAGAGAAATCTAAATCTATAAAAAGTACAACTTTTGATTAAATCTCGATTTATCGTTACATAATTATAATAATGCTAAATTACGATGTAAATTCAGAGGAATGAATGATAATTTTCTTACATTTCTTAACACTAATTTTGGAACAAGACCAAGCTTTCCTTAAACATTCCTCAACTAATTTACAAATCAACGCTAATTTGTGACCTTTTCTTCAAAGTATTAGTGGTATGACGTCATTGCAATCATAAAAACAGAAAATTACAATACAAAAAATTGGTAGCAGTGAGACGCGCATATAAGAAAAGAAGCTCAGATTTAGAAGATCATTCAATTGATCAACGGATTAGAATAGGTGGATTAAGAACTCATAGAAAACACTCCTCGTTAGGTTATCAAACTTTTTTACGAGTTTGCTAGCAATTAAAACTTGATAAGTTGTAAAAAAGTTGTAAAAAATCATTACTTTCAACATTTTCATTGGTCATTACGTATCACGTGGTACATTTTAAATAAGAAAATGCACTTTTTTAGCCCTTTCTATCCAATGCAGAAATTAGCCAAATAATTTGAAATTTATTTTCCTAATTCTAAATACAGTCTTCTTTCACCAGTATGCAACCCATTCGTGACCCATCGATAGTTTCTTAGTTATAAGACCATACGTTAATTTTCACTTATCTGAAGATTGCCATTGACAAAAGATTAAAAATTTACATTAAAACTGGTCTAGCGTTTGTTGATGCTAAAACTTAAGTGCAGGATTTAAAATATTTGCAAAATCATCAAAATTGATCGAATCATAGGACAAATTCGTTTTCGAAACTATATAAATTGGAAAATTGTTCTTATAAAAACAATGAAAAAACTAAACGAGGAGTGCGCAGAGTCATTTACAGATTTTTCTTGTAACAATTAGAAGACAATGGATCTCTCTTGGGAGCAACGAGAGAAGTTAATCCACCTATTCTAATCCGTTGAATTGATATTGTCTTTATTGTTTTTGTCTAAATATGAAGGGGTCTAAGGAATAAAGTAAAGCCAATGAAGTATAACCGAATGAACACTTTTTATTGGCTGGGAAAGGTCTCGGCTATACTTCATTGTTGATTGGCTCTGTCTTAGTTTAAGTTTATATGTACTATTTATGAAAAAACAAGGATGCACGTAATAATATTAAAACACTAATGATTACCAAGAAAATTATAATCTGTAATTGCTTAGTCTACACAATAGACAGCTCCAGGCTCCAGGTTTTACGCTCGAAACGAAGTAAGATATGATGTAGCCTATAGTTGCTTTGAAGTACCTAATATTCTGAGTACAACAAAGAAAACAAATAGATTAAACGAAAATTCACTGATGTTAAAAAACAAAAAAATGGCTTTAGTGAGGCTCGATTTATTTCAACACATTTAATATATAAGAAGTTGCGAGCTGGCTTTAAAGGCTGTTGTGACTAATAATATTAAAATTTATCAAAATTTAACTTTAAGAGGTTTGCACTCAGTCCAAATCTTCAATTTCTTCGAGAGCTTTTTCAATCTTTTCTTCATTTTCGGTTGTTATCTCATCTGTTTCACTAACAGTTTGTTCGATGTTACTCTCCTCTTGATCCGTACCTCCCTCCGTTCCGTCGACATCATCTTCGCCGTCTTTTTCATTCTTATTTGTCATCTTTTTAGCAGCTCTCACCATGTTGGGTATAATACTCGAAGAGAGATCAGCCAATTTAGAAAGGTCAAAGGACCCACTCGAAAGACCGGAAATAAAACTTGAAAACGACTTTTTCAATCCTTCCTCATTCATAGCTGCAACAATTAAATCTAAAGGTATATATGGAAGATTTTCTTGATCGACTCCGAAGGCAGTTAAGAGCGATTGTATTACTTCAGGATTCAACGCCTGTAAAGCAGTGTCTGTGATAAGTTCAGGGGATGCATTTTCAACATCAACATCTTTTAAAGCTTTATCTAGTGAGCCTCTGACGCCTGCTAAATTTTCTACAATTGTTTCAAAGTATGATATGACTTCATTATCACAATTTTTTAAAATGACTTCACCCAGTTCCTCCAAACTCAGTGATGTGTCATTGTCGCCAACGCTCTCTTCACTATGTCCATTCGATTTACCTGGGCTATCATTTATCAATTTATCCTGAGTTATTACTATTGGATTACAAATAGACATCTCCTCGCACATTTCTAAAAAACGAGGCATCAACGATTGACCTACTTTACGAAAGCGACCAACGTCCTCTTTAATAATACCACATATCTTAGACATGTGTTCAGGTAAAAATCTCGCGATTTCAACCTCAACTTTCTCTTCGTCGATTCTTGAGATTCCTTTTAATAACACATCCTTCTGATTTGCGTATTCAGCACCAACTTCCTTTTCATCAACAATGATGAGGGTGTTGGTACATCTCAAGACGATATTGCAATCATGCTGCTCAAGATAAGCGTGATTCGGTTGTTTGATAAAAATATGACCGTAGGCCACTCAAACCCTGAAACAAAGTCTGGATTCGTAATCAAAACTTTACCCTCCTTCAAAGTTTGAATTGGATCCAGATTTTTATCAACAGGAAAAACAACATTCTCCAGTTGACTGTAAAGTTCAGTTTCCTCATCACGAATATACCGTAATGGGACATCACATAAACTTTTAGCGATCAGGAGAATACCTCCAGAAGTTATTTTTCGGGCGTGGACAATGGCTTCTTCAATAGTTTTCATATAGACTGGTGGAACACCACGAGGGAAGTTCGGTGGAGTGGGTGCTAGGCCTTCTCTGTATCGAAACGGTTTCGTCTCAATGATTGATTCAGACTTCTGTACAATTTCCACGGCGTTCCGCAAATTATAAGTCAACTGCAGGAACTCAAAGTCTTCACTAAGGTCGTTTTGTTTTTGATACTTTTGGTTGGTTGCATTGGGTACAATCCAAAAGAACGAAATAGAATCAGCAATGTCTTTGATCTCTTCCATATCAATTTGCCATTCATCGAAGAACAGCGCTTTGACTTTTCCTGAAGTTATCATCTGCTTCAAGTCACTTTGTGATATCTTAAAAAGGACATAGAAGTGTCAGCATTAAAAATAATAATAAAGTAGGTAAAAAGATTTTGAGAAACTAGAAATTGTAAAAGAAAAAGGATAACTTTTTCTGCTGGTTTAAAATAAAAAGCATGACACGCTTCGTTTAAGAACATGTGATCCTTGCTGATATTAAGGGTTTTATTTCTACATAAGTGTTCCCGTTTCATATCAAACACATATTTCATATCAGGACAGTGTCTACCTTTTGATAAATTATGCTGATGTAAGCGAAAAAATGTTTTTCTTTTCCTCTTTCTGACCAATCTTGCTCCACATACGTGTCAATCCAATGTGAAAAACCTTGTTAAAATGATGAGTAAGCAAACGATATCACTCTTATTTAAAAACAAAACCTTTAAATCTGTATTTAGAATTTTCATATTTATTGGGTAGGGCTAAAACGATCGAAATAAAAAAAAGGAAAAATGTCAATTTTTAGTATCTTAAGAAAGAAAATAGACTTAAAAAATAAAAGACTTAGCTAACCTCGTTCAATTGTCTAACGGTGATTCCTCTTGGTTCAAGTTCATGTTTTACAGACCAGTAAAATAAATTTTTCATGTCTGTGCTTCCGAAGCGGCAAACGTACATCACTTTCCCTCGATACTCAGGGTCTTCATTCAACAACAGAGCTTTTTGTTTGAGAAGGAAACTTTTTCCTGTACTATAGCCACCGGTAATGATGAGTTTGTTGTAACGTGGATTGTCATCTATGAAGACTGGAAGTTGATTCTTTGAATAGAAAACTATGTTGTCTCGGCTTGACACAACTTCTATTGCATTGGTGATATAATCAAACCAAGTGGTTGCGGTGATTGGCTTTGACACGTGAAGAACAAAAAGCATCATTTGAAGAACCTTTTTCAATCCTTCGACAGGGTGAATTAAAGGTGCTTCTGGATAAATCATCTCTGGGAACTTCGACAGAACACTTGCTAACCATTGTTTAATGTCAGTGCGCATGTCAATAAAATGATGACTTTGTATTGTGAGCTTTTCTTCTTCTAAACAGACAACAGGAAAAAATGTCCAGCCCGGTCCGAACTGGTCACCTAAGTATTCTTCGAAAAGGCTTAGGTATTCATCAAGTTGATCAACAGCGTGCCCTGCCTGTTTCATACTCCGCTTCATCTCAACACCGATGATCAACTTTCTTGACCAAGAGAAAATAAGGAGGTCAAACTCTCGGCTCATACGATTTTTGAGGTTTCTGAAAATATCAGTGTTAGTAAGAACAACAAGGTCCAGCAAAGCATCAGCATTTATATCGTTGTTTTCCAAGGCTAATTGGTCGAAAAACCAACGCTCAACCTTCTCACCCCTGACTGAGAAAGACATATCAAATATCCATCGAATTTTTGAATCTCTTGGACAATTACTTTGAATAAATTCATTGCTCATTTTATTGCACGATTTTCTTCCATTTCTTGATCTTGAAAATCTTGAGAGCTCTTCTGTAAGTTCCGACTCTGGTGCGATCCGTATAAGTTCGCTAATACATCCTTTAAGAAAAGTATCAAATTTTTCGATGGTGGAGGGCAAGGTAAGTTTTTCAGTTTTGAATTGTTCAACTATCATATACATGAGCTTGACGTTTGAAAGCCAATCTTGAAACTTCTGCTCGTTTATTTTAATGTCATCACTAATGGGGTTCCCATCACTTTGAGAAGTCATGAAGCTTTCGAATTCACAGGTGAACCAGTGGTAGGGAGATGATTCGATAAGGTTATCCAAAGTTTTCTTTAAATCTTTATCGATTTCAAAATCAAGTACAGAGATTTGCGAATGTGTAGTGTCCACTACACCTTTGTTGGTAGATAACTTGTTGTCCTGCTTTTCAAATTGTTTCGATGTCCATACGGGCGGGATAAAAAGCGCATCATGCTTGGTAGGATGGAAGAGGAACGAGTCTCCGTATTCTCTTTGGAGAAGATACTCAGCAGATAGGATCGGGTCATTGAAGGTTTGGCCATTACCAAGATTAAAGATTTGTTCTTGCTTACTGAGTGATTTTTTTGAGTTTTTCAAGATTTGGTGGTAGAGTGAATTTTGTTTGGTGCATTTGCTTGGATCGATTGTTTCAGGAGCTAAAGTTGACAACCAACTTATCACTCTGTCCATATCTTGAGTACAAATATTGCTGTTTAGTTTCTTTGGAAAAATCTGAAAAATTAACAGTTTACAATTGAATCATTACAGAAAGGAAATTTGTGTTTACCAAAGCCATCTATAAAATTTATAAAGTCAAACTCCAAATAAAAAATACAAGCAAAGAAGTGACTGAACCATCCAAGGTCTCATTCTTAACAAGACATTCTAAACAGAAAATTGTTCTTTCAAAAGTTAACCAACAAGCAAAGTGCATGTTAGAAAAGATTGTATAAAAATCATTCTCGAAGACATACAACTCAAGCAGAAACATCATATGATACGCAGAGGAGTTTTAGAATAAACATATTTTGTTTAGTTGATGCTAACAATGTCAACAGAAAATAGTGATAACTGGGAAAAATGAAACGAACCAGTTTCATTCGAAAACAACTAGCTGACCATTATGACTCTATTGATTTCAATACTAATTAGTCCACTGTTACAGAAGTTTTGTTACAAAACATTATTTCTGACGTTTGCGGTTTTTAAGAGGCAATGATCCTTGAACATGCAAATCCATCTGTTATTGTTTATCTTCAACTCGACTACTTTTGAATGCGTATGGGAATTTCCAAGCCAGTCGAGGTAATCGAGATAAAAAATATCACGAGATTTTGAACACAATAAAGTATAAACAATGTTTTTGGTCTCTTTCCAACAGTTTGTTTATACTTTGTTGTGTTAAAAATCTCGTGATATTTTTTATCTCGATTACCTCGACTGGCTTGGAAATTCCCATACAGTACGCATTCAAAAGTAGTCGAGTTGAAGATAAACAATCAAAGTTGTGTAATTTACACAACTTTGATATTGAAAAAACAACAACGGTTTTTAAGAGGCAATGATCCTTGAACATGCAAAAGGACTGGTCCAAATCGAATTGGTCATTACAAAACCCGGATTTTGTGAAAGAGCCGTGACATAAAAGGTCACTAATAGAATATAAAAAACAAATAAAAAAAGAAATAGTCACTGCAGGGTAGAAACAAACTAAGGGCTGCTCGAGCGGCTACAATTTCGATAACAAATCTATTTTATTGAAAAATCAATCCATCTCAATCTTGGACATCGATATCATTTATGTTTTCGTGCAAAAATAGAAAGGTGTGTGAGAAAAAATGCCGGAAAAAATCTTCGGGCAAGAACGAAGGTTAATGTAAAGGGAATATTCATCTTGAACAGCTGGTGACAATCAACGAGACTTCATTTTCATTTAAGGTCTGTCTCGATATATTTTACAGCGGAGACAAAAAAAGTTGTAATTTTTGATAGAATTCGAATTAGATAGCGGTTTTGTACTCGTTGAAAAGATAATCCGGAGTGAAATATTATCAAAAAAGTAAAAAAATAAGAAAATGGAAAAACGAAGATGGAAAAACGAAGATGGAAAATGAAGATGAACAAGTGATACTTTTATGGACCTACCTGGTTAAGCATTTAACATGTGTATATAATTGATATCTATGCGACGTGACCATTAAACAATCATTCAGAACACAATTAGTGACGATCTATCAAAATTAGTCGTTTGTTTCTTAAAAAAAAGACGTTTAGAAACAAAAATTTAATGCTCTTGAAATATTCTTTCATATTCAAGACTTTGTGAGCAAAAACAAACATATATCTCATTAAAAAATTGAGTAATTTGACTAAGAACATTGATGTATGCTTATTAATAGTGATTCTTATAGATAAACATGCGTTTTTTGAACCAACAAATTTTTTTTGCAAAAATCAGCTTGAGCCATCTTTTACCTATGATGGTACCCTACTTTCATGCAAAAAATCAGAAAAATTACTAATGATCCAATTTTCACAAAGTCCAAAAAACCCTTTTTTTAGCCGTTTTTTGGTCCAAATTTTGCCCAAAAACATTTTTTTTCGAAAGTTGGGCTCCGTTACATTCGGGGGTTTATAGTCATGCATCTTTGTGCAAAAATCATAAAGAATGAAAGAGTCAATCTCGAGAAAGGCTAATACCTAAGTACTTGATAATGTGCTTATAAAAAAATATCAAATTTGGCCAGTTTTTCTATAAGAACAAACCGAGCAACCAAAATTTCCTGTCTTAACACACAGTCTTCAAATCTAAACCCTCATGAGCAAAAAAAAACATCTATCTCATAAAAAAATTGAGTAATTTGACTAAGAACATTGATGTATGCTTATTAATAGTGATTCTTATAGATAAACATGCGTTTTTTGAGCCAACAAATCCTTTTTGCAAAAATCAGCTTGAGCCATCTTTTACCTATGATGGTACCCTATTTTCATGCAAAAAAAAATGGAAAAAATTAATGATCCAATTTTTCACAAAGTCCAAAAAACCCTTTTTTTGGCCGTATTTTGGCCCAAATTTGCCCAAAAACATTTTTTTTCGAAAATCGGGCTCCGTTACATTCAAGGGTTTATAGTTATGAATCTTTGTGCAAAAAATCATAAAGAATGAAAGAGCTAATCTCGAGAAAAACTAATACCTAAGTAATTGATAATGTGCTTATAAAAAAATATCGAATTTGGCCAGTTTTTCTATAAAAACACGCCGAGCAACCAAAATTTCCTGTCTAAACACACATAGTCTTCAAATCTAAACCCTCATGAGCAAAAAAATACATCCATCTCATAAAAAATTGAGTAATTTGACTAAGAACATTGGTGTATGCTTATTAATAGTGATTCTTATAGATAAACATGCGTTTTTTGAGCCAACAAATCTTTTTTGCAAAAATCTGCTTGAGCCATCTTTTACCTATGATGGTACCCTATTTTCATGCAAAAAATCAGAAAAAATTAATTATCCAATTTTTCACAAAGTCCAAAAAACCCGTTTTTTGGCCGTTTTTTGGCCCAAATTTATCAAGAAACAACAAGAAAGTTTTTGATCATAATATTCCACTCCTGTTTGTCTTTTTAACAAACACAAAACCGCTATTTAATTTGAATTTTATAAAGTTATAGCCTTTTTTGTCCCCATTGCAAATTATAATGAAACAGACTTTAGCTAGGTAACGGGTAATTAAAATGGAGCCGAAATAATTTTGGTCTTGGACCTTTCCTCTAATTAAAAAGCAGAGGAAATCAAAATCCAACCACCATTGTTAAGTTGAGGTTTAGTGGTGTGGAAATAGCAACAGATTGTGCGATTACTCAACTCGCCCAATTCATGGTGTTATATTTAACATAAGAGCATCGGAAATCATCAAATTCAATGGACCCTTACAGTGTTTTCTTACAATAGAGCTGACAGTCGATTGGCTGACGTGACGTATGTAAAATCAATCAAAACATCACTTGCACAACCAATGAACTGTTGAATCCTTGATATAATGTCAGAAGACATAAGAGACAGAAAAGTTTTGCGTTATCCCGTCGAGTTCCCAACATCTTGAGTAAGCATATGGTTCAAGTTGACCATGTGGCCTTGAAGTACAACCCTTCAAAGACCAATTACGTTGAGGATAATCGCAAATTTGATTTAGACTAATGATATGAGCTTTGAACAGAAACCAAACAAAGCAAACCAGAAAGTGATGATATATGGTATTTTTGGGGGTGGAGTCAGCCCCCGCTTAAGCAACATATGGAGCTTTAAGCTCTACTAAAGACTCAAACAATACCTAACCAATTTGTAATACAAAACTTTATAAAAAGTCGTTTGTTTTGAATACCAAGTATTAAGGCAAAGTTTAAAATTGACGGAGCAGTTGTTGCTTTCTTTTTCTTAATTGAACTTATAATTTTGATTTTATCTTTAATTATTTCATATCTATAAGTCGTCTCGAACTCGCGTGACTTTTGACATCGGATTTCGAACATTTTTGAAGTTCTTTCACGATGACTCGAAAAAAATTAGAAAGAATAAGTTGATGGTTGCAAAACATATATGACGAAAAATAAAGAGCAATATATATCATAAACATCATGTCAGCTTACAAGAAGGCTATGCACGCGACTGCAAGCGTGTTTTAAACCTTGGTTAAATAACAATTTTCAAATCTCTATTTATGCTTTCTGGAGTCGATGTCATTGATAGTGTCTTTCACTTCCCGAGCCTTCAGGCGTTTCTACCTTTTTCAGGTTTAATTATAGTCTAAAAAATGTTTATGAATTTTTTTTAACTTATTTCCAGTATTTTAGTGCAATATTCTAGAAAACAATGAAACATTCGTAGAATGTTCTAAAAATGTATGGATTTGAAGCCTTCTGTACTCAATAGCACTTCAAGTTCTTCAAGCCTTATGTTTTATAGAAAAAGTGTTTAGATATGCCACTTCTAATACCAGGTACCGTATACTGAGATTAGATGTAACAAATAAGTTTGTTCCAGAAGGTCCATTACTCGAGTAGACAAATTTTGAAATTTTCATCCGCAGAATCTTAGAGATGAAAGAAACTCATTGATTGAATACTTTTTGGACTCTTAATGCGTAGGTAGGTTACTGTGGTTACAAATACATAAATAAAGTGGCAGTTTCAGGGAAGTACTTTTTGCGTTTTATGGTTGAAATAATTTTGCAATCACCCATGTCTGTCTTTAAATGTATAAGAGTTTTCACATACTTCAAATATTACGCTTAGGGTGACTAAAGGCACTGACCTCAGCAAGCCAGGGAAAATTACTTAACAAGATCGTAAATCTATCAATAAGGTCCAATAAATAATATATTTCATTCAAAGTGTCGAAGGAATCTGTCATCAAGTTTCGTATCATATTGTGAGGTCTGTTTATACCAATAAAGCAATATGAATACAAATGCAAGTATTGCTGTTGGGTTTTGAAACTCTCTAGAAATCAATTTCAGGGAATTTTAAGTTCAATGACACCGATGGTCTCCAATCCGACGAAAAAGGTTTTTGGGGAAAAAAAAAAGAACATCCAATTAATTAAAAATCAAATGGATGGGTTGAGCCAGTAAAAAAAGAGAACAACTAGTTTGATGAGATTCCCACCCCTCTTATTGTGATGATGATGATGATGTCGTCAATGTCATTTAATACCCTATTTCGTTGTAATTTAGATCGATTTCGATGTCAGACGCCATTAGACAATGAGACAATATGACATTTCTATACTGTTATCAGACAGCAATTTCGTTTTTTTCTTTTTCTGTACTGCTTGCTCTTATTAACCCCTCCAATTGAATTGTAAAGGATTAGTTTCGACAATTTAATTTAGATTGCTCTTTTTTACTTTCCCATTTGGATGAGATTGAGTATACCCTGCTCCTCCCCGTTTAACGATTTCTATAATTCATGAAGAAAGAAACAGGATTGAGGTTGTAGTTCAAATCTCGTTATTAAGGTGTAACAAACTGAATCTAAAATGAGATTTCCGATTGTCTTAAATATCACCTAAAATAGATATTTTTTTTGAGATTGTTTGAGGCGAATTGACCCTCCTCTTTCGTAAGGGTCACCAGCTCCTTGAAAGGGGATTGGGTTCAAGTTTAGCAGAGACGGTCCATTGTAGCGCTTACTTGGTCAATATCCTTGTATGGGGGAATCCTGCAGGGAAACAAGATTCAACTAAAATATTTCGAACAAATATTACATTGAATCATGGAGGTATAAAGAAACAGGAGAAGTATGCTATTGTAACCATGCTCGCCCTACGATTAAAAATATTACAAGGTATGCATGCTCATAATCTCATATATCGTGCATTTTTAATGAGCTCTTTTGTTGATAGGTAAAATCTTATTGGCTAACTTAAGTGTTGGAAATAAAATGGGACGAGATTCATTGTTTCTGACATTGGTGTAAGAAAATATTTGGATTAAAAAAGGGCCTGTAAACTTTGCAATCCTTCATCAAATGACAAGATTTTTCGATCAACATTTTCTTCAAGGTGAACTCTATTGCTTAATACTTACCTCCAAAATTCTCCAGCGACTTTTTGTCTACAAATTGGGTCTGAAATTGTGTGTGCTTATAAAGAACTTTTCATTTTCTGGCTTGAGAAAATATCTTTTCAAACAAAATTTAATGGATGACAAAATTGAACGCAAACTTATTTTGTGGAGCTAAATTTTATTTTATTCTTGTATATTAGAAGGCTGGAAATCTTCGATGCTGATAGTAAGAATGTTCAGAGCAAACTTGAGTTCTACTAAAAAGTCCTATTTCATCGGGCGAGCCTAGAATTTCTTTTGATTTTTTACATAAAAGAAATCAAAAAAACTTTAACGACCAATTACCGACAAATTCATCTCCTGTCTTTCTTTATACCTCTATGATTGAATTAATATGTGTAAAGGCGACAAGAATATCAAATTTAAAAAGGCCAGGGTCAACAGGAGGCACTTATGCAAAACCGTTATGTGTATAATATTTCATTGGTCAAAAATCGTATTACATTTGGTCGATACCACAAAACTTAATACGATTGTCTCCATTTATAGCTCTCAAAATACTCAATTATGTAACTTTAGGGTAAAAAGAACCCAACTGGTTTTTCTGTCTAGGTCATGCTAATGGATACACTACTTTATTACAGGCCCGGCGGAAACAGAGAGACTGGGGAGACTTGAGCATTCCCATTTTTGAGTAAATGAGACTTTTTTTTCAAATTCCTAGCGAATTTATCTCATTTTGAGCTTTCAGCCTCCCCACTTTTATGGTTTTTCCGTCGGGCCCGTATTAGATACCAACGAGGCTGAATTGAAAAGTCATTGAAGTTTTATCGTTTTATCGTTTTTTAAAACTTTTAGTTTTGTCAGTCGATCAGTTACAGGAAAGTTACCATTGCATTTTAACTAGTGTCAGCAGGGGAGCTGCATAGAGAAACTTGACCATTTGATCGAAATAACTTATAGATTGAGGTAATGTTAAGCAACCTTACATAATCTTTGTAAAATCTGCAAACTCATTGAATCGTGAATGATTCCAGAACAATTTAGAAAGTGGCGCCAATATGCATTGTGGAAAATCAAAATATATCGGACGGAGGATCGAGACAAAAATACCATTAGATGCTAGAAATTTGTGGAAAATCAAAAGATATTTTGCACGATTGGACAATTTGTAAGCATTTGAACGAGTAACGGAAATAGTACAAAATGACCCCCCTTGTACTTAATGAGAAAGATTGCACGGTCTGCCGTTTAACAGATTAATTAATGACGGAAATTATTTACAAAATGCTTAGTAATTAATTAAAAATAAGTTTCAATTTAAAGAAACCCCCGTCTTTTGTTTGAATCGCACAAAAATATATCGTAACAATTTGAATAAGAGGAAGCGTTACTTGAGTGGTCTTTCTGTGCTTTGAGTTAGGATATGACACCATCCCACGTGTAAAGAATTTCAAATATTGTGTAATTTCATGGCTGATAAAGCAGCAGAAAATCACCCTCGTCGTTCAAAGCCTAACATAAAATCACCCAGAGAAATTACATGAGAATTACTCAGCAAGTTCAACACTAAAAAGTGAAAGCCACCGGGAAAGGGGAAGCTTTATGAAAAGATTAGAGTCTTCTAGTTGGGTCTTGTTGTTTGAGAATTTTTCAATAAAAATAAAAATATTTTTGAAATTCAGAAGAATTTGTCGTTTTTTTATTATTTATGTTCTCTTAATAAGGTTGCAGCCAGTACAGAGAATCAACTTGAAGCCAAAACGGATCAAACTTATTCAATTGCATTCCCCATCTCTCAAGAACTACTCGAAGAATATTTTGAAAACCCTTTGGATTTTTTGATACTTTAGATAAACATTGCAAATATCTCACCTAGAACGATAATCTAGCCCGCATACCTTGACGAAGATCAATAACGATCCAATTGTAAGAGGCTACAATGCTGGACGAAAGGTTGTAGATAAATGAAATTTCAGTGAAAAATGATGAGAAATAGAGCAAAATGACTCTTCAATGTGTCTGATAGGGGATGGAAGTTAAGAAAAACACTTTTGAAGTCATTGCATTGCTTTTGCATTGCTTTTGAATTGCTTTTGAGGGAACCACAAGCAAAAAAATCAGCTTTTTGATACTGGTGTAAGCCAGTTAATCAAGCCCTTGTGGTTTGCCCTTGCGGTTAGACTGCAGTGGGTGACTTTCAAAGACTTTGGGATGTCTACAAACCTTTTGTCCAGCATTGTACAATGGAAGGGATTTCGACGAAAGTCTATGATCTAGCTATTCCATAAATCGGTCTTATTACCAATTTTCTTGCTCTTACATGGGACAGAATGGATATAAAGAGCTCAAGACACATTCTTATTTGTTATGGTTGAAGTATGATAAAAATATCCAACGGTACTTCGTTAGACAAACAAAGAATTGAAGAGAGTTAAGGAGAGAGGACTTGGCAAAAGCCAACGCATTCCTGAAATGCCTCCACACTTTAAATGTTTAGCCAATCAAATGTTTCTATATTTCCATGATAAGGCCACAAGTGGTAAAATTCCACAATAACTAAAGTTGTTTTGAAGTCATCATATGGATGTTGTACGAACGATTATCCTCATTGAACGAATCATAAACGTTCACTGAACAAGTCAAGCGAGAGAACTGGCAATTGTTGGAGGCAACTCTTGAGAGGTTCCGGATGTAAGATCTCAAAATAAGATTCCCCATATGCTTTTTGCGCTTAAACAAGACTGCCAAGAAATCGACGATTGACGTTGATTGATCTATTTTAAAAGGTATTCCCTTTATCTCCTTCAAGCTTCTGAAAAGTCGTGAATGGTCGCTAAAGATCGAAATGTATGACAGTAATATTAGCTTTTAATGAAAAGTCACATCTTTCACAGCCATCAAAGCATTATGTCGCGACATGTTTTGCAGTAAGTTATTAAGATTCTAGAGAATTGAAATAAAATACTTCAAAGGAAATTCTTCACAACCATCGAGTTCTTTGCAGAAAATTACCTTTTTAACGAACGGATTGTCAGAGAGGTTTAAATGAGCCTCTTATGCCAACAATGAATACGTTCAACAAAAAGTAATTATCCAGAAATGATCAAAACAAAATGGAATTGTTTACGTTAGTACTGCCAAAAACTAACGGACATCAAGAGACAAAATACCAAGCGTGGGTAGAGCTTATCTGTAAACGCACCCTATATCTACAGAAAGTTCAAAATTAATTTCCGTCCGTTTATGCTACGTTATACGCGAGGGCAGCGTTAAACGTTGAACGTGGTAGTAGAAAGAAAGAGGCGGATACAAAAGACTTGGTTTTAGACAATTGCAAAGGCCTATCTTTCAAAATATTGTTCACGCGTTCCTCGTGTTAAAGCAACCCTGTATTAGACAGACAGAGATTATGGATATCTCGCAGAGATGATCACAGAGGTTTTGCTACAAATGACGTAAAAGCTGCACACGAATATCTTTCAAAAATAAGCATCGTGACTCATTCAGTCAAAGACCTATTAAATACACATTATAATAAGTACTTTGCAAAAGATCCATCCTTTTATGTGACCCTTACAGTGAATTAATTTGTCAAATTTGTCAAGCCGTGTACATGGATGCTATAAATACTATATGACTAACTTGACCCTTGCACATTGAACAGACTTTTACCTCGGAGTATTAAAGAAAGCCAAGAGAAAGAAAGGTCTTTATTCTATGTTTTGGGGCAGCCTGATACCTGAACTATTGAAAAAGCAAACCTAGACAAAAATACATTTTTTGATCGAAGAATAAGTCTTTTTGGGTATTTAGCGGGTTTAACGGCTTACAACCGTCAATCACTTCTCTAGATGATAAATATTGTGTCGGAGGGGAATTTTATGAATAGAGTTATGTATGAAAGTATCAGTTTTTGCAAAGTAATGTTAGAGCAGCAGAGCTTTGAGACATTTCATAACTTCCCATCAACAATCTCCAAAATTGATATATTTCTCAACGTAATAATTGGCCAAAGAGATGGATAAAATCCGGTATTTTTTGCATGTTTATGTTAGTTTAAGTGCTGACCGAAACAAATAAACTGTTTACTATTTTCTAAATACCACACAAATGGAAATCTACGTAATGACATTACGTAATCGATTATCCACAATAAATCATATAATATACTTAATAATTAAAAAGACTTTTACAAAGGTGCCTTTTCGTCTCTAATGAATATAAGGGACAAGGATTTTCAGATTTCCACCTTTTTAGAGACTCAGTTTTGTCCCGGAACTAAAATCTAATTATATATTTGTAATCTTTAGATTCTTTTTCATTTAATAATCAAGAATTGTTCCCGAGGGTGAATCGATCACTGCTATCTTGCAATCTTCATCAGTCATATTAAATTTGATAGCATTAAATCAAGATGCAAGTATTTTTTTGTCGAAAGATGCTTTTGGAAATCGCACGATCAAAATAAAGTAGTTAGGTGAGGTTGAGTGAGTGATTGACTACTCATTATAATTCCATTGCATAAGATTTACCTTTTTCACTGTAGCGTGACTTTGCTGAATGAAGGATGGAAATTTTATTTTAGAGATTGCTATCTTTGTAAATTCAATAAGTAGCCAATTCTCTTCCTTCTTTCACTTGACCCTAAGGGCCTGACTTGATTCAATAAAAATGAATAGTCTCCGGTATGAAAACTCTGACTAAAATGTTCCAGGTATTCGTCACAGATCTTCGGTGAAAGGTCTTCACATGTTTGATTTCAACATACATCAAGTTACGATTCCCAATGGATGTAAACAATAGAAGTAACAATATATGGGAAAGAAAATTTTATTACGGTTTGACTTCTCGCAAGAAATGTCGGCGACAGTACGTTGTATACGTTTGTCAATCTTTGATAAACCGACTCGACATTCATTTAGGCGTTGTTGACTTAACTGAAAGATAGAAATCCTTTAAGTCTTCTTTCGTGTGTTTTTCTTCTTGATATTATTAATTGCCGAACGAAAGGCGCATTGCAATGCAAAGAGAAAGCAAAGAAGGGATGAGCATGGATGATTTCTCTTTGAGGGCTTAAACATGACCTCACTGTCAACTGTGTGATGCCCTTCATGTGGTAAAACGAATTTCCAATTTTCAATTCTGAACGTTAAGTGATCTTTCTTTTAACAAACACCGTCAAGGAATCGCAGTTAGTTGCCTTCTGAGATCGAAGGTGTCTCTGTCAATAATAAGGAAGGTATACTTTTGGTCATGAATAAAATTTGATTGGTTTTGATCTCGACAACTTAAAATCTGGCATATCGAAGGAATACGAGACATCCGTGGTTAAACATACCCTAGCGAGTGTTTTGCAAACAGAAATGAAACAGGTGTTTTGATTTGTTAGAGAAGGATCAATCTTTTCAAACAGATGTTTTCGAAATCCTCTCATAAAACAGCCGTATTATGCGTTGATACCTGATGAGCTGTATTTTGCAAAGAAAGCTTTCTTTGTGCAATATTTTTTTGATGCATAAACCCTTTGATTTTTCAAGATTAGTTTGATAACACGTTAGTGCTAATCAAAATAAAGCCCGACAAAATCCTGCATTTGTTTTTGAATGTAACTTTTGTTCAGTCTATCCACCTGATTGAAAAACGTATTTAGGAAAACAATTAGCAATATTGGTTCCATTAAAATCTCGGTTGAAGTCTGTATGTTACAAGAGCTGCGAGGCAGAGTTACCAGTCTCTGGAAATTCTAGCACTTTTTTTAAAACCCTTGATTTTTAAAAACGGGTTCCATTTATTGCATCTATCCAAGGAATGCAGGTATAAAATGAACAACTCGATAATGTCTAAAAGGAGCAATCCGCAAGTCTGGTTTCACGCTAAGCCAGCATGAAAATTGGCAAGTTGCATACAAGTTGTATAGTCACAAAAACATCAATCATACAACGAGCATTATAAAATGAACATAGTTCTCTAGAGATAGTTGCAATATCAAAAAGGATGTCAAATTGATTCACTTTCTAAGAAACATGCTAAGAAAAGGTGGCATTTTCATTGAGACAGTAAAACACCCACCTCTAGTGAATATGTAAAACGTATGGGCGGTCTCAGATTACGAAACAACCATCTTAACATTCGAAAGGGATGCTATCGCTTACAAGCTTCAAAATTAAAAATCCTTGAGCGAGCTTCAGCACATCCACTACATGAAATAAGTTAGATGTTTAGTTTTAATGAGACCACCAGAAATATCGTATTTAAAAATGTATCCAGGATATCGTTCTAAAGCTCGCAATTTAACTCGAAGCAAACAGATTTCCTATGGACGCAATCAAAAAAGATGCTCAAAATAACATGAACAGACGTTTTAAAGGGATTATTCCAGGCTAAGCCTTGTAGACATATACAGAAAAATATAAACAATAACAAGGTTAAAATGGAGGGATGTTTTGCATGCATAACATACCAGAGAATTTCCGATGTCAACAAAATAAAAGGGATAATAACCTCCTGGAAATATCATAGTCTACCTCAGGGAGCTGAGAATAATTAGCAGTATGTTAATTAATATAGTAACAAAATAAGGGAAGGTGTAAGAACACTAGGGAAAAAGTAAAAAAATGAAGGAGAAGGAAGATAAGAGAAAAACCAATAAAAGGATTTATCATGACGATTCTGCGTGAAAAAGGCTTACTTACAATGGTAGTTTGTTTGTGTAAAATACAAAATGAAGAAATATTAAAAAACATTACCCCCGGATGACTCTAAGGAAAGCTAGTTAAACTATCATAATATCAGGGGGTGTGATATGAACAATGCAACATAATCATGACTTAGATCATTGTATCAATATAATGCATTATTTTACCGGTTCTAATTTCCCTAATTTGTTGGCCACCGGATACATTTTCGGGGATTAAATCTTCTGCTTGAACATCAGGAAGGACAGCGCGTATCCAACGAAAAGAATAGAAAACAAAGTTTATTTGTGTTCGAGGATACCATTTTAAAGAAAAAGAAAATTTCTTCCTTCTAACCATAAATGGTCATTTAATGGAGGACGGACAAAGACCAGTAAATGTAACACATGGAAGAGCTCGGTTGACTCACCGGGAAATTAAGTATGATGCATAGAGCTGGAGAAGTCAATCTTCTTTCTTTATGTTACAAGGCATTAAAGATTGTTACGAGTTGAACAAAGTTTTATTGTTAGAAACACTGAGTGACTTTCGAATGTAATATTGATCCCATCTTCACAGAAACAGGGTAAACAAACAGTATCAAGCAGAGAGTTGACATCAACAATCCTTATGAAATTAATTGAGCACAGAATCAATGGATGTAGCAGCTGATTAGTGGTGCAAACCTCCCACTGTTCCCACTGTCAAACAAAGCAGATCTGTTTCACTCATTTGTTCCTTCAGTGAACCGATTACCAACACTGGCTCCTTATCAGATCATGGGGAAACAAAAAACATTGATTAAAATAGTGCAAAGTAAAGATTTTAAGCTGAAGATTGCTCAAAATGTTCCATCTGAATGATCTATATTTGTACATAGCATACCATCACAAGTTAGTATATGTTGATAAAAATCAAACTTTTCACTTCATCCAAATTTGATTTAAACAGAGGTCAAAAGAAGCAGACATGATGTCTATAAGAGAATTTCCATAACTTTTGTAGCAATTATTTATTGGCAATAGCATTATGGGTAATATTGCCAACACCTCTTTATATAGGAGAATATCATTCATTACTTCTAACATCAAAGAGTCTTGGCACTGGAAATAACTGATAATGTATCTTTGTAACGAGACATGTCATTTTAAGAGGAGCCTTACGTAAATATCGGAAAACAAACTATTCCTATAAAAGATTTAGGGCTTAAGATCATCAAAACGATCCAACGATATTTTCGAGCAACAAAAATGTTGATCTAAATCCTATTAAACAAACAAACTTAAACAATGGAGAGAGTGAGAGAGAGAGAATCAATTAAAAAGTAATCCACGGTTAGAAATCATATTGTTTGACCCACCCAAGAAATTTAAACCTTTTAGAAAACTTCAATTCAAGGTAATAAGAGGTTTTAACTGAACGCTGTTAGAATTAACGAAAGATCGGAAATATCTGCCGCCACCTTTGTTTTTCACAAATTACATTTTGAGAGCCTGATACCTCCCAATTACCTCAAACGGTAGGGTTCTTGACGCATGCTTTGTTTGAAAATCAAGCACATTTCAGCCCAATGGATTTTCCCCAGTTAACTTCTATTGAGATTGCGTACAATGATTTATAGTACGTTTGTTTTTGGATACGATCCAGTGCAAAAAGAAGAAACGAAATAGGGAAAAAAGTATTTCCTTGTTTTACAGAACTTCTGTTCACAGCCCTACTCAATGTTTGTATGAATGTGAATTGTTGCGAGAAAGAGACTGGAGGAGTTTTTTGAAACCAAGAAAGAAGTAGTTCAAAGTCCAGCTTTCGATAAACACTTGTGCATTTGATTTATTGGGAAAAAAAGATGAAGAAAATTACATCTTAATAATTTACGTTTTCGAAAATAGGTCATCAATCACGCATGCTCATTAAAGTTGACCACATTCTGTTGCTAAGGTGACGTGGAATTTTTGGTCGAAAAACATTGGGAATGATTGTCATGATTGGGTGGTTCAAAATCGACGCATTTTAAAAAAAACGTCAAACAATAAAACAATTAAAAAAGAACAAAGATTTTTTCCATTGATGCATTGCGCATTATTATTTCAAAAAATAATAAATTACTTAATATTCGGTATTTATTTACTTATAAACATGTATTCACAATAATAGAATAATAAAATAATATATAAAGGTATTTCTTTCTATTAATACTTTAATATTTTACATAAAATAAGTTCTTTTTAGAAAATCTAACTACTAAATCTCTCTGTTTTAAGGGCGTAACAAAAAAAAGTAATTAAAAAGCAAATGAAAGCGGGCGTAAAGTTTTAAATGGGCGTTCCAGTCCGGGTGTTCAATAATTATAGATTGCATTTTAGAGAGCCAGCCTCTATCAATGCAAGGAAGGACTTCATTTTTGAGGTATTTTTTCTTGTATAACAAATTCGCGTCATGTTGACATTACATGACTTTTCATTAGCATGTCTTTTTGTAGACATACATCAGTTTAAATAGACATACATAGAAAAGACTAATTCAATTAAGTAGAAATATTTTCATCACTCCTCTGTTAAATGTATGTAACTCTGAATTCTTTTATTAATTTGAAAAAAATACTTTCAAAAGGAAGGAATCCGACTAGAGTCGAACTTCTCAAAGCAAACCCGGTTAATTATCAATACATATTGCCACCGCTTTAAATAACAAAAGCCAATTAATAAAAAAAACAAAAAACTAATTTGAAAACAACTACCTAAAAACCCGAGGAGCGGAAAATGAATCAACCCCACCAAGCGTGAACTTTAGTCCTTGGTTTTGGTTGTCGTACGATATGTCGCTTCTTGTTTTTCATGACTACAAACTTTTTATGTTCTTTGCCGTTACTGTCTCTTACGATCAAACTCGCAATAACAATATCAGTGTCTTTAGCTACACGATGATGTTGATTGGTTTGCGTTTGACGTGCGTCAGGTTTTGATGTCGTGGTCGTTGTCGTCGTCTTTTTGGTTGACACCGTTGATAATGACGTAAAAGTTAAAGTGTTTTTCTCGACTTTATTTTTGCTTAGAGTGTCTCGTAAAAAGTTTTCTCCTGTTTGTTTTTCGTCACGGGATACTGTATGCGTGCGACGGTCACTTCCGTAATATTCTAACGTAGATTCGTAAAGTTCGTCGACCATATTCGTAGACGGATGTACCAAATGGCGTAACGGGAAGCGCCGGTAACGTGACGGTAAATATAACGTAAAGGTCTCTTGTAGCGTTAACAATACGCAAAAACATTGGATTAACGTACACCTCAATTCCATTTTTACGTGTATATATCAATAAGTAAAAGTTTCGATATAAATTACAAAATAAAAGTTGATTTTTTATCTCGAAAGCGATTGATCAGCAAGCGTTCATGGTATAAAGTTGAAGCGAAATTTCCGTAGTGTGCGTGCGTCTTCACTCTTCGATGTGCTTTCACCAAATGAAGCGAAGGAATGCAAGCGAATGAAGAGGTTGTCAAAATGTTTATAAAACACAGCAAAGCAGTAGTAGTGTTGACACAATGTAATTCGATACACTTTCTTTATGTTTTTCAATAACCACAAGTGGTGCTCAAACTCCTTTCACCAAAAGATAACTGTTTTGTGAAATACCCCCAAATAAATCTTCGAATGAGAATCTTGTTTTGTAGAATAACAGACGGTAATATTTTTCTTGAGAGAGTTATTGAAACTTTGTTCAATGTTTGTGTAATGATTTGATTTGAACCACCTACCAAATGCTTCTCTCTTTATATACGGTTCGGGTGGACGAGAGAAAAGAAGCCATTAAAAGATTATAATCAATGTCGGTTTGCCTTATTGTTTTCTACTATACAAAATCACTTATCAAGCTTTATTACTTAGCTCTGTGGTTTTCTTTCTACATAACCCCCTGAACGAATCCAACAAAAAGCGCATTGATTTTTTTTACATCGTCATAATTTATGCTTAATTATTTGTAAGCGTGGGCATAATTTATGCCAGATTGATGATTATTACGAGAGAGTGGTTTTGCTTTGAGTGAAGGAACAAGATGTTTTTCGTCATTGGGTTGTTTGTAGGTCGTGGCTGATAAAAAGTACCCTTGCAAAGCCTATCATCATAAGAAAATTATATACTGATAGCAAAACTAGAGCGCCAGCTGGGTGACTTCATTACAATCAAAGAATTGGGTACACTTAAATTTAAGTTAGTTTTGGTCAATACGACTCTATACAAAATGAACCTCAAATCAAGGGTTTTCTTGGAATGTTTGTTTGAGGTGTTCCCCCTATTTATTGGCAAGATAAACTTTCAACAATGTTACATTTGGGACACTAACTGGCCACAGCCTGGCACGAGTAACAACACTCATCTCTTAATGTTTACAGATCATGTCATACAAACACAAGCAAACATTTGAAACAATTTTTTTTCCATCCTTGCAGAAGTTTCGGTAAAATATTTTCAAAGTGAAAAGGCTAAAAGTTTGTTATATTTTCAAGTTTGCCGGCTTTCAAACATTTGTGATATCCATAGAAGTAAAATAAGCAAAGCCGACCTTCTGTATACTCAGCGTGAATCGGATAGCGGTATTACTTCCGTCAAAGAAGGTTATATACTGGACGGAACAAGAATAAGTACATCACATAGCAGGCGTCCTTAAGTGAGCCGCGAAGTTCTGCTTCGGTAATCATCTCATAGTATTCTATATTCCTCATCCGTCGCGCTTGGTTAGCACTGACAAGAGCTAGCTAATGCAATATTGGCGTCGCAGAAAATAAGCGTGAAGAAAAATTGCGGTAAAAATGTTTGCACTTTAATCAATCTAAAAAAGAAGCAAGCCTTCACTAACAAAGTGTTTGCTGTTTGAGGGACGTTTATAGAAAAGAAAAGACTTCCTTGTGAACACGTACGCTAAACTGTTCAAACAACAACTGTGCAAGTATAGACAATGGATGGATGGTCCCTTTCTCTTGCGTCGCCAAATCGTTCGACCACAAGGTTTCAATACACAAAGATTGACAACCTCTCCTTGTATGATAATGTAACCAATATTTATCAATGATAACGTGATGTACTCACTACACAACAAGGAAAGCCTTTTCATGCAAGAAGCATATATTCATCGAACTAAAAAAGTCTTGTAAGGAACGTCTTCTAGTTAGGATAAAGCACTGAGTTAGCTGATGACCACTGTAGCCAATAAGGTACTATATTTACATAACACAGAAGTGGGAAACCGAGAAAGAAAGAAGCCACCATAAAATATTTCTTGTCCAAATCGATGAGCGGAAAGTGGAGACTTTTTTCTTACACAGACAAAGAACGACCTCAACAACCTTTTTATGGAAATAATATTTTTCGCTGCACGTCGTTGAATCTATAAGTTATGGTTAGGAAAGCAAATTTGGACATTATTTGGCATAAGTAACATAAATCTACATTATTAGTACATGAAAGACAGTCATGTCAAATGTCAAGAAGTTTGGATATCATGTACTTAAAATAGTTTTTGGAAAACCTGAGAAATATAGAGGAGAGGGTAATATTTCGGACAGACAGTCAGAGACCAAAAAAGTCACAGTGTTACATTCAAGCAAGCAACAGAACTACTAAAATAAATAAATTGAAAAGATTGGATTGGCTTGGTTTTTCGGTAGAAATCCGATGAGAAAGCAAAACAAAGATCAAGGCCCGTAAAAGAGAAACGCTAATGAGGTCAACGGAACGAGTTTCCAGATAATCAATCAATCTACTTGTTCAAGAAACAGAAAAACCGTTAGGCTCCTCCTAATGCAATAACAATCTGCAACACCTCATTAATCACGTCAAACGAACACCAACTCCTTCAAAGCTTTTCTTCTCACTTCAAGATTCAAAAGCAGTGTTACATGATCTCGTTCAAGAAACTCTCTACATATGGTTTTCACAATAAATTACAGGTACAGGTAGAGCCATCTTTGGATGAGAAACTAATACACCTCTTCGACCGTAGTCGCGCGGTCAGGCGTGTACAACTGTATTATTTAATTATCCCCCTAAACTCGATCCAATCCTTTTTACAACTTTTTTTATTGCCTATAGGTGCGAAAAGAGACAGGGACGATTTAAGGGTGGTAAAACGGACAAAAAATGCCCGCGCGGCAATTGGCGGCTACGGTCGAAAAGGTGTATTACTGAGACGATCAGCAAAAAAAAAAGTCCGGAAGTTTTAGGCGAAGAAAATCACAATTGAAATAATATACACTTTTCCGACAAAAATTCTTTTTAGAATATTACCAATGCTGACTAAACCCTAAAAGCTAAGCGAATTAGTATAGCATACGTGGTTGAGCCAAAACCTACTGATTCTTATGAAAAAGCGTGTACATACCACAATAAAGTTGAGAATACTTCATAAAGCACTTGAAGAAGCATGCTGTGATAACGGTTATTGAAAGGAGACATGGCATGCGAAAACAACAAGGTACAAAACAATTGATATGACAGTTTGTACGAGAACTTCATTTGTCAAACGTTGTTACAAGGTAAAAGTGATACAGATAAAACACCATCTGTTCAATATTAAGCTATCTTCGATTTCAGTAGGCGATTTCAGTAGAGGACTGCAATTCATACTACAAAACCAGTGGATTTTGGGTATTCCAAAAAACTCCTTTTACCAGAACTTGGAAAATTTGCAATTGATTAACATAGATATTCATAATCTTGCGCCTGATCGGAATTACTGCTAGTTGCCGTTTAACAACATCCACAAGCTAGCTAGCGGGGAATTATGGTCAGTATCAAGGAAATATATTTCAATTTCAGAAAGTTACATTCATTACCTGAATGATATTGGTTCAGCTGTTTCAGTTTAAGAGCAATTTCTATAAGATTGGTTGTTTAAGCTTTAGTATTAAGTCGCAATTAAGTCAAATGAAGGTTCGGCATGTTGCAATATCATCAAACCTTGAATGACGTAAATCTTGGTCCGGAATGAAGTCGGAAGAAATCATTAAATCTTGTTCTTTAATCCGATTTTATCTTCGATTTCCAATCATCCCGTTTCGGAAACGTGGCAAACAGTAGATCGGTTAGTTGAGTAAAGTAATGAGCTATAATTAATAACCGGCACACACATAGTAACATCAAAACATCGGACGGGTCAACCAATCTAGCTAGATCGTGTACGATACTTTTTGGCCTTGATTGAAGAGACTTTTTGACTTTTTACAAACTATTTTGAATTTCTATTGAAACTTTTGAGTGATTTTACCCTCGAGCTACATCCAATGCTTTGGAAATTCTTTTACATTAAATCAATCATATGGGGGAACAAAAACATTCAAATGATAAACCAAATATGGCACATAATAAACGTATCAGAGTGAAAGGTCAAGAGACACTAAGGGAGCTGTTCCAACGGAAATGGCACGTGTTGCACTGGAGAAGTCGGAATGCACAATTGACGTATGATTGTATAAAATAGAATGCCTGAAAATTTCATAAAAGTACTTCAAGCACTCAGTGTCTGCTATATTTCTTTATGATTAATAGACCGTCAAAAATTCTTCGAATACGAAAGACTTACAAATATAGAAAGCAACTGAAAATTAGCGGAAATACCACATTAGGTGACAGAGGAGTCGTTTTTTTTGACATTTTAGCGTTTCCCCCATTTTTAATAAAGTGTTAGGTTTTAGGTGTTTGGCAAGTGACAATTTTCATTGGTAAACGCTTCCATTAGGTTGGCACGCGCGCGCCAATTGACATCGACATGCAATCTGTAATTTGAGAGATTAGTGTATTTATTATTTATTCTTGGAGTCATTTTTTGTATAACGTGATTTTCGTTCTCAAAAAGAAGGACATAAGGCATTTTGAAGCTATTCTGAAATATACATAATGAAATTGTTATGGAGAATTCAAGAATGTTGCATCTCAAATCCCGACTACAAGTTTTAGGAGAAAGGTCATAGAACACAATCTAAGATGCTTGAAGTCTTCTTTTGTTGTTTCGATAGTAACTTTTGGCATCGATTGTCTATCAATATGTCTAGCTTAAACTAGGAATATTTAGTATTGAAAGAAGTTTTGCGAAGGAAATTGCAAGCCGAAAAAGACTGATAGGTACACTCTATAAGAAGCTTTAAAAAAATAAGAGTTGACATTTTAAATAGTTTTATTTCCGACTGAGGTGGGCCTGCAAAAACAAGCATGTAGCTCGTTTGACAGTTAGCATTTTTGCTCTATCATGCCCTATCAGTGGTGGAACCATCGATAAGTGTTTTGGCCCGATATGAAATTATTGTATTGGTTCAAGTATCTGAGCACGTCGTCTGTTGGCAAGAGAATTCACATTTGGAGTTCTGACATTGAGAAAAAATGGGTACAAAAACTTAATTGATAATCACTAAGACACACTCAAAACATCAAAAATCTTACCGAATTAGGGAACAAAAGTACATTTAGTAGTAGAGCAACAAACTAAAAATTATTCTGGAAAGTTCCGTTAGAACGTCAGAGAACAATTAATCCGTCGCACACATCATCCGGCCAGGAAATTGGTCGTTCAAAAGTAACGGAAGACGAAAAAGAGTAGAGAATGATCACGTACTTCTTCTTAATCCCCTTCACCTCACAAAGTGCAGACTTTATACAACTTACAAGCTAAAATGCGTGTTCAAAAGCACATCACAGTGCAACCACACCAATTTAACCGCTGCTATTTTTAAACTAGCAATAAAAAGGCTAAGACTAAACTTCCATTTTAGTGCATCGACAAACAATCAGAACTTAGAGAGCGTTAAACGAACACGTACCAATAATCAATCAAAAGCATTGGACATTTTCGATTGGTGGCGACATTCGAACGGCCGCTAACCATTTTAGTTATTTTTAGAGGGAGCCTCAAAGCAGGAAGCGGTGTGTACATTGAAAACATGAAGAAGAAACCACAAATAAGCCATCGATGAACGAAAGTTTAATGCTGTTGATCTGTTGAGTTCTTTTAAAAACAATTTTCATATGATCGGCAAAGGCGGCATGAAAAACTATACCAATATCTCAGGATAAACAGATTTAATTATCTAACCAAATTTACTCAATTCTTTCCTTGTGCCTAAGCTTGTCTTAAAACATCTCAAAGTAAAAATTACTACAAAACTACACGTGTTAAAAGCATGGAGTAGGGTTACCTTTTCTATGAGGGCCTTTTGAAAAATTACAAGTATTTGATGAAATAGAAGACAAAAGTTTATAATCTGGTCCTCTACTTTAACACCGTAAAAATAGCAATACAAAGGGTAAAATATTTGAGTTATTTAGTATGTAGCCTTTCTTACGACGTGTGACAAGCTCATTTTATAACGAATTTATACCAACTACGCAACTCCTTACAAAATGACGGGACGAACAATATAAGGTAACTAGATCGTAGTGGATATCTTGTGAACAAATTGAAAACCAGTGCAATGTAGCTTTTATGTAACTCGTTTGGCCGTTTCCATGTACGAAGGAGAGTTTGTATGGGAAATTTGGACTATTTCGTCAAAAATACACTTCACCTTGGAGTGATGAGTATGTTGTCGCTAGATTGATTTCAAATTGCGACATACAAGAGTACAAGGATTCACACTGAAACAATGTCAAGAAATAGATAATGGCTGATGGATTTAATAGTGGAAAATAACAGTTTGAGAAAGTACGTCACACCAAAGAAATTCATTTGCAATCTTGAAATAAAACTAGAAAACTAAAGATCTGTCCCTAACATACTTTGGGTTGGAATGGATCAATTTTTCCGATGCGTTAAAAGAACCCACTTTAATTGCTTACACCATCAGCGCCACCGCCACACGAAACAAATTTCATTGTTTCGTCATAAGCACTTACACATAATCCTTAGACGTTGCGACTCCATTACATCAAACAACAAACAAATCAAAGACGCGAAGTGTATTTTTATCGCGATCATTAATCTCCATTAATTAATGACTTAAGCCTAAGGACTTACAATTTTTCTTTTACCCCTGAAAATTAAGAGCATCCCTTGGAGCGTTAATGAATGCTTAATGGAATAAGGAAGTACATGATTAGGGCATGTAGCAAGGAAGAAAATCTTTCAGAAATTTGAAGTAAGTTCCAGTGTCTGTGACAAGCTCCAAGTTTTGATATAAGCCTCAATGGACTCTTCTCTTTACTTTGCGAGTTGGAATGCGATCATGTCATCTGATTACGATAGAGCATTGAACTTCAATAATGAAATACACGTCATGATAGAGGCCTGAATTAGATGCAAATCGGGGTGATTTTATTCGGCACTGGGATCGTGAGTGAAAACATTGCAAAATTTTAGATACGATATCATTTTGAAAATGTAAGAAAACACAAATGAATGGAAAACCAAAGTCGGAGCGTCATTAGTCACACAGGACAATCCATACATGTGCCTCAAGATTATCCAAATCCTTAGATTAATTACGTAAGTCTAATACCTTTATTGCGCCGTATTACTTCTCCTTACGGCTTTAAATATTTTCCTTAGACCTTAAAATAGAAAGTCTTAAGTCCTTCTTAGGATTCCGGGAGAAGAAAAACAGTACTTTAAGTAAAAAAAAAGAAAGAAAAAGAAGAAAAAGAATTCTGGATGATGAATGCTGGATTTGATTATGCCTCTTTTTCATAGAACATATAGATTTTCAAAATCGACATAACAAAAAAGTAGAGCGAGAAGAAAAGAACCGGGGGTTCACAAAACTGGTCATATTATTTTGAATATGTGGATATGATGATACAAAAATGCTGGGAAAACGGCCTTAATGAATGTAAATTACTCACAAGGCGATCAAAATTCTATTTTATTCATAGACGTCTATAAATTTCTTTATACGGAATATTAATAGAGACTTCACTATGACAGTATGATGCTATGGGGTATTTCAATTGACTAAATTTGACATGACGCCTTCTATTTGTAAAAATTATTATTTGAAAAGCATGTTTCTCCAAAATATGACAATGTGTCACTAGCATGTTAAAACGTTATCGAGACATTGATGCATTGCGCGGAGCTGCACGTAGCAAGGACGTTCTTTTCATGATACCATCCAAATGGTATTTTAAGAATTCAGAAAAGCCCACAGAAAGAAGGGTGGTATGTGTGAGCCTTCTCATCAAAAATTCCTGAGAAACAAAGATTCGTGGTGTTTCAAAAATGGATGAAACAAGAGGGAATCAATTTGCATCTCGAAAATATCGATCATTCTTCACAGGAAAAATCATGAAAATTTGCCGAAAAAGCACTTTCGGAAACAAGAATAGTAACAAGTATCGCTATTTACGACTCGCCATTTACCTAAATTTTCCTTGCTAAATTATCAGTCTGGAGTTATAAATGACGTTTGTCTTGAAAGTGCATCAACATTTTTCATGTAACTTAGCATGATCGTTCAAAAAGATAAAATTTGTGATCCAAAAAAGCAAATTTCTCGTCACATCAGCCCACTCGGTAAGTCTAATATAAGGAAATCTTCTTATGAACATTGATGAAATAATTTCACGAGAATTCATACACATTTCCCGTTCCAGTCAGCGACTAAGCAGAAGATCATGTAGGCTGCTGACACCTACGCTAAAGAGTGTGAGTGTAAACTTGCTTTTGACATAATTCGTTGAAATACGTTTGTGAAAAACAAACAAACTGATATACGACAAAATCTGCATTATTTGGGTATTTGAAAATACGACAGCTTAAGCTCAGTACAGTATATGAAGGGAATTCCGATGAAAGCTCGATCATCTGAGAGACAAGGCGAGAATGAGAATACTGAGAAGAGAAGTCACCTCTAGTCTCTAGTAAACATATAGAAGGGAGAATCGATTGAAGCAGAAAAACACTTCCAGGGTAAATCACCACAAAAAAACAGGGTAAAATATACTCAGACTCGCCTTCCGAAATATAGATGATAAAAAAAGACAATAAAATAAAGATATCAATCAATGAATTTACAACCGAAAGCTTACATAAAAGGTATGAGCAATCAAGTCTTAAAATAAGTAATTTTTTAGCAAGGAATGTCGGGAATCTTGTGAGGGAATTTCGATGAAATTATTGATGGATGAGAAAGCTAATGGAAAACGAGTGACGGGGCATTCTTTTAGGAGTATGGAGCCATCAAAAGGAAGAAGACCTGTGGAGATACATACTAAGGACGATGACAATTGTAAAAACTACAATAAGCGGTAGCCTTTGAGACATTCTTTGACCTTAAAGGGATGGATTTCTACAATCATTTGAAATATGGATAAATATTCACCATAGCTATTACTGATATCCGCTGAATTTTGATTGAACTGTAAAATTGATTGCGATTAGGTCAGCAAAAATTGTAAGCTAAGTAAAGTACCAGAATTGACCAGGGGGTCGAGCGGTTAGAATAGGCTACGAAATTTTAAATGCTCCATCCTCCACTAACAATCAATACCACCGCCATGAAAATTTCACCGAAATTAGGTAAATGAACATATACCCGATAGCCGGGATTTCCACTCAGATTTAAGGTATCTGACGCGACAATTGGTGGACATGAGTGTATAAAATACTTCTGAGATCTTTACCTCACTCCCTTGTTCGAATGGAGAAGTGGAGAAAGGGGAGGGGAGGAGATTCCTGACGTTGCTGTCAACTTCAATTCAAAAACCAAACCCTTTATAGATCTTTTAATCTTCAGAAGCGGTTTAAGGCACTTCATTTACATGCACAAGATAATTTCTAAAAGGTCTTTTATCCTAAGTCACGTCTGCCCTGACCATTTCTTAATCTTAACCTCTCAAAAACATGAAGGATTCCTTAAGAGACGGGGGTCCATAAAGATTTGACCTGAAGGCGGTGGAGAAGGAAAAAAATAAGAATGAAAACGTAACATAATTCTCACGAACGAACTTACTACAGATGCGGAGTGTATAAATTAACCTAGTAAGGTGGAAACCTTGGATAAAAGCACTCCATCGTGGGTAGCAATTCCAAACTAAGAAACAATAGAGACAGAGCTAGACTAGAGAGCTTTTCAAGTGTTATATGACTGCTCGTGGTTAGTCAAGTCGTCATATTATGAACTATTGAAATGGGAGACAAGTGTAACAACAATGTGCTCAGTTTAGCATGCTTTACTCCATACTATCAGCACTACATCAAACATGTACAGATTAGTTTGTAACACAGATTCGAGGGAAAATTCGGGTTAAGTTTCCACATAATAACACTCCACCTGTTACCTATCTACATAGTTGAGTACACAAGTATTACATTAGACGAGTCATAAGAACTTGTGGCGAGAGTTCGATTTAACCGCAGTATAACGGAATGAAATCAAAGATAGAAGCAAGGTCACTTTAGAGACTGGTGGTGAAGAAGGCGTAACCGCAAAACAATCAAATCAAAAACATATTCAGTTTAAACATCAAAACTATTTTATCAATGAAAGTGCTTTTTGCCCCTAAACACTTACCTTATGATAGTCTCTGTAGTAATTTTTATGACACAAAGACTCGACACTATATCATAAGATTTTGTTCTTTTTTTAAGTTAGTTAATTAGCAAGTTAATCAACGTGTTGGCAATGTGGTTACTGTATTTTCTCTATTTAGAACCGACCTCCATGACCGCAACCCTCTAAAAACCTTTTTAAAAATGTTTGTTTGAGGAAATACGGTATCAGCTGTGATATTGAATGGTGATATAGTCGAACATGCGCAACGCACTGGGCTCAACTTCAGTGGTATCAAATTATTCATAGGCCCAATTGTAGACCCCCAGATATTCACCCAAGGAACAAGTGTGCAAAATTTCAGCCAAATCCGACCATTTTGGAGGCATGTAGGCTGCTCCAAAGTTTTACCGTCGTTTTGGCAAAAAACTCGTTCCCAGTTGAAAAATGAAAAAAATGCCCCTAGATATTAACCCAAGGTAGAAGTGTCCCAAATCCAACAATTTCAGTCCCCAGGCTGCCCCAAAGCTTTAGCCTTGTTTTAGCGAAGAGCTCGTCCCCAGGCCTCAAAAATCCAAATTTTTGAAAAATGAAAAAAACACCCCCAGATATTCACCCAAGGAACGAGTGTGCAAAATTTCAGCCAAATCGAACAATTTTTTAAATCTCCAGGCTGCCCCAAAGTTTTAGCCTCGTTTTGGCGAAAAACTCGTCCCCAGGCCCCAAAAATCCAAATTTTTGAAAAATGAAAAAGCTGACCCAAGATATTCACCCAAGAAACAAGTGTGCAAAATTTCAGCCAAATCGAACAATTTTTGAAGTCTCCAGGCTGCCCCAAAGTTGTCGGACGGACATACAGACATACATACAGACACTGTCAGATTCTAGCTCAACTGAAGTTGAGAATAGATTTTAGGGAGCTTCTTTTTTATTTAGCAGACCTGTGATAACTGGTTACCAGGGGCGTATCTAGGATTTTTAGGATACCCTGCAAAAAAGATTCAGCTATATATAGTGATTCAGCTATATATAGTGTCTAAGGAGGGCCCACCATGGTTGGGCCCGACGGGCCAGAAAATTTTTGAATTTCGACCCTCTAGATTGGCTAAAACAGCCACCTTTTTATGCCCAATGTACCATGAACCAGAGATAAAGAATTAAAATTCATTTCATTTAAACACAAAATGAACCTGGTAAAACTAAGATAGTTTTTTGGGTTAAATTGTTTTAAGAACCAAAAAAAGAGTGGCCTCTAAAATATGGAATAAATGAAGGAAAGAGAAAGGAGGTGTAAAAAAAAATAAATAACTATCATGAATTTTTTAAAGAACTTTTTGAACTTTATATACAGAAAAAAGTGAAAGATGATAGCAAAATAATACAATAGCATACAAAAGATTATAAATTATACAAAAATCTTTATCTGATCGTGATGATAGCAATAACAATAATAATAATATTTACCAAACTGTCTAACATTTTTTATTATGATTTTGATTCTTATTGTGTCAAATTTATTTATCTTATTGCTGCCAAAAGGTGACTTAAATAATTTCAAGCAGATTAATAATAAAAGCCTTTTGCCATTTCAAATGAAAATTTAGAGAAAAAGAGCAAAACTATTTTATTCAGACTGGTCAAGAAAAGAGTATTTCATTAGAAAATTGATTAATGTGATGCATTAAAGTATCCAAAACTAGAATTTGTACTGAAGCTGAAATCTCTATAGTTGGTTCATCTTGAAATTGTAGTCTAGCCCCATTCTGGTGTCTCGTTTGGAACTGTTTGCCAAATCAGGAAGAGAATCCTGTACCAGGGGTAAAAAGCCCCCAATCGAATTGAAAACAAACCATATGTCATCAGAAACTCATTTATTCATTATGTACATAATGCAGCATGTTTTATGTTTGGTATCAAAATTCAGTTGTTGTGTTATAAATTTTATACATTATGCATCCAAATTCATTTGAAATTGGCAATTACATATCAAAATCAAATCAAGATGTACTTTCCATTACATGACAAATATTGATATCCAGTTTACAGGGAAAATTTTGAAACCAAAAACTTCCAAGAAACTAAATGTTAGGTACACATCATCATTTTGATTGAAATTTCCATTCTGTTGTTTCCTTTAAGTTAAATATGGTTTCACTGATCTTATTAGCAGACTTTGTCAGTGTTTACAAAGATTTCGTACCAACCACGTGAAGGTGCAAAATAATCCATTGATCTAGGGGCTACTGGACAGTATGATGGCAACGGCAACTAACCTGAAAGTATATAATGAAGAGGGAATTAGGATCTTTGCAAGCTACACCTACATATTTAACAAACACAAAACAACAAAATTTAAGTCAAACGACAACTGGATAACCAGTGAAATTAATCTTATATAATAACCGGCTGACTGTGGGTAACCGCCAACCGCAATGCTTCATGACTGAGCCAATCTACTTAACTTATTGGATGGGTTTTTTTGGTTCTGAGAATAATACTTACAATTCAGGAAAAGTTCTGCACACGTGCAAGGCATCAAAGTGTATCCATCAAAGAATTGTTGCCCACAAGATGGAGAGAAATGGAACTGTACAGGCAATTTCCATTTGGAAGAGAACTAAAACAAAATAGAGAAATCATTTTTAAGATTGTCGTGCAGTTTTTATGACCAGTACTTGACTGGCAGGTGCTGGCCCGCAAACTAAACATAGTCAAATACAATATGTTTGTGTACCTCAAAATAGTGTGCGAAAGACCCACACAGATCTTTTTCTCTCCCCAGAAAAATTTTTTAACCGGCCAAAACATATTAAAAACATTAGGGTGTCAAGGTCAGAATCACAAAAGTTTCAATGTTATTTTTTTTCTCTTATTTCAAAATAAAACCACAATAGGTTGGTTGTCCCTTTGCCTCTTAAATTGCCACATATTCATCTCCTGTCGTCAACCTTTTCTTAGCCAGAGTGATTGGCCAAACAAACAGCAAGTACGTACCCCGACTGATCAAATATCTTATAAATATTTCATGATTGGCCACTCACTCACCACTCACTCACCACACACAACAAGTGGTTTTGTTGATTACCAAAAATTATGACAAGTCATAGGCCATAGGCAGATAAGTAGAGAAAGAGGGGGAAGGGAAGCGGTTTTTCCTGCACTTATGCTTATCAAATTATAATTGATAACATGCAGGCATGAAAAATAATAGAACAAAATACCACATACCTTACAGACTTGACTTTCCTTGTTGCAATGGATTTCAGAAGATAACCATAAGAAGAAAAACAAACATTGAGATGACCTTGATGGCAGCCCTCAGATGACGAATTTGGAGAAGATCGAAAATGTGCAGGCTTCAAATTCTTCAGAATTTGCGACAAAATAGATAAAATCAGGACTGTCTATTCTGTTTTTTCTTCTCCAAGCATCTAAAGCCATTTGACGAGTCTTGACTTTTAACGTTTTGACACTAACAGCCATCAAATCCCGGGCAAACCCTGCATTTTGACCTCATCCAGGTCTTTCTGCAAAATTTTGCAGGGTGCAGGCCTGCAAAACGCTTTTGTACACAAAATCTAAAATACAGACTCAATTCACGCTTCCTGTAACGCGACTTGATAAACAGTTTTCTTATATTTACCGCGGACTTTAAGTCAGTAAAATAAATCTAATGACACTAACGAATGATCCGGAAAAACAACTCCGGGTAGGCTAAAAACAAGCTGCGACAAAAAAGACTCCGGAGCATACCCTGCGAGTGCATGTTTTGCAGGGGTGTCGCACCGCCCCTGGTTACCGTATTTTTCCTTATTTCCAATATTCTCAAATCCGGTCTGCTACAGTAGGTCACTGTGGCCAAAGGTTTTGCACTATTGGGAGAAATTATCTCTACTGACAAACACAAGGAAATTTATGGCTTTTTATTTGGATTTTTCTAAAAAGTCACTCACAGCCGATATTAAACTTCCCAAGGTTTTTTTAAATGATAGTCAACCACACCTGAAAAGATAACGGTTTTTTTTCTTGCATCATATTGACCGTTAACACAGTCTATAAAGTGATGAAAATAGGGTCTTGCTTTGTACGCAAAGGGAAGAAAAAACAAACGCAGAAAAAAACTACGTCCTCAGAACAGTGATAACAAAAGTGGTTACTATAGCAAAAACGTTATAAACCACAAATTATTACATAGAAAAGATGACTAAATTAATAACGGTTTCAAAATTTTGCTCTGTCTGTCAACAATATTATTTCCTCCCTTTTCAACCTTATAAGATTTGACATGGTGTTATGATTTTTATGTTGTTGAAGGCTGAAAATAAAGAATTGAGCGAGTAAAACAATGAAAGAAGTACAAAGAACAAAGAAATTAAAACAGTTCGGAAAGAATCACGTGATCAAAAAGAACGCACGTGTTGGAATCCCTTTAAATACCAAGGAAATATTTGATCAATTGCAGAGTTTACCTATTTAAACAGCTATCAATGATGAAGAAAGGAAATCTGTTTCTATGGTAAAAAAACAGTCCCCAGATGGAGCAAGAAGCTTGAAGAAGTTGCTTATTTGGAAAAAGTTCAAACAGAACAGATGATGGAAGGTGTCCACAAGTACATCGTAATGAAAAGGGTTTACACAAAGTAAATGGTTTGACTTTGTACATTATTCGAATTTCTCTGTGTACACTAAATTTGAGTAGAAAATACTTTTCAGTCAACTAAACTAGCCCTTTTACGATGTTTTGGTGTGATTATTTTCAATATTTTTTTTTAGGGTTAGATTTCTTTACCCATTAAAAATGTTCAAAATATAAGGGTTCTATGTATAGCTTTTCAATAATTTTTATACCATAGAGACATTTGGGCCTTCAATTTTCCGAAATAACTATTAACGAGAAATGAATAGCCATATTGAAAAGTTTTGATAAATTTACAGACCAGATATCTTATAAAGCAAAAGTGAAACAAATTCTACCATTGTATAATAGCCGTGGTATATCAGGAATTATCCAATAGCTGTTTTTACCTACAGGTATATAATAAAACTATTTAGGATGTAATTTACAGCACTTATGCTGAATTGAATTTATGAAAATATTTGTATATTCATATAATTTGTGAATATTTTTTGTAGTGAGGATTTATAAAAGATTTTCCATCTCGAACAAATCGTCAGTTTCTTGCCAGGTTGAGACAAGTGTAACTACTACTCTCATAATGTTTACCTTAAAATGTTTAACGATGACACCAAAAGGGTAAAATAAAATACATATTTTCGAGTTAGCATTTCAAAGCCATCTTTTACGGAAATGTAAAAGACATAATACTAGACATTTGAAATCCATTGTGTGCTAATCAGCAAGGTCTAAGTGGGTTATTAAATCGGTAATTGAACCAACTTTTCATGATCATTTTGCAAAGAAAAAAAGAGCTTACAGAGTAGTTTCGTGGTATACAGATATAAGAGAAGCAGAAAATTTTCGTGTAGCATAATATGTTGGTTTGCATGGAGAGTGATAAAATGTCGAGAGTCAGGCCGTATGCCATTGTAATTCTAATTTTCCTATCCTGTACGATTCTAATGTTCTGGTATGGATTGCCATCACCTGATCAAGACGCGAACAATCAAAGAAGCGAGGTAAAACCACGTGTTATTCTCATATAGAACTTTCGTCTTATTTTCCCGAAATTTGTTCCCGAGGGAGATGATTGAGATTTACATAATCATTTTAAAATTTTCAGAATTTCAAATCTATTCAATATTGTATTGAAAAATTAAACCAAGGCTCATTTGCAGTTTTGAATTGAAAATTATTCAAAAGATTTATAAAGCGTTTCCAAATTACAAAAGGTCTACCCAGCTTAGAAAATCATCGGCTACCACAGGACAGTCTGTAAATAATTTTCGTCATACATCAAGTCGTTTCCTCGATACTTCATTGCATTATTCTTTCCTTCAGGTGGGAAAAGAATCGGAGATGACACTACATGTACAAAATCTAAAGAGACAACTATCGGAGACGCAACAAAACTGCACCACACAACAACTCTCACTCCTTACAACCCCTCAGATCACCACAACGAAGAGTTGGCAGAATTTCAGAGGGATGAGAATTGTCCATTTTGATTTGAAAGGAGCTCCACCAAAAATTGCTTACCTCATACAAGTGATGGAGCTAGCTGCAAAACATGGTGCAAAAGGCTTTCTTTTGGAGTACGAGGACATGTTTCCTTGGTCTGGCAATCTATCAATGCTGGCTACAAAACATGCTTACTCTAGGGATGACATCAAACTCCTAGTTGACAAAGCTGGTTCCCTAGGAGTGCAACTCATCCCTTTTATACCGACCTTCGGTCATATGGAATTTGTTTTAAAACACCAAGAGTTCAAACATTTAAGAGCTGTTAAGAGGTCAACGGCAAACATCTGCCCTTTGAATGAAGGTTCAGCCATTTTGGTAAAGGCCATGATTGA
Source organism: Clytia hemisphaerica (assembly GCF_902728285.1). NCBI lineage: Eukaryota > Metazoa > Cnidaria > Hydrozoa > Leptothecata > Clytiidae > Clytia > Clytia hemisphaerica. The sequence goes on from NW_027103621.1 coordinate 1,758,771, forward strand.
CCAGGTCGTTGCTGCACATCCTGGCATCTCTTGGTTACACCTTGGTGGAGACGAAGTATGGAATATCAAGAAATGCGAGCGATGTAGAAACCAAACACACACTGACACTGAACTATATCAGGAACACATGATTCCTATACTACAATACGCTACAAGTAGCAAATTGTCACCCATTATCTGGGACGATATGTTGAGATCATGGCCTGCGGCAGATTTAAAAAACATAGGTCAGTATGCGACACCAATGGTATGGTGTTATGAACAAGATGTTGTAAATTATGATCACTTTCCTATAAATATGTGGGAAAAATACATGGAAGTCTTCCCTCGAATATTCTTCGCTAGTGCTTTTAAGGGAGCCACCAAACCTTGGTCAGATTTCGTATTCATTAAACAACGTTTAGATAACAATTTGTCCTGGCTGAAAATCTATCATAGGTTTCTTAAAAAGGGGAAAACCGTTGTGGAGGGAATTGCTTTGACGGGATGGAGTCGTTTCGATCATTACGCACCTTTGTGTGAATTATTACCGGCAGCTATACCAAGTATGGTCTTTTGCTTGGCTGCTCTACGTTATGGTAGATTCGATAGTTCAATACATTATGAAACATCAATGGACTTGGGAAATGAATCGAAATTCCGAATCGATGTTAAAAACTTTGCCCGTTATGAACCAAAATATGACACGGGAACTTTCCCAGGAGGTGAAGTTTTACCATTACTTGGTGAATTTGAAAAAGCGGTTGATCTGACCAGAAATTGGGCTGATATTCGTTTAAATGCTTGGCTAAGACCTTATAACGTAAAAAGAAAACACCTAAGTTATTTCAAGCTGGAAAACATGATACAAGACGCAAGAACATGTTTGAAGATTGTAGAGAGAGTGGAGAAATCGGCGAGATCGATATTGGGGAAATTCTTTTTTGACGACACCGTGGAAGAATGGATGCAAGATAAATTGTATCATGTCCAAAGACAAGCTATCAAGACCATGGAGATGGTGCAGAAAGTCATGAGTGAACATTTCGATTCCGACGGGAACATTAAATCTGACTTGAATTAACTCACCATTAGTTCTTCCACTTGGTTTTTACAAACTGAAAAAAAGTAAATTCCAGAAAAATGTACGGCTTCTCACCGAAATGAAACCGGGAGTACTTGATTATAACGCTTTAAACTTTGCAACACTTTAAACTTTGCAATGTTTTTTAAGAAACAAAAGTTTTCGTGCAGTTGATAAAGAACACTCACTTAAGAACTCATTGGTAAAGGTTCATTGGACGATCCGAGCACTCAAATCGCTTTCAACGAAAATTGTGGAAACCTAATATCCCTGCTAAACTTCTGGTCGGTTTGCGTAAAAGTGGACATGGAGACGGTTTGACCCACAGGGATTATAAGAGTGCTTCAATTTGTTGGTTTTTTGTTTTTATATGTTGCTGTTAATATACAAAATCTCACTGTAAAATTTTTTCACCAGAATTGTTTCCAATCTGGAAATATCGCGTTACGTACGGGACATTTTGCGTTACGTACGGGACGGTTTTGAGAAAATTCTAATTTTAAAGCTTTAATTGTAACATAATCCTTGTGTTGTGTGGCATCTTTTGTTGGATCATCCAATGAAGGATAGGTTGAATTAAAATTTTTTGCCTTGTTTTTATTTATAAGTGCTAGTGGGAGAAATGGGCAGAGATTTTACTTCACGGTTGAGCTTTTATGTCCCGTACGTAACAGTTTGGTTGAATGAACTGGTATAATCTTTTGTGAAACCATTATGACAAATAATTTACATAGATTTCTTAATTGATATCTGTGGATCATAACTAAAATTTAAAATTTGCTGTAAAAACCATAGAAAAAAAGATATTTTAACTGATTTGAGCCTAATTGGAGATGGTTCTACGTGAATGTCCCGTACGTAACACCTATAAAATTGGGCATATCTCCCTGAAAGTTTGGTTTAAAATTTGTTTTTTTTCAGTTTTTTGTAAGTTTTCCAGATCCCTCTCTAAAAATGATTGCTAAATTCTCTGAGTCTACATCGTTTTTCCAAAAAACTGCTTAGAAATAAAATTTGTCCCGTACGTAACTTTGTCCTGTACGTAACAACAAATTTCTATTAAATACACAGCTGTTTCTTGAACTATATTTTAGTGTTTACTTCCAATTTTATTGAACATATGATGGCTGTTATCAATCACCTACCTTCAAGACAACTTTTTTCAGTCAGTTGAGTGATTGAGAGGGTCATTGATAGCTGTGAGGGAGTAATACAATCCAAAAGGTTGCAATACAGAGTCCAATCTATATCTATAGTGTGACCCACTAAATGTAACCTGAGATTTCACTGAAACCCTTTTAGTTTTTTCTCTAGCTGTTTCTCTGACTTTATAAGTCATTGGTTTGAAATTTTAGCTGACCCTTTTTCATGATATAATAGAGCCTAGAGATGTGAGGGAGTGTATGTAGTATTTTGAAAGTTTGTCCCGTACGTAACAACAAAGAACTTATGATTATCAGCAATAGTAACATATTCATTTGAGGCTAGATTGCTAACATAAACAAATTATGATAAATCTTATGTTTGTTTTTTAAAGTAGAATAAAACAAGATAATAATGAAACCAGTCAATCAACGAGTAAGAGAGCATCAACAGCGTATGAAAGATTCATTGGGAGGTGAAGTATTTAAAGAGATGAAAAGAGGAAGGGTAGAGAAGATCAGGGAAAAGCAGAAAAAACAACGACTTAAAAATGATGAGGCAAAAGAGGAGTATTGCAAGAAGGGAAGAGCGAGTAAGAGATTACAACAGGCCAGAAAAAGATAAAGTGAGGGACAAGCATCTGAGTTATCAATTTTACAAAGAAATAAACTAATTGGCAAGAAAAAGAGAAAGCAAAATTCTGAAAACATGAGAAAAGAACAGGACACTTTAAAAATTAAAGTTAAGCTTACATACAACAAGAACAGAAGGCTTAAAAGACAGCAGGCAAGCAATGAGAATGAAACCAGTCAGTCTGCAACCCCAGAATCTGTAAACCTTGATATATTAGTCATAAACAGTGTATCACCTCATGGAAAAAGACGCGCCCTACAAAGATTAGCCTTGAGCAATCCTCCATTAGAAGTCAGTCCGCTTTACGTCTCGATAAGGTGGAAGGTAGGCTCAAAGCCAAAGAAGACACCCGATCTTTTCTTCACGAGAAGGTCATAAATTTCATGAATCAGGACATTAATTCTGTTGTTGTTCCCGATGAAAAGAAAAGTCATAAAATGTCATCAATAAAAACTCTATGGCATAAGTTTGAAGCGGAAAATTATGCTCAATTCTGGCGCTATGTTTCAGAAAATACTATTAAGCCGAAGCCAGAGGACTGGGGTGCATGCTTATGCATGACCTGCATGAACCCTGAGTTTATAAACTATCATATATAAAAAAAACTTTACCCAATATTAATTTAACAATCGAAGATCTTTCAGAGGTGACAGTCCAGATAGTCAAAACAAATTGGAAGAATTGCACGCCAAAATTAAAGCATGTAAAAAAGAGTTTAAGTACTTGGAGTGGGCAAAAGAAAAAACATCTGGGACAAAGCTTACACTTTACCACACCAACAAAAATTCTTGTTCTGTGAAACTGATTGTTTTCTTGGAAAAGTTTCAGACTTCAAAGCAATTTTTAAAAATTTTGTTACGTACGGGACATTTTTTGTCACCCCCAGTGGCTTTAAAGATGCTATTTTATACTGAGGATTACTTGACCTTACAGTGTTTTATTGCTTTTTTCTTCTCATATATAGCTGTAACTATAATTTTATCTGTTTAAGTGTTTCATGTACTTCTATTTTAGAGTTTATCATAGTTAATATGGGGTAGAATAGGATTTTCCGTTAAAAAATTCATAAATATGTTGAAAATTTTTTGCTTATGATTCTTTCTGTGTGTAACATTTTATTGAAAATTGATGGCAACCATGTAGTAGGAGTGGAAAATGTCAATAAAGGGTATTGCAGGCTTTTTAGAAAATTTTTTTAGTAAATTTTAATGATTGTTACGTACGGGACAATTTTTTGGGTGCCTTCAACATTGAAGTAGCCGCCATTTTCTTTCAGATCAGAATCACGTAGGACTGCTTCGGAATATGAAACTTAAATCCATAAGGTAAAGAAAAAACGTCATTACAATAAAAAATTCAAACAACAGAAAAAAAATTTTTTGACCCTTTTTCATGTCCACTTTTACGCAAATCGACCTTCTGCCGATGAAGCGTTACGAACTTATTTAAAATGATTGAAATTTCTTCGACATCAAATCATCATAAAACTTAATGATACAGCTAATTTTATCAATTTAATTTATCCAAATTTTAAAAAATTCAGCAATTTTGGTAGTCTAGAGATGCTGCTTTCTTGGACAGAAAATATCAAATATTTATTCGTGGATTAAATATCGAAATATTTCCCTTTTTGAAGACCGATTCGTAACAGTTACGGGATTTGAATAAACGGTAAATGACCCCTCTCTTCCGATGACACAAATATTTGTTTGAGGATTTGACTGGCGCGTGCAGGTCTTTGAGCTTCCGAAACTATCGTTTTATTTGTTTAGTATAGAGTGGCATTAAAATAGGTTTAAAGCATCAACCTTTAAGATATGTTTGCATGTCGAGGCACTTGTTGACACACAAAGGAATGCTAACAGCTATCGAGAATGGTTGTAGAAGAGTGGATTGGTCAAATGGAAGAAAGTTTCAAATTCTCTACATTTTTCGGCGATTCTTTCTTAAAATGACAAACGAATTAAAAAAACCCTAAATTTGATTTCCTATTAATTTCTTATCCATTGTATTGCGTAAAGAATATTTTTAGAACAGAAAGTGCGTGATTTTCGAAGCATTTCTGAATATACCTCAGTGGACATTATTCAAATTCCCGAAAACATTAGTAGGACGACAAACTCTAATTAACAAACAGAAAGTACCAAGAACTGACTTTAAAAAATTTGTATAGTGCGGAAGATGAAGACATGAAAGTGTCAGTACACGTTTTTTTTTATAAGGAACCTTAACTTTGCTCTGAGCCTGGAGTTCCTTATTTTTACAGAGAATTTCAGTCTCAAATTTCTTATCGAGTTCCTTACTACATAGGAAATTTTGAACTTTTTGCCCCTTGAAAGATCAAAATTTGGTCAAATTAGTCCCGATAAGGTACATTATTTTCAAATCCACTTATTCTCAGCCTGAGCAGTTCCTTAACAATTCCTTATTTTTTGAACCATTTTCAGCCTCGAGTTCCTTATAAACATGTTCCTTATAAAAAAAAAAAACGTGTATTGAAACAATAATCTTCATTACTTCAACTCTATGATATCACGCTTCTGACTTCGGTTGGTTAAGCACTCTTTTGATGGACAAAAGCATCGCATCAACAAAATATAGTGCCGAAGATAAATTTTACTTCATAATTCTTTACAGTAACCTTTTAAAACATTTTTTACATTAGAAATTACATTAATCGCAAATAATAAAATGGGCCAACACACTTAGCTTCAGGAGTCACGAGGTTATCTTGCTTTAGTAAAATCGAAACAATTTTAATTTTGTTTATTCCTTCCTTATCCGTAAAGTGGAAAACTTTGCCCTTTATTGACTTTCAGTAGTTTATTTTGTCAAAGTGTACAATGTCTAAAGCTAAAAATGACAAAAATTTATTTTTTAAAGAGATCATGCCTCGTCTCAAAATTTAGAAATGATGAAGCAATCTAAATTTTCGTATGACATATATCTTGGTTCAATCTAACATAAAGCTCAAACATTAAAACGCTAAATTGCACGAGGGCTCACGTGATCGTGTGTCATTGCAGCGACGCGAGATAATTTCAGGGCTTAACCGACGAAATCCGGCCAACAACTTTACATAGGTCGATGTGAGAAGCGGTCAATTCGGCATGATATTAAAATTTTCAAAATAAAAAATATATAAACCACTAATATGTTGTTTTTGGAAATTTTCTATTCTATATATGGCTTCAGTGAAATGAAATTAACAATTTTCAAATATTCTACGACTGACTCTATCGTAGATAAGCATCTGTATCGAAACCACGGCGAATGTTTACTAGATGAGTAGTTAACAAACAACACAATCTTGATCGAAAGTAGGTTGCACAGAGACTGATTAGGTTTGCAACAAGGTCTCCATTAGCCTAATTATCTTATGGCAGTTACTTCAAAAGCTACAAAACTAAGATTATTAGAGCAGAAATAACAACAGGTTTTTATGAAAGTTCACCCGAGGCTGTAGTCCAATGACGTCAATAAAAATACCTATCTAATAAGCCCGAAACAGAAAATGACGGACGGGAACTAGAAAGTGAATTGACTTGAAAAGAATGTTATCGCTTATCAATGCAGATTTATACAATGTAATGGCATTCTGGAGGTCACTCTTCACTAACATACCAACAGTCAGTAGCTGTACGTCTGTCAAGTCGAACAGTAAAGTTGTTGCATGAAAGAATATCTTTCATACGGTAAGGATAATAGTATAGTCGAAATGTCGTTACAAAAAAGCCTAGAATTGTAACCACCAAACTTTTGTTTGTCCAAAAATATGGAACGTAAAATTGAATTTTGCTAGAATAAGAAGCAAAACCTTGCACCATAACGGATACTTAAAGTATCTTCCATTCCTGAGGATTATGGATGTGAATATTGAGAAATAGTTATAGTACATCCACAGGCATATCAAAAAACATTAAAGCCTTTTTAGGAAGAAACGATACCGAATTTTTATCAAAAATTCGCATAGTAGCATATCACATCATAATTAATTGCATCGCTATAATGAAATTATAATTAATCGTTAATCTTTTTCGTACATCCATCATTAAAAGTCAATTAATGAGGCTGAAGGAATTTTCAGTTGATAAAACAGCCGTTTGTACGGTACTAAACTTTTAGTATGTGCTCCTGAGTCAAATAAGCGATATTATAGTCTCAGCAGAGCTTTTGTTATCTCAATTCCTGCTTAGTCATAACAAATCAACAATTTTAGGGTCTCCCTCCTTAAACCACATGACTATGGAAAACCCATTAAGGAAATAAGACAGCATTCTTTTATTTCTATTATGCGGAAAACCAGTACATCACGTGGCACGTACTCTTCAATAAAAGTGCCCGAAATTTTATCCAAAGATAAAGTCTGCTAGCGGTAGACAAAACGACAAATATCTTTTCAATTTAGTAATTTAGGAACATGGCAAGTTAGTTAGCACAGTAAAAGTTAATTTTTAACCCCCCCCCCCCGGAAAATGTTTTATTACTAATGTATGATAATTTATGCAGCGCTTGTATAATGCCCTTTCTATGACGTATCACTTGGAGCATACAAAATCCACAAAGAGATCTTATCAAATAAGATTTACAAATAAGGTTTTATAAGAGCCTTCACCCTTACCGAGATACAAAAGTCGAGGAAAAGCAACTTTCACCCAACCAATAGTAAAGTAAGAAAAGAATGCTATATTTTACTTAGGTGATTTCGACTTGGCAAAACCCTTCACACAGCTAACACTTTACCGTCTATGTATGTATGCCCTTTTGCAACATCAGCAAGATCAGAAAAATTGCTCCCCAAAATAGAACATAAGCATCTTTCTTTCCAGAATTGTTGATTTTCTAAGATTTTAGATTTTAGATTCGACACGAGAAGTTTACCAGGCAAAAAGAGAATAGCTTATTCAGAGCAGATAAGACTTGACGAAGAAAAGTCACTGACCCGGTGAAACACCCAAACAAACTAATGTAATGAAGTGTTTACGTAAATAGGTAGCTGAATATAGAAGTTGTGATTGGATTGTCATACCAGTGAGAATGAGATCATGGAAACAAATCCCCTTCTTCTGAGGTGCAAGATGAACGCGTTAACAAGATGAACGGATTGCTTCACTTGTTGATAAAGCTACGAAGTTTTACGTGTTGTAGACTTAATGTCACACGCTTGAACAAGGTTACGCAAGGTAAGAGGCAAACAATGCAATAACATTAGCCCAACAACTGAAAGACTGCGAGAAATCAAACAAATATATGCATTCATACCGATGCTTGGGTTCCTGTAAGCATAAGCAGTCAACACTCTTCTCAAGGCTGCAATGCCAACTTCTGATTGAAATGCTGGGTGGCCCGGTAATGATCTGAGAAAAAGAATACATTATAATAACGCACATATTCTTATTTTAAATTTCGGTTGAAAGACAGGTAGTCGTGACGGTACAAATAGACATTTTGCAGTCATAAAAGTTTTAGTTTTATATAGGTGCTTCTTTTGTGAAAGGCAAAAGGCTATGCAAATCACTTTAACCTCTAAATAAAAAAGCGCATCCGCAGATCAAGGTATCATAGATAAAAAAAACAGGTTTTCAAGACACAGTTGGATTGAGCACAGGTTAAAGGAGCACGTACATTTTTACTTTTACTCCATTCATTAAAGCTCTTTAAAATCCTCTAATTAATTTTTTGTATATAGTATAAAAGTTAATTGTCAGGTTCATACCTGTGCAGATCACGTTCGATCTCTTCAGCTGTGGTCAGCATTTTACCGATACTCTCTTTCACCAGTTGTGAATAATATCCAGGATTGTTGGCCAGCTACGAAGAAACAAATTTTGGAAACTTTGCTAGAAAAACGTTGAGGATGACGCCAAAGCTTCCTTTTCCCTCGCTGTCCACCCGAAGGTAGGATAGGGTACCACTTCTTTCCCTAGATTGCTCCCCTTGACTCACACTTTAACTGCTGAGTATCAAGCGAGGAATCAAGTACTATTTTGAAATCTGATATGAGCTGCTTGGGGGGGGGTTGAACTGGATAATCTACCTTGATGCTTCGACCATTCATTGGTGATAGAACGCTAATCAAAACAAAACGGCAGAAGCGCATCAGATGCTTTCAATTTTAGAACCTTAAACACAGTTATTGATATCTTTGAAATTTCTGATAACTGACTGGTACAAGGGACCACTCGTCCTATCAATGTTTTGTTCAGTTTATGGGTAACATGCTGTGGAACCCTTGATACAATCGACAGAATGTTCCGTATGTCCAAAATTACTGGCCCATCGACGTAAACAAATAAGAAAGGAGAATGATTTTCGTAAATCAAATTCTGTAATACGCTAAATAATGTAGGCCTAAAAGTAGGTACCTCGTTGACCGCGCCAGAAAAGAGGGACCATATTTCACCTCTCAGACTGTCCGGAATTCCCTTCAACACTAACTCGTGTGTCTTTGGTGTCCGATACATACAAATCCCTCTGAAAGAAGAAAACAATCTTTGAAAGTTTCTGCAACAATGAAAATTCAGCAGTGGAAATTTGCGGTAATCACGGAGAAATGTTGAAAGTTTGATATAATTGCCAACAATATTTATAAAGTGCAAAAAATATCCTAATGAAATGAATCAGTGCGCAAGTATCTTTTCAACATTCTAAATTTAAAATAGAGTTACGAGAAAGCAAACCTTCCGTATTCAGAAAAATGCATGCTCCACAGATGTTCTTTAACCGATTCTTTGACAGGAATACCAGCTTCGCTGACAGGACAAAAGACTGTCTTCAAAGCTGGTTGGAATTGTGTTGTTTGATCGTTGACATCGCCCATCGGTGGTTCTTCAAGAATCGTCCTGCAAAAGTGTTTCGAAAATGTCATTTAGAATTGAGATGGCCTTCTGAAAATTAATTTATTAGAACTTGTAGTTGTAGGTATGGAGTATATACAGGGGTCTTATTTGAGCTTGGCGAACAAATATAGGTGATTTCTGTACCTAACTCGAGATCTTAACCATTAAAACAGTGTTTTCAGCCAGAAATAGCTGTTTTGTCCAGTTTTTGCACTTTTGGAAGCTCAATATCTCGAGTTAGGTACTGACATTACCTATACTCGCAATATATCACTAATCTTAATTTTTTGAGAGCTTTCCATAAATATACAACAGGTCTCCGTTTTCTTAAGCTAAAATTTTCATTAATTTTTCACCCTATGATTTTTGCCTGAGACCGTCGTATTTGTCCGAAAATCACACCAAAGTGTCCGAAAAAAAATCGGCAACCAAGTTATTTTGATTCCCCTACCCCTTAGCTTTCCAAAAATGTATAACAAGTGCTTTGACTAAAAAAATCGAGCGATTTTGCAAATTTCCCCCTACTATTGGTCCAGATTCTAAACCAATTGAACTGTTTCAATGCTTTTTGTTAATATTGGAGCCGCACTTTTGAAAAGTACAATGTAAAGTGGAGAACTCGTCCAAAAAGAAAAATATGAAATCTGTTAACTTACGTTACAGGCGTTTTGGAAAGGAAATCTGAAATTTTTTCCATCAGGAATTCTCGATCTTTCAGTGAAGCAAATAAGAATGTCATCTGAAAAAATAACATGTGGTTCTTGTAGAGTTTTTGTAAAAAGAAAGACAAAGAGTTTTAAAAATCGAAATTAATTTGAAAGACAAAAAATTAGAACTGGAAAAGACACAAGCCAGTAGTCGTAGTGTGTGGATAGTACCTTAGACTTGGTGGTGATGTGGACAGCATTAGGCACGATGCTTGTAGTGGTCATCTTCTCTACCACTGACACTTCACGCATTGGAATGATTACCGAACATAACTGCTTGATCTGTGATTAAACGTAAGAGATATAAAAAACGGCAAAAAACGGCTTCATAAATGAAAAATATTTTAGTTATTTTAAATTCACTAAACCTTCGGCTTCCAAGCAGCATTACAACTTGGATTCCACTGAGATTACTATGATATTTTTGAGCATGGAGTGTAGGCTCCTTTCATCACCCGTACATAGGACAAGTGGTTAACTGACTGTAGTAGGGTTTAAAAGTTTGGGTAATAGTGCGTAAGTTCACGAGTTCGAACCACGTCCAGGACGTTAAAAACATTATATGACATACTTAGCAATTATAAGGAGAGTACCAAGAGAATGATGGTGTAACATTAAAAGGAAACACTTTCTTGGGATCTCATAAAACATGATCATGAATAATATCTTTCCAAGATTTATCAATTAACGAGACTTACTTTACTTTCAAAGCAGATGTAGTTTGGTGAGATATACAAATCACCCCACATATGAGCTTTACTGAACGGACTCCATAGAGTGCAGTACAAACTGCCATCTAATTTTTCCTCCTTCGATAAATGAAATATACGTCTGAAAAAAAGAAAAAATGAAAGTACTTCTCAAAGAATTAAAAAAACAATAGGTTTTATCAGTAAGTAAGACTTCTTTATGTGTAATAAGGTCGCTATAATGTTATAGAAAATTTTCCCTCCTTGAATTCCTTAAAATGACCAATCTCAGTGGTCAAAGCAAGATTTTCGTCTGAGACGGAAAATGGATTTTACACAGCAAATTAGCATATTATTCTTGCAATTTTGGTGAATTATCCAGAATTTTGAGACGGAAAAGCCTCTCTATATACTTTACTGAGACGGAAATCCGTCTGAGACGGAAGAACTTTTAACACTGCAATCTATCTATCAAAAAAAGCATCTCGCAAAGACACCAGTGATAAAAATCACCATTCGAAAGGTTTCGTTACCTGTAGTGTTCGCTTTTCGCACGTGCGTCCAAGTCACGTTTCAATTGTGGTCCCAATTTCTTGCTCTTCTTTTTGTTTTTCTTCCCTCTAGAAATGATTAGAAACGCGTTTACGAGGAGATGAGCAATAAAATCCAATAGAGAAAGAGAACTAAATTTAAGTAGTTTCTAGGAACTTGAAAACTAAACTAAAGATAACCCATAATGCAGGTACAAACTAATGATTGCTCAAAGGCTGGTCAGAAAGAAGAATGTTTCACCTTGACACAATAGTGATGCTTCTGTCTTGATCGATGGACATCTCTTCAGATAGCAATCTTAACAAGAGAAAAACTACGTCAATAATATAGATTTTCGTCGAATTGAATTGATACAACTCTACCATTGGTCAATATCAGAAAAATTGTTTCTTAATCAAGGTATATGTGTTATTAAGTTTTAACAGATTGGAACGAAAAAAAAGCTGAATACAACGATGCTACTTCGGTAAGACTGAATATTTTGCAAACCTTTTCATTCCCATGTTGGCAAGTTGCTCGATCAAATCGAATGTCTCTGAGCAATTCAAAAACATCGAAAAATAATACTGAAAAAGAAGAATATCAAAAAAAATTATTATGAGCAAACGAATATGTGAGAAAATTAGGGAAGAAAGAGCCCATGAACGGACTAGCCAAATCTTGTATAACATAATGAGTGAGGTGAGTGACGTGTATCAGCCTGTCACTCACCCTGTCACCCTGTATTGCGGTGCTGGAATACACATCCTGATACTAAAAATGTGGTAAGTGCAACAATAGTCATTGTAACCGAATCAAAATGTGAAAGTTTTTAACTTTTGAATAAGAAGAGCATTCATATATGTTAATACCAGGATGTCATCGATAAGAAAAGGTTTACCTTCGTAAGGTAAATAAAATATGGTGGAAAACATATTACTGTTATTATACCAATACTTTACTTACGTCAGTAGTACGTGTAGTGACTTTGATTCCGTCTGGTAATACCACTCCACTTGTACGTTCAAGACTCTAAATAAAGGGTGAAATACATAAACAATCATCAGGAAATATTGAAGAAATTTAATAAATACTTGAACTGGTAATTAAAGGAGTGGCGCACATCTACGAAAAACCTTTTGATGTGTTAGCAGACAACACTACCCACAAAATTGGAATCTACACCAACTTGATAACTTTAACCTGAAAACGATAGTATTCCCCTCTTCTTATTTAGGTTATCAAGTTGGTGTTGATACTAATTTTGCAGCTCACCGTTACATCTGTCCATGCCAGAACCACTCGTGCTTCTTTTCCCAACAAGAATGAATAAAAGCACAAATGGTTAACCGATAAATACATCCAACCTTGTCGCGGTACTTTCCCTTTCCAATAACTGCAAGAATAATCTGAAATTGTGAAAAGTAAATGACATTGAATTAAAAGGCCGAATTTGAAGAATGCTGAAATTCAAAGGAGACTTTATGCTGGAATTCGTTACAACAAATTTTAGGAAATCTGGAAGAAGGGTAGTTTCTCAAGGCAAGTTAAGTTACTCATAGTTATAAGAGTAAAAAGCAAATGAATCTGAACATGTAAAATCTTACAATTAACCAATTTTTCCTCTTCAGGCATACCAAACAAGCGTTTGAAACGGGCTGTAGCTGATAGAAACTTCTCACCATCACTTTCAGCTAGAAATATAAAACCGTTCATGATTTTTAAAAGCTTTGGCCATAGCAGGTGCTGAGTAGATTTTAAATGGCTACCAAGCTGTACCAAGAATTTTTTTCGTTTTTTCTATTTCCAATCTTCCATTCTTCTTTCCGATCCCCCTTTTCAGACTTTCAACTATAATGAGTGATTTGGATTTCAAACCTAACGCCTAACTAATTTATCCAACGAGACACAGCAGAATAGGGTTTACAGTGTAAAGTGGCCACTAAAGTAGCTAACCCAACCCTAACGGTGCCCCTACAAGCATCACTTTGAAATCCCATGTTTCGCCACAGGGTACAAGTGCACCTAAGAAGACCTTTGGCCATATATTGTGACGCTTGAGCTCCAACCCTGACCCTAACTAATAGAAACGAAATCCTGATCTAAAAGGCACCCTGATACTGATACATGATGATGTCTACACAGGTCTGCAGATCGCCTTGGTGGTCCATTACATTTTACTCAACACCTTCATAACATCACTTTTGGAGAAAAAAAAACTCAGTACATTCAGTTGAAAAGTTGCATTTCTAAAATTCATTTTTCAATAAACATTAATGATTTCAATAGACATGTTGATTTTATCGATTCTCAAAAGAATGCAAAAAAAAATTAAAATACTTTATGTGTTTTTAGAGATTTATTAAGGATGAGGCAAATAGGACAACATACGATTATTGACAACATTGTGTAGCTGCTGACTTGCCACCAGACTTTCAATTTTTGCTTTCACAAATTCCCTCATGTCGTCACTTGTTTCAAAGTTTTCTAAAATTGAATAGAAAAATCAGAATTCAGTTCTGAAGATATTTTGAAGTAAACCAACAATACTGACATCAAATTTCAAACTATAAAACACAACGAAATTCTGTAAACATACCAATAGTATTTACTAAATGCTTTAGTAGCCACTGCCAATCTTCTTCAATTTCACCTTTGGACGAAGAGTTTGCAATCACTAAAAAAGGCAGAGTGCAGAAGGTTACAAGCTTGTTCCAAGATTAATTCAACTAAAATTTTAAACCAAAGACTTATGTACTTATAATGTAGTTAATGTACCAAAATCAATATTAACATATAGTTTTCAAAAATTTAGTTACCAAAAGTTTATACAACTTTTCCAGACTTTTCATGTATTTCATAAAAGAAAGTAAGAATTCATTGGTGACTCTACTTTAACTTACAATAGCAGACATCAGAATCAGCCAACTGTAACAATATTCTGTATGGTGGTGGCTAAATACAAAAAAGCATAAAAAGTTTAAAACGGGCAAGTTCAGAGAATCTCTTAGAATTTCTTAGAAATTCTTTCCCTCAATGCTGTGAATATATTTGTAAATTACTAAACAAACATCATTTTCATAGCTTGGTGAAAATGACAAGTTGTAATATCAGCTCAGCTCAATCAGCATTTTATGGAAAAAATGATAAATGTTTTCCTCATCTTCAGTTTCCAGAGATCAAAGATATAAAAAAAGAAAAAAGAAGAAATTATCAAATCACTGCTGACCCTCAAAACAATAATCAAAATTCAAAGAAAATACTTTATTATCTAAAACATTATCCAGGGTTCCAAGTAGCAGCGATGTGAAGCCACCTCCTCCACCATGACCTTTTCTTTTCTGTAGTGTGAAAAATGGATTTGCACGCTCAGTTTCCCTAAAAAACAATAAACTTTTTCAGAGATAAATAAATTTTACGACATATACAGCAACACAGTTATAACCATGCAAAAATAACAACAGATACAAAAGTTCTCAGAAAGTCTCAATGTAACAATTCTGGCAAAAGATTGAGTGCAGTGTAAAAAGTTTGTTGTGCAATAAGTAATCAAGATGTAAACAAACAAAGCATGTTTTACATGCGTTTGTAATCCAAGTAGGAGTAAGTTTATTTAACTAAAGCTATTTTGTCCAAAATCAACCTTGATTTGAAAAACAACTTTACATTAAAATGTTTCACAAGATAAATAAAACTATCATTATTTTTCTACAAGAAATGAATAATTGAGTTATAAAAAGCATCACAATTTAAAAATTCAGGCAGAGGAATGTAAAGAGATGGAAAAACAGCTTCTTCAGAACAATAGACAAACGGCTCGTCATATACCAGGTCCTTTGCCCTTAAGGGGGTTTGTTTCGAGCTAATGGATTTCCTTTGTTGTTACTTAAAAGTTGTATAATTAGCGTGGTATGACGAAATTCTTTTGTTTCAGGTCAAATTATGCGTAAACTTTAGAGGCTTATATTTTGGGAAGACCTCTTTTATACCTAAAGATACCTATATTTTCTTGCTCAGAATTTTCTAGTGATTCTAATGATATAACGGCATCATGACCACATAATTAGATTTAAAGTTAAAGTGCACGAAAATAAGAAATCAAATCTGTCTTTGATGAATTCCTATCAAATTTTTTAGAAATAATTTCGTATCATTGTGATAAGAATTTTTCAGACTACAAGTTAGTGTAAAATTTGTTACTGGATACTGAAAGTTTAAAAACATAAAACCACTTTTATAAACACAGCATATAGAAACCAGCCCTCTTCGCATGGCAAGCCGTTTTTTTCTGAGCTTTTTGTAACGACCAAATTAAAGCTAAAACAAAGGAGTTTTCAATAGACACGATCAGAACACTTCGGGTAATTAGAGAAGCACTTTTTCTATTCCATCCCATTTCTCTGGTTGAGGTGATTAGGAGATTTAATGCCAAAATAGTTAGGAATCACTTCAGAAGCTTCCCTTCTTTTATTGGCATACAGTAAGTAAATAACAAAAATTATAGCTTTCCTAATTCAAAAAGTGCATTTATATCTCAACAATGAGGGACTTACCAAAATGCATTTGCAATCAAAACCTCTTGTGGTTTGACCCACATGATTGATGATAAATTTTAATTTTTATCCAGTTATTACATATAACTGTACATTACTATAAAAAACAAAAATATTATTGACAACAGCAAAGAAACAACTACAACAAAACAGTATTTTTCAGTTCTGTTGGGTCAACTTTTAGCAAGTGTAACAAAATGCAGTTAGTTTTGGTATGAGTTGACACAAATTGGAGCAGAATGGGAAAACCAAAGTTATTCACAAATTAAATACACACTACCACTTTTGTCAAGTTAGGCATCATTGATTAGAAGTGTGACTCCCCAAACGATTTTAAATACCTGAAAATTGGACTGGTCTTCAGACAGTCTTCTTTTAAGGGTTGGTAAATAACACGTAAAAATTTACCAAAAAACTGCTATGAATCCAGTAAATAAGCAACCATTTAGTGTTCAGTCCCAGACTGGTCTTGGTTGACCGGTCAGTACAAATTTGGATGAAGTCCTTATTAACAAACACTAACGAACACCCTTGAAGACCGGTCTAACAAGGTCAAAAGCATCTACAAGCGACCTGAACCATTCAAAATTAGATTTTCTAATAGTTTTGAAGACTGATATAAAACAAAAATTCCACCCCTATTAGACCGCTTATAAACCATATCAAGAACAGTCCAATTTTCAGATACTTTACAATGGCTTGGAGAGTAAGAGGGAAAACTTTTGAAAACCTTTGCAAAATAACTTGTAAACAGATATTCTATTGCAAGCAGAATATACACCTTGACCGAAACAGCAAGACAGGAGTGTGTAAGGTAAAAATATTTTGCAAAGGTGCATAAATAATGACATTAAACCATAACGAGCGGTGATTAACTAAATGAATTTTGGTCATGCCTTGCTTGTGATACCAGAGAACAATTTGGTATTTTTTACCACACACCAAGGAGATAGATTTGTTGAGAAAAAAAACTAAAAAACATACTTTTATGGACCTGCCTGGCTACTCAACAGAAAGCATTAAATTAAAAAAAATAAATTATTATTCCTGAAAAACCACTTTTCAAATTTTTTTCAAAACAATTTTTCCAAAAATCAAGCTTTGTCACATTTTGGGTATTACCATTTTGTATCTTTGTACCAAAAATCTAAAAGATCCTATGAGCCAATCCTGAGAAAAGATATTAATATTAATTATTATTTAGTAAAATAAGTTTTTTAAAAAAAACCCTAAATCTATCAAAATCTTCATTGCTAGAAATAAAAACTTTTTAGAGAGAAATAATTCTTTCCCATGGTAGAGAAGCAAAAAAGTGAGAAAAAAAATAGGAAAATGAAAAAATTGAATACAAATGTGATTTTTGAATTCCTCACCCTTTTCTGGTAAAACATACAAAATTTCAACTTTTGACTATCTTTTCCTCCATTTTCGGAGACATTTGCTGTTATTGCTGCAACAATGGTCTGTTCCGTAGCAGACAGATTTTGAAATGTAACAAAAATGTTCTTCAATTTGCCCTCGAGCCAGAGCCAAAGTGTCATAAACCACTAGAATGCTAAGATCAGTTTTTATAGTAAAAACAAAAACAATGTTGGATAAATAGAAACAAAGATGTTTGCTTGAAATATTTAAGCAGGGAATTCGATTCCCATTTAATCCATTCAGACTCGACTAAATGATTTTTATGATGTACTTTTAAGTGTTCTAAATGATTGTGATACAGCTGATAAAATCAAAGAATATTTTGCATTTTAATGTGAAGAGTTTGTTCCTAACTTGTAGGAATCTTCTTAAATGTCAGTACTTTTCTCTGATTTTTCATCGTATTTATCTCTAGGATTTTATCGCACTAATAGTTCATTTTAGAACTTAAATTTTTTTTAATTTCTGAGTAAATTATGATGTAACTTCATACAACACTTCTAACTAGGTATGGCTATTGTACCTCCGAATTTTGAAATTGCATGATATCGCCTTTTTTCTATTAAAGATTGAATTCCTCAGTATTTCACATCCCTGTCTCATTGACCAGCTGGTGTTTTTTTAAAACAGGGAAGAAACAAACACATTTTTACCTGCAAGGGGTTAGGAAAAGTGGGCGTTCAGCTTCTATCTTTTGATAGCAGTCTTTTTTTGGCAAAAAATTTTCAGGGTGGTAAAATATCATAAATAGAAAGAGCATACTAAAATTTGAGGGGAATTTGTTCAACAAACCTTCTTAAGAAAAGCTCCAAAAACTCCCTGAGCTGGTAATTAAAATACAACTACGCAGCTCTGTTCGCAGCTCTACTCTACCATTTTTGTTTTGATTTAATTTTGTATTTTAATGACCAGCCAGGTCTTTTATTTGAGGTCTATGCATGTTAGCCTCCACTGATGCAAGTTACCCAATCTCACGGTATGGAGGTACAAAGTCAAAAGTCATTATTAAAAGCAGTCAAAAAATGTCAAAAAAGAAAATTTTCGGACACAATTACCCTCCAAACTCTTATACCTTTTCGTGGGTCACCCGGTACATTATCTCCACTATTTTGTAAATGCAAATTTCTATTTGGTTGAGTCGCAGGAGGCTTTGAGGCCCATTTTTGCAACTATAGACGCTTTCAATTAGCACCCCGTCAGCACCTTGAACTGAATACCCAATAGCCTGGAGATCCATGCTATGATTTCTTATTCTATATACTGACAGTTAGTCACACTAGGAAATCTAGCTTTCAGAAAAAACAACATCAGTCATCTACAGGATGTATTTGCACAACAAGGATGAGATTTACCTGAATCAAGTTTGCAAGACAATTAATTAAAACTTGAAAGTTTGAAACAAGATAAAACGTGCAGCAGCCAAAATCAACCAAGCAAAATTTGTCATTCAATTCCTGAGACAGCGCTTTGATTTTTAATGCCTTGTTTATAATGCTAAAGTAAAAATAATTCCGCACATGTAAATGGGTCATTGTTTGAGGTGCGGCAAAATTTCCGGGAAACAGCCTATCCGGTGGTGCGCGGATCTAGGTGGGTTCCGCCTCCCCCGTAGATCTTTTTCTTGGGAAGTTGATCTTCAAATTAGTTTTCAAGGTTGGCTTGGCTCAAATTTTTTCATCTATGGCTCAAATTTTAGGCAATTTCTCAAAGTTTTTGAAAACGTAAATTTCATTAAAAAGCGCCGGGTTATTTTTTCATGAATCCCTTTAGAAGTTTTGCGCGCATTTTTTTGCTTGAGAGTCAAGTAAACGATACAGCGCTTTTGCAGCATTAATCTTTGATACGCATTTTGGCGGGACGCTAGTGTGACTAACTGACTGATGGCGAAATATATAGCATGGTATGGGCTGAGAGTTTGAATTTCCCAGATCCTAATAACGGTTGAAAACATAGCCAATCAAATTTTATTATTCTTTTACTGGTCACACTTTCGTAAAGAAGGCCCAAGTTCTGAAATTTGGTTTCTATTTTAGTAAGCGAGGACAGCGCTAAATTCGAATTTCCCACTGTAATTTTTTTTCGGCCAAAATCGGACTCACAGCTCTGACCCGTCAAGTATTCATCAGATCTTTAAAAAAATACGCAGATGGATTCCTGTCTAACTACCCAATGAACTGAACCACTGCGAGTGGGAATCAAACCTCAGTCGCCTGTTGTGCAGGCAGCAACCAAGAAGGTCAATGACCACTAAAAATAAAGATGGCTGACCGACAAAACAACAATGAAATATTTACAGCAAGCGATGGGGGAGAAGGGTTGAATATTTTGAGATCAAGTTTGATTGCCACAGTCGACGCTATTTGAAGGGGGTAGGGGTTTGAAATTAAAACATCAATTTGATATTTTACGTGGCAAGTCTGGTCAAGTCTGAGTTTGTTTGGAGTTAAGGCTCCCTTAAGTATTGCACGAAACGAGAGCAATCAAAGTGAGTGAGCGCAATCGAATCAATCAAACGTAATCAAACATAATGTGTTCAATTAATTTGGTGTTTGATTCGTTCGATTTCGACACTGCACTGGCAGTTAGTCACACTAGGAAATTAAGCTTTCAGAAAAAACAACATCAGTCATCTACAGGATACATTTCAACAACAAGGATGAGAGTTACCTGAATCAAGTTCGCAAGACAATATTAATCAGTTACATCAATATGCCTTCTTACCTGTCTTTAAAAATATAAATAAAAGTAATCACGGAAAAGGAAGCGAAAAAAAAATATATAAGTGTGAGAACAGAGTAATCAAACTCGTTAGAAAAAGTACCATTAGAAGTCATAAAAAATCAACCTGAATAAATGCAATCGGAATCCCAGAGAACTTCATAATTCCCCAAACAACATTACATTACTATGTCAAACTCCCATTACATAAATTTTACAATTACGTCAGAGAAGACTACGCTCGCCACTGAAGAGGTTTATTTGGAAAGGGTAATTACATTTTATTGTTCGCTTCTTTTTTAAAGATTAGCCAGGTTGGAAAAGTATGAATTTCTTTGTACATATTTTACCTACCCCAAATAATTAGGAGGCTGAGTTTTAAACGAATTGTCAAGTTGAAACGAACGATAAATGTATCAAGGTCTGTTTTATTTACCCCCTGGTGACTTAACAAAAGAGACTTAACTCGATGTTACAATCCAATTATTGAAAGTTTGTCTCGGCCTTTTTATAATGAGCGAGACATACGTTCTCTGATTACGCAATTTTCATATTGACATTTTCGAGGCATTTTGATGTAACTGTTAATTAAAACTTGAAAGTTGGAAACAAAATAAAACGTGCAGCAGCCAAAAGTAACCAACCAAAATTTGTCATTCAATTCCCGAGACAGCGCTTCGAATTGTAAGGCCTTGTTTATACGCTAAAGTAAAAACAATTTCGCACATGTAAATGGGTCTTTGTTTGAGGTCCGGCAAAATTTCTGGGAGATAGCCTATCCGGCGGTGCGCGGATCTAGGTGGGTTCCGCCTCCCCCGTAGATCTTTTTCTTGAGAAGTTGATCTTCAAATTAGTTTTCAAGGTTGGCTTGGCTCAAATTTTTTCAACTATCGCTCAAATCTTAGGCAATTTCTCAAAGTTTTTGAAAATGTTAATTTCATTAAAAAGCGCCGGGTTATTTTTTCATGAATCCCTTTAGAAGTTTTGCGGCACATTTTTTTGCTTGAGAGTCAAGTAAACGATATAGCGCTTTCGCAGCATTGATCTTTGATAAGCATTTTGGCGGGACGCTAGTGTGACTAACTGACTGGGACTAGTTTGTTTTTTCCTGTCTTTTTCTGCTAGAAAGTTTAGCAGTTAACGACGCGGTAAGAAAGAGTTGGATGAGTCTACACTTTACAGACCTCTATACACACTATGCATAACACATAAGATAAATGATACCTGATAGTGATAGACGAGAAGAGTATACCTGCAGGTAGGTTATGGAATGGTTTGAAAAAAGTTAAACAGTCAGGGACAGTCGCCTTATTAGGAGACGCCTCCCGATTAGGAGACCCGTCTCCTAATCAGGAGGTTCACGTCTCCTAATCAGGAGACGGGTGTAATTATCTCGTGAACGAGCAAACTGCGCATGATTTGATTGCTCCCAATGGAAAGAGCACAAAAAATTGATTCCATATGGTGATTTTCAGAAAAATCCACCGGTGGAATCAATCACAATTCTAATAATCCATAAGAACCAATCAGAAGGAAGAATCTGTCTTCTGAACAAAAGCGTCTCAAAAAGAAAAATGGCGGACATGAAAAAAATCAAGAGGGGCTTCCTTGTAGTGCTTTATATTAGGATTGTGATCGATTGTACCGAGAAATTTTGATAATTTTTTTAAAACTTTACCAATTCGAGGCTGCTCTTTCCATTAAAACTAGTTTCAAAATGCGCGGAAAAGCCTAAAGCCCTTAAAATTGAGATCAAATTTTTATGTCTCCTAATTAGGAGACGGGTCTCCTAATCAAGCGACCCCAAGCGACCTACATGTCTCCTAATCAGGAGACGTCTCCTAATCGGGAGGCGTCTCCTAATAAGGCGACTGTCCCTGACTGTTAAACTGACTTTCAATCCTGTCTTGTTTATATTTTGGAGTTTAAACTCACGTGACCGAGATGTAAGATTTAAGCTTTATCTACTTTATGTCACGAAGCGAGTTTAAATTTTTCTAGTCCTTATAGAGCAAAACAAAAATCGTTTTCTGTTCTAAAATAGAATAAGAGAGAGCTAGAATTACCGATCTTTTGTTTATATTGAATTCAAAATGGTAGGTTTAGCAGCGTGCTGTTCATGTGTTAAACATCTGGCCACAGCCATTCCAGTAGAAATTTAAGAAGAAACATGTTACGATTTTTAATTCAATTTAGTTGTGTAGCTCATTTTTCTTTTGATTCTGATAGTGATCTGATCTTGTTACTTTGTTCCAGCCTGGAGAGAGTTTTGACCTTTTTTTTGCTAGCCATTCCGGGTTTGCTTGTTTTTTATTTGACGGTTATCAAAATCTTCAATTTTAGGTCAAATTTTGACTCGCCGTATTGTATAAGGGTTGCGAAGCGATCCAGACTCCACCTCAATTCGCAAGTTGCTAGCAAAATAAGAGACACTCTAAAAATCCCTCTAATAAAGCCGCTATAGAGACAGGGTCGTAAGAGCCTTGATGCCCCAAACACACCACCACATAATCCACGGCGGCACAACACTTATCTGATATTCCGATGGTGTATTGGCGGCCGCCCACGCTAAAGCTCTGAAGGAGCGGGCCAATATCACCATCAGAGACCTATAGTAGTCATCATTTGATGTACCGCATCACAGTCGTGTCTAGTCTAGCTGTCCTTACACTTTTTGCTTGACTATCGGTTGCACCCGAAAATTACTCCAAGATAAAATCTCTAAACCTCTCTCTGTTTTAATAAATCAATCCTACACAACTGGAATTTTTCCCAATGTACTAAAAATTTCTAAAGTAATTCCAGTCTTCAAAAATAAAGGATCTCCACTAGAAGTATCAAATTATCGCCCTATTTCTCTCTTGTCCAATATCGAAAAAATATATGAGAAAATTATGTATTCTCGAGTTATTGAATTTTTCAACCAATTTAACCAAATTTATGCACGACAATTTGGCTTTCGAAAAGGTCACTCAACCTCTCACACCCTGATGAACATTCTAGAGCGAGTTCGAAATCACCTTGACTCTGGTGGGTTTGCATGTGGTGTACCGTAGAGTCGTCTAATCTCGACATACGTCTTGCAATCTCGACACCGGATCTGTAAAATAATCAAAACAAACCTTGAATGAAATTCTTGGTATCATTCTTATCGAACAAGTTCATCCATCAAACTAGAAGTTCAGTAAACATTGCAATCCTTTCAATTAAAAAAACAGCCAAATTATAAGCAGTTTTACACAACACACGAAACGCATGCAGTCCATCATTAACATTTTACAACTTTATTACGCTTCAAGTCACGTGATAAAAATAATTCGCGCGCTTAGCCTGGTTTCCCCTTCCTTATATATAAAAACACACGCTCTAGGCGCTAACAGGCCGCACGCCGTGATTGCCAGTATGGCGGTCACATTAAATTCAAAAGGAAACCGGGTTCTTTTTATTATTTTCGGTTCACGGTAAAAATGTCTACTAAAAAATTCCTCGCGTGCAAAATGTTGTGTTGATGTGATTTGGACATCTTCGTTGAAAGTATGCTAATTAGTTTTTAGCGATTACTACATCGTTAAAGTTTTCTTTTCAAATATAAGTAATAACACTTCACATTTCTCATATTATATTATAACAATCTGTGACGTGATAGAGAGAGAGTACATTTTAGTGATTGATTGATAACTTTGGTATGTGTTTGTTTATGTTTGATTTTTTATTTCGAAGACCAGCCTACAGCTATGTCGAGATTGCAAGACGTATGTCGAGATTAGACGACTCTACGGTATTTGTCGATCTACAAAAAGCTTTCGATACCGTTGATCACGAAATTCTTCTCTCAAAATTAGATCACTATGGAATCAGAGGATCTACTAAAGTCTGGTTTAGTTCATACCTGTCCAATAGATCCCAGTTTGTTTCAATTTCAGGAATAAAATCAAACTTAAAACCTATTAAACATGGTGTCCCCCAGGGCTCTGTTCTCGGACCCCTGCTTTTTCTTATATATATCAATGATCTCCATCATTGCATTAGAACTTCTGAGACCTATCATTTTGCTGATGACACACACCTCCTTAATCTTTCCCAAACCGTTTGGTCTCTCTGTGGTAGAGTAAACTCTGACCTCAGAGTTCTCGTCAGCTGGCTCAATGCAAACAAAATATCTCTAAATGCCAGCAAGACAGAATATATTATCTTCAGGTCGAACAGGCGTCCCCTTGACACTATTCCAAGGATTGAAATCTCAGGTCAACGCCTCACTCCAAGCAAAACCATAAAATACCTAGGTGTCCATCTGGAGGAACATCTCTCTTGGAAACAACATGTTGCCGTTGTTGCCACTAAACTACGTCGAGCTAATGGAGCTATCTCCAAACTTCGTTACTACCTTCCTCTTCCAAATCTTATCAATGTATACCATGCTATCTTCTCTTCTCACATTCGCTATGCTTGTCAAACATGGGGTCTTTGTGATAATACTGTGACACATAGAATCCAGGTCCTGCAAAATACAGCAATCAGGCTTATGACTTTTCAAGAACCCAGAGCATCGGTTACCGTAACTTACTCTGAACTCAAAATCCTAAAATTCTTCGATCTTGTTGAAACTCTTAACATCATGTTTATATATCGC
Organism: Clytia hemisphaerica; assembly: GCF_902728285.1. Lineage (NCBI taxonomy): Eukaryota > Metazoa > Cnidaria > Hydrozoa > Leptothecata > Clytiidae > Clytia > Clytia hemisphaerica. The sequence goes on from NW_027103621.1 coordinate 1,783,699, forward strand.
TATCTCAACAGATATCTGCCTTCCGATTGCCTTTCCACTTTCTCCATTTCCTTAATCCCTCATGACATTGAGACTAGAGCTAACCATATCAGCCTTCTCTTCATCAAAAACGTTAACACGACAACCTTTGGCCTTCACTCGCTTACACGGCTAGCTTCACGACAGTGGAATAACTTACAAGAGCATCACGATGACAAAAATCTCCAAATCCTTGAACCACTAGACTTAGTATCACATGTCCGAAAATTCTACCTTAATAAATACGCCCCTCAACCACCCCCTCATCAGGAACAGTAATTGCACACAGAATGCTTCTTAGATGTATATATTTTTCACTAAAAAACTAAAAAATGTAAATATTTAACAAAAGTATATTTAAAAAACATACGACTAACATTAGATTTTATTTAGATTAGATTTTACAAAACTTTTATTTTATTTTAATAGTTTTCATTTCTTTATTAGGTTGCACCATTTGTAATTAGGTTTCTAAACTTGGTGTCCCTTCCTTCGGGTAAATATATGTTTTGAATTGAAAAAAATTGAATTGAACCCGACTGAATTTAGCATGAAAATCTCTGCTGCCTGAGAAACCTTACAGAAAAATGAAAAATGGTAACCCAAAGGTTCCAGATGTTAAAATTTTCCTGACCTTCAGAGCTTTAGCGTGTCGGAAGAAAATTTCTAAATCGAGTACCCAGATAAGCAACAACACCCGGCGCAAGGCTCTTTCTTTCCTTCTAGTTGTTCTAGTAAATAGGGCCTCAATAAAATCGAACGATATTCGTCGAACGATCGAACATTTTTATTCGAATCACGAATCGTCTGTCGAAATCATCAAAACATAAAAATAAAACAAAAACAAAAATGTACAAAGATGGCTTGTTGGTTCTTGGGCAGTTTTGATTTATTTCTTGACAAATTCGACAAATTTGATTACACCTCCGTACTTCTTTAGCACAAATATCCACTTAGTTTTGCAAGGTAGGTTTCGTTCACTAAAAGAGCACTCCTCCCGCCCGCCCGCCCGCGCGACTTGCAAAAACCTCTCATTGATTGACCTTATTTGATACTTGATACTTGGTGTTAAAAGTCAAGGGATGATGAAGATCCTTTCTGTTACTGTTCAAACTAATTTTTTTCCATTTAACAGCAAAATAAACATTTAAAACCGAAGAACCACTGCTTAGATTGCTTAGATGCGTGCCGCCCGCGCGGCAATTTGATCAACTTCAAATTCTAAGTCCGTGTTTCGGCTTCCGGTAATTTTGTTGCTGTTCACTGTTAGGGTACACCTTTAAAACAGCATTTTTCGCAGTCCTAGCTACCAAACCGAGAAAGTTTCGGCATAATTGTAGTTGAGTCCCGACACGGGATTGTAATTCAAACGGGAAATAATTGGGTATGGACTATAAGATATAACAGTGTATCTTCCGTTCTTTAGAATAACCCCTTTCTATAATGCTTTTAAAGAACGGGAAAAATTGGAAATTGACTTTAAATTATGACAGTGTATCTTCCGTTCTTTAGAATAACCCCTTAGTATAATCCTTTTAAAGAACGGGAAATAATTCCGTCCCGCAAAAACTATATATACTTGCAGTTTAGTCCCGCCAAATACTCGGCGGGACTGTATTTCAGTCCCGATAATTTAATGGCGGGACTGAATTTCAGTCCCGACAAATAATTAAAAGCCTTATAATTAGTGCGTATTATTTATAATTAGCCCCGTTCTTCCCTGTTTTCAAAGTTCAAGCCGCCAATCCTTCTTTTAAAGGGACTAAACTAATAAAAGGAAAATTATTGTTCAGTTACTATATATATACTTGCAGTTCAGTCCCGCCAATTACTATATATATACTTGCAGTTTAGTCCCGCCAAATACTCGGCGGGACTGTATTTCAGTCCCGATAATTTAATGGCGGGACTGAATTTCAGTCCCGACAAATACTTAAAAGCCTTATAATTAGTGCGTATTATTTATAATTAGCCCCGTTCTTCCCTGTTTTCAAAGTTCAAGCCGCCAATCCTTCTTTTAAAGGGACTCAACTAACAAAAGGAAAATTATTATTCAATTACTATATATATACTTGCAGTTCAGCCCCGCCAATTACTATTTATATACTTGCAGTTCAGTCCCGCCAATTACTATATTATATACTTGCAGTTCAGTCCCGCCATTTTTCTTCTTTCTTAACGAAAATTCTTAAAAATTTCGTCGGGACGCAAGTTTCTGTGGCTTCAAGCCAAACCATTCAAGGTCATTTTGATAAAATCATCGGTTTGGAGATCTGATTTACATAGCAAATTTTATAGCAAATTTTCGCTTGGGATAGAAGTTAAAGGTACGTGCACAATATAGCAAAACTGCTTCGCTCATAAATTCGCTTCGCAAAAATTAATTATTTTTGAGTAATTTAGAGCTTTCTTTTAGCTTTCCAACCATATATAATATGCAGGTGTAATATTCTACACTTTTGTCTAAAAATTCGTTTCAACTAAGGCCATTTTTAGAAAAATTAGATCTGCGGGACACAAAAAATTTCAAAACTCATCTCTGAAATTAATTCTTTCATTAAAGTTATTATTTTTTACTTTTCATACTTTGGCAAGCATTTTCAGCCTAAAAATGAGGACTAGAATTATAGAGAGTGATACCACTGAAAAATTTGACCCTTTTTTAGCCTAAAACAGTTATTTATATGCCATGGGGAATTTTTCCTTCGCAGCGCTTTGATTACAAAGATAGGTAGGTTCAGCAATTTTAACTTCCGCTTTATAACGTTTTTATTGTTTTTTGCAATGCAATGTCTTCTTTTTCAAAAAAATGTCTTTTCATTTCTTCCTTGAAGTGTTAGCAAGTCATTACAAAAAGAATTTGATGAAAGTCTGCAGTCAAAATGAAGATATCTGGAATATCTTGACTCAATACAAAAGCTTGAATTTTCAATTTTCGCAAGTTTCTGTGGTTGAATTACGGTGTTTTGTAGGGTGCTGCAATTTCTAAATTTGCAAAAACACCGGACAATTGTGCACCCAACAGTCGGGTGCTTAAAATTCCTAACTTAGTGAGAACACCTGACAATCAACACTCGACATCGCCTCTGATGGGCGAAATCGCCGCCCGTTACGTCGGGTGCTGTTAAGAGCACCCAAGATATAGCACCCGACAAAGTGCACCTGACTGTCGGGTGTTAAAATTTCTAACTTCAAGCACCCGACAACAGCACCCGACTGTCGGGTGCACCGGCAGGGTCATTTTGAAAGATGGCACTGCGATAAGACGTCAGTTTTCTGTCAGTGTATGCCTCAACTTTTGAAACTAATTAAAATTGCTCAATATTTGTGCTTGTTATTTATTTTTCTATCATACGGATCGCTTAGCCGTATAAATATACATATTTTGCTGATTCAGGTGGCAATCAAAAATATGGTGCGTTCGGGTCCTAAAAAATTGCCATTTTCGGCAATAATTGCCGAAAAGAGCAATAATTGTAGTTTTTATCTTAAACACCCAACTGTTGGGGTCCTATATAAATTTATTTTGGCCACTGCACTGCACACTGGCTGGCTGTTGCAATGACAATGTCAATTCCAGCCATGCCAAGCCATTTTTTATTATTCTAGAAACCTGTGCTTGAAAAATCAAAACATTGATACGTGATCGAATTTGCTCTTTGAGCTTTATAAAGCTGGTTTGACGCCTGACGGTTTGTTGTAAAATAATGAAAGCTAACCCCTGTGCTGGTTTTCAAAACCTGTGCTGTATTTTTGGATTTGTAAGAAGACAAAAATGTTATTGTAAACCTAATTCATTTGTGAGTGTATTATAGTTATTTTGGCCAACGCAACGGTCTTCTGAATAACCAGACCATGTCAACCGAACGCTATCAAACCAATTTTCGTAATCGAACAATACCCCATCGTATTTTCGTATCTTTTGTCAGTCTTTGCAAATAAGCGTCGGTCATCGGTCAATGTCCGACTGAAAAAGCTATTTGACCGACTGAAAATCTTTTTTGTCGGTCATGATGTCCAAATGAAAAAAGGAATAAACCATTAACTTGAGAGTTGAAAATAAATCTCTTACACCCCTGTCTCTTACTTAGCCTATTCTTTTAATACTCGCTTCCTTTGTAGCTTTCAGGACGTGTTTCTAAGTTAACTTTTATCGACTTGCTTTCTTTGTTACTCACTTTTATCAACCCGCTTTCTTTGTAACTCTTTTAAGGGGTGTTTCTAAATTACTTTTGTCAACTTGCTTTCTTCGTAACCTTCTTTGTTTCTAAGATCACTTTTATCGACTCGCTTTCTTCGTAACTTTCAAGAGTGTTTCTAAGTTAACTTTTATCGACTTGCTTTCTTCGTTACTCACTTTTATCAGCCCACTTTCTTTGTAATTCTTTTAAGGGTGTTTCTAAATTACTTTTGTCAACTTGCTTTCTTCGTAACCTTCTTTGTTTCTAAGATCACTTTTATCGACTCGCTTTCTTCGTAACTTTCAAGAGTGTTTCTAAGTTCACTTTTATCGACTTGCTTTCTTCGTTACTCACTTTTATCAACCTGCTTTCTTTGTAATTCTTTTAAGGGTGTTTCTAAATTACTTTTGTCAACTTGCTTTCTTCGTAACCTTCTTTGTTTCTAAGATCACTTTTATCGACTCGCTTTCTTCGTAACTTTCAAGAGTGTTTCTAAGTTAACTTTTATCGACTTGTTTTCTTCGCTACTCACTTTTATCAACCCTCTATCAACCTAGTACCGTGAGTGGTCCTAAATCCGACAGCGCTGCCTAAATCCGATGGGGTCTTTCAAAGATACAAACTAAAATAAAAACAAACCTTTTGCATTGACGCAACAAAGATGCCAAAATGTCAACTAAACTGAGAGATTTGATACATTGAACCAATTAAACCAAATAACAATAATTGCTTCTTATACAAAACATGAGAGGGAATATTTGTAGGGGGCCCCCTTTGTAGACATAGAATTTTTTTCATAACAGTCATTTGGGGGGTCAGAATTAGGCAGGGCTGTCGGATTTAGGACCACTCACGGTACCCTCCCTAGGCCTAAAGGCCGCATTCCACTTTGGCAGTTTTATTCGACGACTAAAGCGTGTGCACTTTGAAAGTAGAAAATGTTCAACTTTCAGAGCAACCTCGTCCCCATGTATCCCAGGCTTTATTTACATAACTGATTGACGCCAGAGAATACCCCGGTGTTGACTAGTTTCAGTGGGATAGTTTGTAATTATGGTGAAATGGTGGCCGAATTGTCGTCCCATGTTTTGTCAGATAGTCCAAAGTTAGAGCAGTTGACGGTACTTTTAAGTCAATTTTACAAAATTAAGGGGGTCAGGGGAGTTAGAAGCCGCCTTTGAGTGAAATTCTAGCCTCTATAAGCTATCAAAGAGTAGCATATTTGAGTTTCCCACAAACCTTTCTGGAATGTGATGGAGAATCATGATTTTCAGATCAATTTTTTTTCTAACTGCCAATTACTGGCTGCAATAGAATGACCTCAGCTCTAGTCAAAAAAATTATAAAAAGCCTTTTTGACCCAAAAAAGGGCCCAAACAAGCACATTTGACAACTTTTCACCTAGTTTCATTGTTTTGATATGAAATATTCATCATAGCCCTTATATCACAACAAAAAGACCCCTTTAAAGTTTGCCAATAGGCCAAAATATACCAAATTTTAGTCATTTTTTGAGCAACGATGTAAGAAAATTTTTAAAAATCAAGATTAAATATTAATGGTAGGAGGTCACATAAGTTTTTCCTTTGATCCTGAGAGACCAGGTAGTTATCTTTCAGGAACAGAATAGTTAGGGGTCAGACAATTTTGGGATTTCTTAGGAAAATTGGGCTAACGTTGGTACTTTTATTTGACTTAATTGGCTTTTCAGGCCTCTAGGGGCCAGTAGGGCCAGAATTTTTTATTGCAATCACTTCAAATGGATAGACCAGGAACTGATCAGAAATTTTTACTTTGAACAGGAACAAACTCCCCTGAGACAGGTCAGCTCTAAAATACCCCTAAAATCAAATATGTAGTGTTTTTGTGATGATGAACTTCAGTTACCATTTTGAAAGTTTTGATTTTTTTTGAAAATTGTATAGTTTACCGGCCATAGTTTCAGAATCATCAAAATCCTATTCCTCATTTTGATTTGAGAAAGCATGGTTCTATTATGAAAAAAATTTTAATTGAAATGCCCAAAAATGTCAAAACTTCAAATTGGCAAAAATTGGCCATTATGGATTTTCACACCAAAATGTTTGGAGTTTTAGTTCATTGCACTTAAAACATATCCAAAAAACAAAAAAATCTAAGTTTCAAACTTTTGGAACTGCCCCAAACTGCCCCATTCTTAAAGGGGACGTCTGCTTTGGTGGATCATTTCAGTCATAATTCTATGCCGGATAGCTAAATTAGTAAAAAAAAGTTTGCAGAAAAAACGAACTCAAAATCTTTAGTTCTGACTGACATATTCAGATTTTAGTGTTTTACAATTTCCTCTCTTTTACCTGATTTTTGACGTAAGTAACCTTTGTTCGTAATTTATAAGAACAGAAATCTTGTCTGTAGTCTAAAGTACTGTATTTAAACAACTTTTGATAAGAACATTTTAATTCAAACTTCTAATTTCGATGATTTTTCCAGTCCACAACTATATAAATATTTCAGTTTTCTATGAAGATGTTGGAGTAAGCTTTCATTGACAAAATGTTGGGAAAAAGATGTTTTAACGACTTTAAATGCTCTTGCACATCTCTGACTTACTTAAAATTTTCTTATAAAAATGCCAGCTGCACAGAAAGAGGAGTTAATCTTGTTTACTTGAAAGAACATAGAAAACATATAACATAAGCTACGTCATAAATTTTGAAAAAGAGGGATTTTTTAAATGGCCATAGAAAGTGATTGGAAAAAAATCTCTTGAAGTGAGATGGCTCATTTTAATCTCCCTGGAATAATTTTTCCAAAAATTAAAAAAAAACAATACCTAAAATCAGACCAGACGTCCCCTTTAAAAAAACTGGCTGAAAATGAAAGTTAGAAATGTGTTAAAAGATTTGTTTATTTAAAATCTAATATAAATCTAGAATTTTCAGTGGGAAGGTCATTTGTGGAAAGAACAAAATAAATAATAATAAATATCTTGGATTGCAAGACATCAATGGAAGCATTTAGTAGGAAAAAATGTTGTCAGAAAAGATTTAGATTGATTTTAAGAATTAAAAAAATACTAGAAAGTGCGAAAGTGATTGAAAAGGACGAAACAACACAAACAAACATGCGTATGCTTGTAATGAACACTTCAATGGCAGTTACAAGCACCCAAATGCACAAAAAACAAACATATTTTAATTGTAGTGAATAATAAACAATCGCACAGATTAAAATGTATTGAGACTATTATCAGAATGATCAAAGCGACTATAAAATGTTCCAGGCAACTAAAGTATGTTTCAATATAATTTGCAGCGAAAAACACAAAAGGTTGTAATTTTTTATAGAATTCAAATTAGATTGCGGTTTTGTGCTTGTTGAAAAGATAATCTGGAGTGGAATATTATCATAAAGAAATAAATTACTAAAGGTCGGAACATGAAGATTGGAAATGAAGAAGAAGAAAATCAACTTCTTCAATAATTGTGCTATAATTATTATTTTTACACAAGTGATTTTTTAATCTTAGAATATCATTAATGTGAAAATATCTTTCAAAGAAGTTTATTCCATCGAAAGATTTAGTCCAAAGTTTATTATTGTCAAAAAACAACAAAAAAGATCCCTTTTTTATTCAACCAGGGGAAGGTTTTGAGCTGTATTTTTCAACTTAATGAATTTTGTTAAATTTTTTTCTCGCATTTATAACGTTCTAAGATTAAAGAATTTCCGATACAAGAATCAAGATTATAGCATTATTATATTAAAGAAGTTGATTATCTTCTTCTTCCTTTTCCATCTTTTAAATATTTTGATAATACTCTACTCCGACTGATCTTTTTAACAAGCACAAAAGGGCTATCTAATTCGAATTCTATCAAAAGTTACAGCCTTTTTTGTCTCCGGTGCAAATTGTATTGAGACAGACTTTAAAAATAGTTCAAAGCAATTAAAAATTGTTTGAGGCGATTAAAAAATGTTTGAGGTGATTAAAAAATGTTTGAGGTGATTAAAAAATGTTTGAGACGATTAAAAAATGATCAAAGCGATTAAAAAGAATGTTTGAGGTGATTAAAAAATGTTTGAGGTGATTAAAAAAAATTATTTGAGGCGAATAAAAAATGACTCTGTTGATGCACCAGACTTACGGTCAGATGCAGAATGTCTTGAGTTGAATGAGAAAAATTTTTAAAACTGGACAATCCAATCAGTCCCAGTGCACCCAAACCATGCTCATTTGCATAGGGAAATGCGAATTCAATTTAGGCAAAAAATATTTTGAAAAATGACTCTGAAAGGTTCACTATCACATAGAAATATCTTGATAATGAATGGATGAGCTTTTTAACTTTTGACAACCAGCTTGCATAGTTTGGCGTAATAAGTCACAAAATCGTGAAAATATTGTCACCATTCGCGAAATTAAGACCCTGCAAAATCTTGAAATTTTGCAGATGAGCTCAACTGCAAAATTTAATCCCCGCAAAAATTAATTATCCTATTAAAGTATCAAAATTATATCTTAATATTTTTTCACAATTTGAAAATGAATACTCATGGGTGTCTTTTTTATTACGCACGGAGCAAGCGTAAGCGAGGGGAGTGCGACTCTTTTGGCAAACGCATGCGCGTAAGCAAAATTTACAAAATTTACAATGATATTTCGTCTAGCCACTATTCCGCTTTGTTTAGCCTCTGGAATGTTTCAACTTTGAAAATTTTGTGAAAATTAGCGTTTTTTAAGAAGAAATCGTTGCAGTGTCAATCTTTTGCAAATTTAAAAACCCACTTTCCCTTGGAAAAAATTGACGTTATTTGTTTTTTTGGGACCCTTGGGGCACAAGGTACCTGTTGACCGCAAAAATTTCAAAATTCGCGATTTGGCCGTTGACAACATTAGGGGTAAAGGGACCCGATGACGTCACGGGTTTGGTAAAAACTTCAAAATGCGATATCTTGAGTTTGAAAAGGAGTTGGAAGGTCGTTGACCCCTCATTCTGTCGGGAATTTTATGGCGAATAGATGGGAGGAGTTACGAGGCTTGAGTAGGAGTTTCAAATTTGGCTGAATTTTTAGCCATTTTCAGTTGATGACGGTCAAAATAGAAAACATGCAATATCTCGAGAAGTGCGATAGCTCAAGATTGAAAAGGAGTTTGGAAATGGTTAACTTCTCTTTGGATCGGAAAATTTATCAAGAATGCAATGAGAGAGGGGTGTTATAAGACTTTAAGACGACTTTAAATAAAAATTGGTTAACATTTGGGTGTGAGAAAATCAAAACAAAACAGCCGAAAAGAACTGAACTCTCGGAATAAATAATGGAAAACGTAAAAAAAAAACAATTTTTTGATGAGCTCTTATTCTATTCTTTCCAAAAAGTCAGTGAAATTAAATCTGATGAAGTATAAAGAAATTATTACAAAACTACTCGACACACGCGTGACACGACCCAGCAAAGCAAATAAATTCAGCTTTCGGCACTTTTGTTCGTGAAAACCCAACAGTTCTTTTATCAATGCATGAATAAAAACTTGAAATTCTTTAATACTTGTCAAGAATACTTTCCATAACAAAACAAGGGAAATTCAATGTCTTAAGATTAAACCAGGTAACGAGGGATTTTTGTAAAAGGTCTCTTGCTTGTGTCTCTCCAAATCCTCCGCAAGACTGTGTCTTTGACTTTTCAGCATCAATTCTTCAACAATCAAACTTCACTTCTTATTTCGAAAATTCGACACATTTACAGCTTGACGATAGTTGAAAGTCGAGAAGTTCCCCATAGTTTTTGTTACAAAAATATTGTTTCAGACCATTCATAGCTTAAACCAGTATGCATTTTCTCTCATCCATGATGCATCGAAACAAAAACATTTAAAAGTGTTATCAATCTGATAGAGAAACGCAACGACGAAAAAATACAATACATCTTCTTTTTCTGTGTATAATGTATAATAATTTCACATCTCTGAAAAAGCTCCTGTGTTTTGAAGCTTCTTGATCGAAAAAAAAATTCTTTATTTTGATGTGCATATTTCTGGCGGGAACTTGTCGAATTTTTTTGTTCGAATCAAAGATTTTCGAACAAAAACATTCGAAATTATATAGAGACCCGGAATTCCCGAGTTATCCCCTGAGTGATGAAGTCATTTTTGGCATAAAGTTACGTCATTTTACATTTCATAACTCTGTTTTGCTTCCTTTAACTTTCCGAGTTATTTTTCATTTTGTAACTCATGAATTTTTCCTTTCTTTAACTTTCGAGTTATTTTTTATTTTCTAACTCGGGAAATTGTGCTTCCTTTAAATATCCGAGTTAACTCGGGAATTTTAGCTTCCTTTAACTTTCTGTAAATAGATTTACATTACACTGATTGGCCTAGTAAAAAGGCTCGCCTCGTAAAATATTTCTCGTATTGCACTCAAAGTTTTACTTTAGGGCCAAAATGACGTCATCATCATCACAAGATTCGCAGTATTTTGAGTTTTGATCTGTTTTAAGTTGTAATTTTTAGATTATGGAATTTTAGATTTTCGTTCGGAATTTCTTTGTGATTTGGGATTTTCGGAAAAAAAGTACGATATTCTTTTAAGCATCAGCAGATTGCTGATAGCCTCCCCCTTTTCTTACATAACTAGTGGGGTCTGAATCCCTTTCGCTTTGCGAAGACGAGACTCGTTCTCCGTGCGTAACCCCTTTTACGTTTGATACTTCTTTTTCATGGTATGGGGATTTTTTTATTGGGGATACTAAATTCTAGTAACCCACCTACATCAATCAATTAGGTAGGCATCAGGCACTCAGAGGAGGATGCACCAAGTTGCACTTTTTTGAAAAATATCTTTTAGCATTTGGGCCATAACTTTTGACTAGTTGACCAAATTTGACAGGTGACCCTTCAAATTTAAGTTTATCCTTCCTCTTTGCAATGCAAAAGGATTGATTCTTTATTAACGCAATTCATTGAAATCGAGAGAATCCAGAGAGGGGACCTTTTCCTGGAACATGCGATTCATTTGAAAATTATGGCCACCATAAGAAATTTTATAGAAATTCAAACATTTGCAATGCAATGACTTTGAACAAACAATCAAAAGACTAGTTTATAGCGTCAGAGGTAACTTTTTTCCCGTCATAAAGAAACAATTTTGAAATTTTTGTACATAAGTAAAAGCCCAGTCTGGAAAGGAGGGAAATGTTACGCCGGAGCTGCGCCAACTCAACTGGAAAAAGTTGAAGGTATCAAATCTCAAACCTCAAATCTACGCTGGAGATATCCAGCGCACAAGCCGCAATTTCCAGACTGAGTGAAAGCCCCCTTAAATAGGAACCCTCCTGTAACTGGAAATTCCCCCTTCAGGAATTTCAAAATCTCAAGACCCCCCTCGTCAGAGTTTCATCAAAATCCAAGACCCCCTTGCAGGCATATTTCCAGGGGTTAATGCGGTAGCACAAACTCAATCCTAAAATCTTCAAGAAAAACAAAATAGTTGTAGAAAATTTTAGTCAAGTATTAAATATTTTAGCACTTAAAAATTCAACAGGAAAAGCAGATGGCAGCTCAAAATCCTAGAATTTGTCCTGTCTTGTAGGGGGGGATGAATCTGCTAGAAACTTAGATGACTTTCTCTTGGTTTTCACACATTTTTAAGCATTTGGCCTTAGTAACACACAATTTTTGGAAAATTTAAATTGTTCCTTTTTGGCCCTTGAAGTTTTAATCAAGGCCCGCAAAGTCTCCTAAATTTAGAAAAACTTTGTTTGGTTTGATCTGATTGCCATGTCAAAATCTAGACAAAGGGTCTAGACAAAAGGGGACCTTTACACTTTGATTTCCACTTTCACTTTCAGGACTAGGAACTCCATAAGATACTTTTGATTGGCTAAAACCAGCTTTATATTGTAAAAAGGTTGAGAAGTGCTTTAGGCTAGTGTTTTTAAAGAACACAGTTACCCTTGTTAAAGTAACATTTTCATGGAAAAATGCAAATTCATGATATGCACCATTGCAATGTCTTCCGTTCCACCCAATAGCTGATTGGTTGAAAGTGACGTATTGACTGATTTTACGTCACTTCCAACCAATGAGCTATTGGTTCTGCGACGTAATGTCAGAAGACATTGCAGTGGTGCATATCATGAATAGACAAAACTCTTCCTGTAAAAAATTTAATTTCTTCTCTTCAAAAATTGTGTTTCTATATATAATAATGTTGTTCTATGTTTACGAATTTCTAACTTTACATCTGTAAACCATTAACCTTTCTTCAAATTTTGCTTCGTCACATTACAGTCACAAAGTAGAAGTAAAACAAAAACTGTGGTACAATGGATAGGTATAATATTCACAGTCAAACTGAGCATCTGCAATCTAAATATGTTGGCACTGGTCACGCAGATACTACACGTTGGGATTGGCTTGTCAACCAACACAGGGATAGCGTTGCATCTTATGTTGGGCACAACAACTTGTTAGATTATTTTGCCATTGCTGAGAATGAGACTCGAGGACGTGTCAAATTCAACTTGATGAAGAAGATGTTACAACCTTGTGGCAAACCACCAGAGAGACCAGACTGGGATTAAGAGATGATTAAAATCCTTATAGTGGGAACACTTGGTGCATGAAGACTCCTGGATTTAAATTTTTTATATTTTACATCTAGATCTAAAGTCTTCTTATGATGAAAATGAGCGAAAAAAGGTTTTTTATTTATGAAGAATAATCTGTTTCTCGTCCTTCTAAGAATCAATGCTAATTACATGCTCTAGATTTTGTTCACTTTCTGATTAGACATACCGGGTACATTGCAAAAAATACTTAACACTTTTCAAAGGTTTTCAAAGTTTAAAGGTTCTACAAATATCAGAGAAATTTTTTTGCATCTGAAAAAAGGAAAGAATGACTTAAATTTTGATGGATAATTTATCAAATTTGGTAAAGATGATAAAATTGCCGGATTTTTTATTGTGAATGGTTTAAAATGAACTGAATTCTACAAAATGAAATTTAGAATTATGGTTTTGGTATTTCTCCTGAGATGTTTGCGATAGATGCAATAGATTACAAATAAAACTTGTAAATTCTTAATAAAGATTTTTAAATGATCCATTTTTGACGTTATTGAGTATTTTAAGAAGTAATATTTTATCCCTTTGATCATAACTAAATTTGATAAAAATGACAGCTCATAGAATTTGCGACAATTGAATTAAAAAAATGTCGAATCTTTTCGTTGTGCACTGGATAGTTTTTCTGTGTTGTCATAAAGTTGAAATTTGAAGTCATGCCTAGATTTAAATTGCTATACCGACCCTTTCTTCCTGCAGTATTCTTCAATTATGTATTCCTTTTTTATTTTTGTTACAGAAACAAATTATGTAAAAATGAATTGAAAATATTTGAAAAGCAACGCACAATGGAGGTTATAGAACCACTAGAACGCGAAAACACAAAGCTCTCTGACATCGTTGATGAAGTATGGACCAAGCCAAAAGCTGTTAGTGATCTGGCTAAGTTATGGAAATACAAGCGCGAAAAGAGAATCAAAGATTTATACTTGGAAAGGATCAACCAGAAAAGGAAACGTGATTTTGCTTCAGAAAAAGAAATCAATCAACTCGTGGCCAGGAAAATTCCTTTTGAGTATTTAGCACAAGACTGGTTTGAAGAAAAAAAGGTATTTTTTAAATGTAGCTTGAGACCCGGTGCTTTCGTAATAGGCATTCCTTCACAGTGTCAACACACAACCTCTTCTCTTACTTTAGAATGTGCTGTGACAAAAATCCCTAAAAGGGAAGTTAGGGTAAGTAAGACAATCGTGCTCTTCAAGAGGGTAATATTTTCGAAGATTTTTATAATAAAGTCTTTAAGGGTTTGTTTTGATTGAAAGATCTGATGATGCTGATGTAGTAAAAACAAATGCGACAAGATTAGAAAAAAGTTTTGAAAAAATAAAAATACATTGAATAAAAAAACATTCCTCAAACCAAGGGACTTATACTGATACTATTTCGAATGTTTTTATGTTTATAATAAATAGAACGTTTTCTATCTTATAATCAAAACATTCGATTGTAAATTTACTCGAAATCAACTTTGCTATTTTTTTGTTTACAAAAGAATGTGAGGTCACATCTCGAAACAACTTTCGATCTTTCACTTGTTTGCAGGATATCGTTACGTAAAGAAGTAGCTTTAATTTATCTGACTCAGCATGAAGACACTGCCTAAAATAACTTCCTTTTATTCCCGTAGAAAACCTTTAAAAAGAGGGGTCCTCGTAAAGATTGTAGCAAAACTTGCTCTTTATCTCATTTGCCTTTTTCTCTGAATACTATCTTTATCAAACTAGCTTTATCAATGGAAGGTTTTGCTGTTATGATATACGTTTTCTAAACACTATACAAAGTACATACAAAGTACATACAAAGTAGTTGTGACACTAAGGCTGTGGTTTACGCATGGCCCTCGGTGATGCATTGTTTTTTTCACCTCCAGGTCAATACGGATTCACGTGCTTACCTGCTGGAGAATCTAATCCCAACTTTAATCATGGGCGTGGAAAAGCTTCTTTTGGAAGCTGAAAAACGAAAACTTGTTGAGATGGCTGAGCTTACACCTGATTTCAACCCTATAAATTTCTTGGCACAATTTTTGATGAGAAACAACCCGAAATACAGTAATTTTGTGGAAGCTTCGCCTTACGCTAAAACGATACGAAACATGTTGAACAGCTTGAAAGAGCGTGCCTTCGATATGAGTAAGTGTTTTTACATGTCTGCATATGAGAATTTAAAATTTAAGAATTCAACAGTGTGTGGCCAGAGTTGGGCCAACGTTTTTATTATTTATAGTACGTATTTATGTTGATTTTCAGTCATTTCCTAATTTCCTTAAAATTTCAGAATCTCTTAGAATAGAAATGTTTACATTGCCATAGCAGTTGATACACGTGCTCATTAAACTTTTTTGAAATATTATTGTTTATGTTTAGATGAAAGTAATCGCATAGCACGAATGAGAGCTGAAGCAAAGAAACGAAAAGAAGAATTCGAGAAACAACAACAGTTGATTGCTCTTCTAAGGAGAGGACGTCCAGATGCCATACAAGAAATGTTCGTTCTGTGGACCGGTGATCGAAGTGCTGTCATCAGTTTGTCTTTGGTTTGTCACTTGTCAAATTTTATCATTTTTTTTGTGCAAATTGACTGTAACAAAAGCTAATGTTGGAGTTTCATTTGAGAATGCAAAGTCCACAAACTTCAGTCTGTTTGAAAGAGGCTAAAAAGCAGTATCCTAATATTATTATCCTTAGGTTATCTAAAAGTTGTATACACTATTGATAAATGAAGATCATTAACTGCTCTTAGCCCTGCGAGTCTGTGAGGAAATATTAGTTGGGTTATAGTAGTAGAATATTACTTTTAGATATCTTAGGTGCTTTATGTTGTGCTTTATGTGGTTAGGGTTTTGAAAAAATGGTCGATTTCATATATTTCTGCTGTTAATAATGATTTTGCTCCTTCATTTTACCAAAGATAATATATTATTTTGTTTTAGGTTCAAAGTTCAATACGATCATTCGAAGATTACATCGTAATGTTACCTGCAGATATTCAAAAAGGTTTCAAAACAATTTGCATTTCAATTTCCTCGATAATCTAGCACTGTCAGCTTTTCCGTTACCTTTATCTTACCTTTCTCTCGAATCGATCGAGTATGTATGATTATAAATTCCACGTTGAACGTTGAAGAAACCCTTAGAAATCGGGACTTTGCTAAAAAAGATTACCCGGTTGGATGCAAGGAGACTGGGATCACAATCTTAATGATCTCTCTTTTCTTTCACTAGATTCCAGAGATGCATTGAAAATTGTAGAGATTGATATCACTGGCAAACTCATCAACATACGAGAATTTGTCGAGGTATTATTTTCATGCTTTTTAAATCAGCCTCTTACAATTTCATTAATTCTTTCATTAATACTCCCTTCAGGGGTCAAAGCTCTGGCTCAGCGTATTAATCTAAAAAGTGCTATTTGGATACTTTGGAAAAGCTCACTGTACTTTTTGAATTTACTTTGTCAATTTAAGAGGGGCGTTATATTAGAGTAAGGTAGAGACTTCAGGGAGGCTACTACCTCACCCCCTACTCTCTATGTTTTTGATTGATCAATAGCTTAGAATACTTGCTTGAAAAGTGAAGAACTAGCTTCTGGTGAACAGGATCAAAGCATTAAAATCTGATATTAAATTTAATAAAAGTTTGCGCTAACCTATTTTTTACACTTATGTCATCAGTATATCATGAAACGTGCATCGAAACTTGGTTCAGCAGCCTTCAACAAACTCATGGAACACATGTCAGACCTGGCCAAAGAATATCGAAAGTCTGTCTCTTTGGAAAACATTAGAAACATTTTCTCAAACCTCTTCACTGCTGTTGACTTTAGCGATGTGAGTATTCAAGTAGTTTTCTCTAAAGAGGTTTATGAAATTGTTACACAATACACAGCTCCAGGCTTTATTAGGTCTTCCTCGTAGTGTAGGTACTTTTATGTAAGTGAAGAAGATTCCACCTATTCAAATTTTTCTCAGCTCTTATAAAACCTTCAAACGAGTCCTTCCTTAAATTCGTCTTCTTTCTGGCTTAGTTTGAAAGTTCATTGGTATAGTGTTTTCATCGGAGGCAACTTCGAGCTACCCTCTTAATGTTAACTTTATTTTCCTGATAAGATAAATAACACACTGATGATTGATTATGTTTTCGGTATTGTAAAAAAGAACTGCTAGCTCGTGGTAACGCAGAATTCACATACACAGGGAAATGTTGAACATATTGACTGTATATAGCAGAAATAAGATGTAATAGATATTTATTTTATTTGTTTATTTTTGTTTTGCAGTCAGGATACTTGGATCGGCAACGAATCTTGTCATTGTTGTGCATGTACTATGATAGTTTGAAGCATGACCCTGTACAATTCTCACTGAAGGACCCTAGGATGTGTAAGATTTTCTTGGCATCCATTTTTCCCTTGCAAAATCAATTCAATCTATTTATTTTCAATCAAATTCTCTATTAGCCTTAATCGTCCAATGATAGTGTCAGTGTTAATTTGTTATTTGGTTGGGTGACTACTGTTGTAGATAGTTACTCAATGTAAAAGGATGTATTACATATTATATCTAGAACGGAACCTAATATTCTTCTTGCTTGCTCGTATTGATTAAAAGAAGAAAAAAAGTTGCTGAAAGATCGAAAAATCCTAAATAGAACACCGACCTTTTATAACCTGATATTTTTTAATGATCCTGAATAATATTGGTAGCCACCTTTTTATAAATCCTATACTATGGACCAATCAATCTTGCACCAAACAGCATAAAAGGCATCAAGTTCAAGTTTACGAAGGCCCAATCCTCTTCAGGCTACTTTTTCAAGCACTTTTTTACCACCGTTATTCGGTAGAAATATGAATAAATAGAACTAGAGAAATGACGGTACAAAAAGCTTGAAGGAAAATCGACTCGATGCAATAAGTCGAACAAAAGTATCAAGGTCGTTTGTTCTAAATTAAGTTAGAATTTTTATACTATTAAGGATGCATAAAAACACCTATTTAAGGCTTATCATTTAGAGGGCAAAAATGTTCTTCATAACCCAACCATGGTGGTTGATATTAAAAGTGCTTGATGGAAAATAGCCTGCTTGTAGTATTTGGGTTAACAGGTGTATTGTGTGTACGCACATCTCACATTCTCTGTTTTACCTTCTTCACACAGGGCCTGTGAGTGAGCTTTCAGAAGAAGAGGATGAGGTTGCACAGTACAACGAAAAACTTCGCAGTAGGGATTACACCGATGCTCAAAGCACCATCAATGAAGAAGACGAAGGAGAGCGATCTGATAATACGGATGTCGAAACTTCCAGCAATGCGGAATCGGGTACGAAGTATATTCTTTCTTTTTTTTATAAACGTTAGTCGTAATTCGAAACGTGATGGGCAGGAGCTGCCTATCGTGTCTGCCAGAGAAATTGCCACGTTTTTAGATCTCTTTTTTAGGTTCTTTGATTGTCTTATGCATTTTCGGACCTACAAATTTTCAGTTATTGAGATCAAAAGTTTTTCAAACTTTTTTACCTTATAAATTAAAATAAGGTACTAATATTTCGAGAAAATTCGAAAAACAACCAAACTTTTTTCTCCTATCATAGAGACAAGTCTTGGCAAATACATGTCCACAACGAACACCAAAGCAAAGAGTGGTGGAGGTGGTGTTGGTGAATCGGACAATGAGTCCACGCGCTCTGATGGAACCAACAAAACGAACAAACCAAAACTGGATGACATTCAAGAAAATGGTACGGTAAACCTGGTTTCTCTTAGTTTTTGGGAGGACAAAGAAGATTTAAAAATCTATTTGTTTCCTAATTATTTAGTTTGGAGCTCCTTACCTTATTTTTATTTACCCGTTTTCAACTGATTGTAGAATAACCCTTTCCTTAGCAAGAATCTTTTTCATTTTCTTTGCACAACACGTGGCAGAGTATATGGTTGTCTATGTCATCAAATGACCAAAGAAGAACAGTCTTTAGACTACTGGCAATAAAAGATTATATTACTATAATGACCTGGGATTCAGACTTTATCGGACCACTATAGCAAAAAAAAAGATGTTTTGGCCACTGTCTTCCGGTGTGTATGCAAGTGATTTTATACTTTAAACTAATTCAAAGCTATCTTTATTATTCTACCAAACCTTAAATTGGCCAATTTTCTTTCTCTCTTGTAGAGGTGGTGGATAACTTCACGTCATCAGATGAAAGAAGTGACGAAGAGAATGAGAAAAGAGAAGCGGAGATTCGTGACATCATGTACTCACGGTCCTCTTCTGGTATGGAAAAGAAAAATTTCCTCTTCAAAAAGGGATTCGCATAACTTAAATTTGCCAAATCTTGCGAACCTTTCATTTCGTGAAACGCGCTTCTCGCAAAACATTCTGCTTTCAAAGAATCGTATATTTAAAGAACGATGAATGGATAAATTTTATATAGACAAGATTTTCTGATGAAAATGACTCTCACTCATTTTTCGTTTCATGAAAGGTACTGAACCAGAAGCTATATTCGGCGTTTCGAGGCCGTTTTCAGCGACTCAAGCCAAACCGTTCAATAAAGAAAGAATGTCACAGGATCAATTTGTCAACTTGCTCATCAATTTTGTTGGGGAGGATCCAATGAAGTGAGTGAACGTCTTCTTTCTAATTCTAATCATTGGTTTAGTTTTAACTTTTTACGAGAATATCTCCTACAATGTTCACTAGACCAGCGGCCGAGGTAGTGAATTGTGTCACTTCGTAGGGCACCCCTTAGATCAGGGCAAATTTTTGATATTATGCTCCTAATATGCTCCGTTGTCCAAATCTCGAGATATTTTGGTTTAAATATTGAAAATTATCGATATTTTTTGCTGAGTCAGCAGTTTTTCAGCATATTTAACCACCTTAAAAATGGATTATCTCGAGATTTAGACATAGAAAGTTAACAAACCATACCATTTTTGGATACTACTAATTCAGGGCTATCCAGCCGTGGGAATGATTTTTTCTGAAAATGCTTCTAGGAAAATGCTGACGTCATCGGAAAACGTCGATTTTTCGCCTTAAAAATGCCATTTCTCGGCACCAGCTGGTCGAAACTTAAAAAATAACCCCATTTTCTTTATCTACTTTTCAAGCTGAATCAGTTGGTAGCATCAGATATTTGATTTTCAGACTTCGAAAAAACCGTTAGTAAAGGGGGGGACCCTTGATAAGTTCTATCGATTAACTAAAAATCGATTCACTCGAAAACTGCAGGAGATTCGAAGGGCAAATTTTTTTTTTTTGTCAATTCTACACCCTATTAGGAGCACAATATCAAAAATTTGCCCTGATCTAAGGGGTGCCCTACGAAAACCATTTTTAAGGCCTTTTCTGAACCTCGGACGCTGGCCTACACCTTAGTTCATTTAATTAACGTGACTCAC
The DNA here is from genome assembly GCF_902728285.1 of Clytia hemisphaerica. NCBI lineage: Eukaryota > Metazoa > Cnidaria > Hydrozoa > Leptothecata > Clytiidae > Clytia > Clytia hemisphaerica. The sequence continues at coordinate 1,803,912 of NW_027103621.1, forward strand.
TCAACGTGCTCTTAGTCCTCTGGGTTGATTTTTCTCGAGCATATGCATGGGACTTGACGGTTATCTTGACACAATAGTCCATTTACAATATTACGCTTTACTCTCAAAGCGTTAGACACATATTACGGTCATTTCTCTTTTCAGTTCTGCGGTGGAGAATTTGGTACGCTTTCTACGTAACGGTTACGTGGAGACGGAAGAGGAACGTAACGAACGTCTCGAAAAGGTTTGTAGTACTTTTGAATTGTACTTAATCGGATGAAATCTCATGAATCATTAAACATTGTATTTTAAGTCTTAAAATGGCGAAAGCTTTGTATTCCAACAGCCCAACTTCCTTAGCTATCAGAAGAAGCCTTATGGCTGATTAACCGATTCTTTGTCTCTTTCATTTATAGACTCGACATAAAGCAACAGAGATCCGACGTAAGATACAAATCGACCAACTGTTCGAACTGTGGGACATTGACGCGTCCGGCTTCTTGGAGACAGACGAAGTGGAAATGGTGTTGGCCAGATGGAGAGAGGAAGAAATCTCCGATCATGTCAATCGTGAAGGTATTACTTTTCAACTTTAGAGTTTTTTTCTGATCGAGAACTCCCTTCAGGGCCCTTTCTAGACCTCTATGTTCTGGGTTTAAACCTAATAATGTTAATTGTAGCATTTTATCATCATAATCGTGTGTTCGGCTGTATCTTCAATATTAAGTATGTATAAGAGAGCTAAGAAACGTTTCCCCCTCGGTGATTTGAGCAAAAATCTTATCATCAAACTTAGAGAAATAGCTTATTTTCAAAAGTCAAAATAAACGAAAATGGTTGGTACCATCTGATAGAGCATGAAATTCTGAGCAAAAAATTGTATTACAACAACTCTCTGAATAAAACACACAAAGGAATACAGCCGCCTGAAGTTCAAAAACATACCGATGTCTTATTTTTCCCTACTATACGGAGTTTTAGCACTTAATGGGTTTACAAAGAGTATGAATGAATTGTTTCTTAAATAGCTTTCGATTTTTCTTGTTAGCGTGTCACACATTCGAGGAAACTTTTTCAAAGATATCACGTGGTATGTTCAAGAGGTTGATTGAAGATGTTTGTTCCAAGTTCAAGGATGATGACGTCTTCGATCGGTTGATCCAGTTCATCACCAAAAGTGTCCAGGTGAGAATCTTATCTTCCAAATGATGCCAACCCAGCTGGCCACAACGTTGTTTCAACGTTCATATAACGTTATATGGACGTTGTGGACGTTAGATAAACGTTGAAACGACGTTATGTGCCAGCTGGGAAAGACTTTGTTTAAATTCTTCCATCGTCATCCTTCGATCCGAGAGGATTCTTTAATATGAATTATGATGACACTGTCCTCGTCGACATTCAAATACCGAAAGAAGAAAAAGATTTTATCGAAGTTTATCCTGGAAAGAATTATCATTGAAGTAAAAATTCTTGAATGATTAAAAATACACTTCTTTTCTCCGAATTTATTTTTTTCAAAGCGTTCGTTCGAAGAACAAAAACGTGGCGAATTCCGTAAACGCTGGCTCAATAACATCGACTTCAGTGCACGCACGTCTGGCGCTATGGTCGACCCCGTTTTCAAGACTGTCTTCAGTGTTATAGAGCACGACTCCTTTAGGCACGGGAAAGAAAAGAAGATATGTGCTTACGTAGCCTTCTTGGAGCCTAACGAAAGCAAATTGACCAACGTGAAGGGAACGCACATCTTACGTTATATTGCGTGTACGACCAGCGACAATGACTACGTCCTGAATCGTGTATTGCATCGTGGAATGAGGTATATCGACATCAAATTGCCTTTGATGCTAATTTTATTTACCTTATCGGCCTATTTTACGCCGGCCCTTATTGGCGTTATTTTTGGGCTCGTGGCGTAATAAGGGCCGGTGTTAAAAGGACCGGTGTAAAAAGGCCCAAAATTTGATTCAAAAGGCATAATAAAACAATTGATTTTCAATGGAATTCTCAACAGTTTATTACTGAAAGATGACCATTTTAATGTAAATTTTAGTTAATACTTATAATACTTTTGAACCCTGAATAGCGATTTTTACAAGTTTTGGCGTTATTGACGGCTCTAATTGGCGTAAGCCCAAAATTAGGCTGTGGCGGAATAAGGGCCGGCGTAAAAAGGGCCGATAAGGTATTAATTAATACCATGAAGCTCCAGGGTATAATATACAGTCGTAGAACAACAATCATTTAGCAAGTGTGTGAATGTAATGAAACGAAAAGCTTGTAAAAATACGGGATAAGAATATTGTTCTTCCCGCTATCGAAAACAATGAATCCCAAGTGCTTGAGAATTTGCGTTTTGAACTGCAAATGGAAAGAGCCAAATGATACTGTTAGTTATTTACTGTTAGTTAGTTAGTTATTTACTATCATTTCGAGATTGTTGGCAAAGATATCCACCAAGGTGTAAGATCAAGCAAATAACCCTTACTTTATTTTACCACAGGTGTATCGCCTTTAACGCGACAGATACCGGCAAACCGATACACGTGCCACGCGTCATCAACCATGGAGGTGTCCATCTATGGAATCCCAATCGTCGAGATGACGTAATCCTTTCTTTAGTTTTCCAACATATCATGACAAATTTTTAGAAATATCCTTGAAACGTTTTTTGCACCCTGTCCACTGCCTCTACTACTATGTTTTTATTTATTGAAAATATATTATGGAAGATTGGAATAGTCACCACTGGACTAAGCTATACATATATTTTATATGTGCTAAGTAATTTCCGCCATTATGGAAGCTAACGTTCGAATCTGTAGAGGAGATTCCTTACGCAAATCGAACATTTGCGTCCATAATGGCGAACATTACGTAACTTAACAAAGCATGAAAAAACTCACCTTCGATCGGGATTTTTTTGAAAGATGTACCCACAAAGAAGCCAATGATTTTAATTTTTTTCTCAACGGCACTACATCAAAATATTTCATGAAAAAGTAGATTTACTGTGGACACTGTTTCTTGATCCTGAAATCTTTGAGTAGGATCCTAATGGTACCTTTACTCAATATGGGTGAAGCATTATTAAACGGAAAGTTTTATTAAATTATGAATTGACCCACATCGAGTAGTTCTACCTACCATTAGGGTACCACTTTTCTAACTTTTATAGCTTACTATATAAAGCGCTCTAAATACACTGGTATCGAGTGGTACCGCAATCAGGGTATCCCTTTAAAAAAGATCAAAGATTTTGTTCGTCAGGTCAAGTAAGGTCTCCAGATGTTTTTAAAGCTCAGTGGACCAGATAAGGGTTATTAATTGACGTAGATCTGACGTAGATTTGAGTTATTCAATATTTTAGCTTAACCATGTTTCTTTTTATGTCTAGAAAATCGAGGGTTCGTTCATATGTTTACCGTTGAAAGATCACGAAAAAGTGGTTCTTGGTATGCTGGGTATCGATACAATGGCCGATCCTCATGAGAAAGCAATCTTTGTCACCCATGAAATCTCATTCTATCAGGTAAAAAGTTCGTGAGAAGCGACCCGAACAATCCGAGGTCGCAAATGATTTCCTTGGATTTCTTTACTTTAACCTCGACCCGTCTCTTTTAAGTGAGCCCATAGACATTGAGTACATCAAATCCCTGGTAAGGCCTAGCTGGGAATCAAACTCAAAAATTTACACCGTCTCCTTTACGGCACGGCCGCTAATCAATGATCACGATGCGTTTTCAATTCAGTGGAAAACCATCTTCAGATTAACCATATGGCGTGCGATCATTACCTAAGCAGATTGCAGCTGCTTATTGATTCCTGAATCACCTGAAATGAACGTAAAACAACAATGTTTTTCATAGCTATCTTTATTATTTTCTACTCGAGGTTAAGATTGTTGTTTCATTATATTGACAGGGCGTTGCGAAGGCGTTGAGTCAAGCCATTCAGTTCATCGACATGCGACAAAAGACCATCAAAATCTCCGAGTCTGCAGTTTCCTGGATTCTTCGTCGTTCACCACATGTTCATGAAGTCATCCTCTACCTCGTCGAACCCGCTTTGAAGGTGACGATCTCTCTTTAATGCGGATTAGCCCTCATTCTGCCACAACTTCGAGTTTACGACATTTAAGGCCGATAATAAAGGTCAATTAATAAGACCAAACGCTTGAGAAAGATTGAGAGATTGGCTTCAAAACAATAAAATCACATTAAATTTCCTAACTTAGAAGTTTTTGAAAATGGAGATCGGTGTTTTTCGTGGGGTTTAAGATATTGAGCAGAAAAAGAATGACAACTTTTAAGGGTTTAGAGAAGTATTTCCGAGATCTACGGCTCAGATTGTTTTTAAATTTGTTCTTTATCCCAAAGTTCTTATTTAACCGTTCTGATACACGCTTTTTTTTATATAAGAATACACTTTATAAGAATGTCCATGATGAAAATGGCCAAAAAATTAAGAATATGGTAAGAATATCACCATCATGAAATTTAGTAACTGAACCTAAGAATGCCATTTCTAATGCATTTTAACCTGTAGATTGCCAATTTCGATCTTAACCTAAGAATACCCTAAGAATATTTTTCGACGATTTTTGCCAAAAAGTTAAGAATATCCATGATGAAATGAAAAAACACCATTCTTATAAAAAAAAAGCGTGTAGCGAGGTTAAGTATCGGAATAAGGCCCCCCCCCCCTCAGCGGACCCTCAATTCACGCAATCACGCAATATTTTTGCGAAATTCACGCATTCGCGCAAATTTTTCTCGAGTTTCACGCAATAACCGGGAAACATTGGAAAATCTGGAAAACTGCACATAATCGGTGGAAAAAAAGGGAAAATTCACGTATTCACGTACAAAATAGCCCAGATTCACGGATTCACGCAATCAAAAAGTACATTTTCACGTTCACGCAAGTTTTTTCAATTCACGCATTCACGCATTTTTTTTCAATTTTCACGCATTCACGCAACCGAAAATGCCCATTCACGCAATCACGCAAACCGCTGGGGGGCCGTATAATCACGACGACGGACAAAAAATGTAATAGGCTAGTGAGTTTCAACCAATCAAATCCCGTATTTTGATTAGCCTATAACAATCTTCGTCCGTCGGTGTCATTATCCTGGTATAGTAATAACAACGTGGGTAGAACATTATGGATGGTGTAACAATCAAAAATTTACTAATTTTCCTTGTTTATTTTTGTCAGGTCACTGAAGGGTCAGTTTTGCGAAAGATGGCGACTCTTTCACACAATAGTATCACCAAACCAGACATTCCACCACGGTTGGAGAGACGTGACAATCTTTTCAGGTAAGTTGATGTATACAGCTGACCCTCTCTAACTCAGTGTTCTATTATTCAATACGCTCTAGTATTCGATAATATTGAAAGTAACCAAGAAAAAACTCTCATAAACGATGTTCTACTATTCGATGTAAATCCAATTCCGCTTGAGATTCGAATTAGAGAACATCAACTGTAATTTTCTCTTGCCTGAAATGAAAAGATTTCAGCAGGAAGCAAACACGTCAATATTTTATTCGTTATTGTTGATACCATCTTTTTCTTCACCTGTAGAGACTACTTGTTCAAGTGCGTTGACACGTCCGAAACATTAACAGCGGACGCGTACGGAGAACGTCATTTCGCGTTCCCATTACGCGACGCGGAAGGTATGGTGGTCTCCATAGTGGATATCTCCATCGGCAAATTGCGCACATTGCCACCGCACGAGTTGAAGGAGATACATCGCATGTTGAAACTGTTGGAGATGGCTCAGAAAGAAATGACCATGGAAGTGGCCGGTGAAAACAAAACCATCGTTCTTGGTAAGTTACACGCTTTACGAAAATTCCTGAGGAAGGGGTGCCTTACGCCACGCTCATTTTTGACTGGATACCGCCAGTAAGTACCTAGGAGTGCCGCGACTCGTGCTTTATTTGTTAGTGTTAGAACCGATAGAGACGGCGTAATCGGACATAGACTCAATCAAGGTTGACAGATTGAGAGTTTCTCAGAATGGCCCTTTAGCTTAACCACATTTCTCTCAGACTGGTATTTTCCCCTTGTATTTGAAAGTGGTGTTCATTGAATAGAGATATTTAAATATAACATTTTGTCATCTTTTTTTTTTTGCTTCAGAGGTTGAGAAAGAACATCAGAACATGCGTATAGACGTCTTATTTGATCGAATCATGTTGCAAGATTTACGAGCCAATGTCGGACGTCTCGATGCAAGGTAAGAGGGAGGAGCTACTAAAGGAAGAGCTTTATAACTGTATTACTTCGAACATGAACATATAAACGACTGGACATCCATCTCCTTTGTATTTTTGAAGATAACACTGATAGCTTCGTTGCCGCCTCGTTAAAATCACCAAATGAAACAATAAATTTTGATGGTATATCTCTTGGGAATACCTTGCTAAAACGTCAAAACTTCGACAAAAGTCTCTGTTGTTCTACTCTTCTCAAGTTTTTTATCTATATCATAGCAAAGATAACTGAGGCAAAATCATCGTCAGCTTGTCAAAACTCCGACTAATATTTCTAAATTTTGACTTAAAAGTGTCTAATAATTTTAGAGAGTGTCACATTCTAATTTCGATATTCTTATGACACAGGCTCTCAACTTTGGCAAGCTATTTTTTTCAAGTCATAAAAAAAATTATTGGAGTGACAAAAGGGATTCAAAAGTATACACGCAGTTGAAATTCTGCATTTTAGAGTTGAAAATGTTGATAAAATATATTGCAAACTTGTGAAAAAATTCGAAAATAATTTTTTTGTGCATTAGGAGTAATGTTCAAGCTCTATCAATCCTTTTACCTAGATAATTGAAATAAATAAAATTATGACGGAATATTGTCGGATTTTTCATACCAATTTTGAAATACAGGCGGCAACGAAGCTCGCTTCAAAGAGACAATAAAAGATAGATGTCCAGTCGTTTATATGTTCATGCTTCGAATAAACGCCCCCTTCTTTTAAAGGCCCCTCTCGAATAAACGCCCCTTCTAAAAGGAAAATTATTTAACAAACGCCCCCCTCAAATAAACGCCCCCTCTAGGGAGCGTTTATTAGAAACTTGTGACTTAAATACTTTGAGACAAGCTTTGATTAGAACTGAAAAGGAAGATTTTAGTCTTTTTTGTAACCAGATCAGTTTTGATGCAATTTTAGTCGCTGACCCAAAGAAATTTGCACTGAAATCCTGGTATAGAACTAAAACAAAGAGTAGATTTGCTCTAAATATTCGACGTTATAATAATAAACGCCTCCTTCTTTTAAACGCCCCCTTGAATAAACGCCCCTTCTTAAATCTTCGTTTATTCGAAGTAATACGGTATGCCTATTTCATTTGCTACAGAAAGCATTGAACAATGGCTTCTACCCCGGATGTTGTTTTTCTCGTCCTGTTTACCAGCGTTATATGTTCTTGACATGTCTTTTTTATTCGATTAAAAAAGGATTAAAAATTCGTATTTTATTTTCGTTTTCTTTCATTTCTTAGAAATTTCATTTGGTGGCCCACTAGAAAGTTTAAGCAATTTATTAACTCAACTGGATGAATCTCCCCGTCTCGTGACACGGGAACCCCTCAAATGCTCTATTTGTCTTAGTTGCCTTTGGAGATTCGATTGACTTCAAAAAGAAGGAAAATTTGTAAACCGGAATTTGTAAAATCTGACTCATATCGCCATTCATTGTCAAAGAAATGAAGCCAGTTCATTCCTACCTGTTTCAAGGAATACTCTCTGAATGTTCTGCCAAGGTTCAACGAAAGTTAATCTGCTGATTGGCGTAGATAATTTGCTAATAAATGACTTCGCGTGAAATCGTGCAAGTTTCTGACACCGGTCTGAAATAAGGCATTCTGCTAAAATGATTATATCTTAAATCATCGCCTAATCTTCACGTTTTCACTTTAGAGCGTTCGCAGAGATCAAATCATATAAAGATCCACCCAAGATCATCCACGATATTTTGAAAGCCGTTCTCATCCTCTACTTCCAATCCAAAGCTGAGAAAGAAGAAGAGAACAACAATTATGAGCACACACTTGATCCAATCGCTGAAGAGCAACAGGTAGCAACCCTCTGGTTGTTTCTCAGTAGAATATTGAATGTGACTTGTGTGATCATTTCACTGTAGCTTTTTCGGTAAAACGATATCATGGAAATTTGAAGATGGTGGGTGCGCTTCAACTGAGCCATTTCAAAAACCTTCTCAATCTAAAGTAAAGAACGAGTGGAGAGGTGTAAACATTCTTCTGCATGTTTGAGGAAATTTACGTTCAAACAAATCGCATTGTTTCGATGCAAAGTTATTTTCAACCGCAGCCCCGTTTAGTCGGCTACAGGGTTGAAATTTACTACAGTATACAGTGACTTCTTTTTAAAAGTATGGATCTTCACCTAATTCTGCCCGGCTCATTCTTCGGTTCTGTTTGTTTTGTGTTTTTTTCTCTCGAGATTTTGTGTCGGCCAATTAAAACCAGCATGTTCTGTTAGTTAAATATCCCCTTCTAACTTCACTTCATTGCTTCCCTTGACAGATGGAAAGACTTGAGGAATGGACAGCAGCCAAACAATTCGTCAACAGCGACTTGGTGAAGTGGATCACTGATTTTGACCCCACCGCTGGTAGTGGAACAACCAAAGGTGGAGAGAAATTGTCACAACTACTCGGAGGTATGGTTATCATTTCAATCATAAAATCCGGTAATCCAACTGTAGCCTGAGAAAGTTTCTCTTTGTTTAATGTGTTCACATTTAAAGAAAATTGAGCCATAATTTTCTCTACTAAAAGATACACGCCATTTATAAGAATGTACTCTGTAAGAATATCCATAATTGTTGGATTAAGAATATAGTTAGAAACATAAAATCAAAAATTTGGCAACTGAACCTAAGAGTGCCGATTCAAGGCTAAATCTGGGGTATTTTTAGAGCATTTTTTAGGCTTAAAACCCAGAATGCTATTTAAGTTGATAGATATCAAAGGAAAGGAGATCAACGCAACCTGGAACTAAATCGAATATAATGAATAAGAATCGGGCAATTGGATTTTATCAATTTTCTGGCGAAATTAGAAAATGACACTGAGATCAAATGAAATATTTTTCTTGCCGAAGTTTAATTATTCTCGGTTAAGTAGGTGATTGGCTTATGTATTGCTGTTTTTGGACTGTGAACCTTTTGAGAAAGAATCAAGAAGTCGTGTCGAGTTGAAGATTTCTTGAATTGAAAGACGCGGTCCGACTTTTTAGAATCAGTGTAAAAAGTTTCAACTAAAAGACGACGTTTTTCGTTTTGTTCATTTTCAAAAACCCTTTTTCTAGCCATGTCTCAAAATGATTCCTTTCTTTCGACAGACATCATGCCAGGTGCAGTTACAAAACACGGTTCGTTACCTGCTCAATATATGTTCAATTGGGCGTTCGTTTGTCTCTCACTCATCGAACATACTAACAAGATGAAGCTCATCCGTAACAAGAGGGCGACCGGAGGCGGCGCTACTGGCCATACACCCAATGAAAATATCGAAGAAGTGGGCGGTGCTGGATTAGATGGCGAATAAGTAGGGTGACTTGTTTGGAGTGCAGATATCTAGTAATAGGTTTGTTTTAGATTGTGCGGTCGTTTTCTTTATGTCTAATTTGCTCCGAATTCTGAGGCTTATTGCAATTCTTTGATTCCATTTTTTCAGATGTATTTATCGCGGTTTGAACTGCAGGAAATCTCTATTGTCATTTGAATGCTTTCTATTTCACCACATTTGATGCATTTTTTATAATCAACTCAGATTTTGGGCTAAAGCGTAGCATTTTTGCTCGATTTCTGAAAGATTTTCCATAATATGAGTTAGTATTATACCATATTTAGCTTTTCTTTGTGAGATGTAAAAGATTTTTTCTAATTGCTTATAAAAAAGTGTAAGGCTAGCCCCAAATATAATCGATCCAAAAACGAAACTGCAAATACATTAAGTCTATCGGAGTAATGGAAATTAACAAGATATTTATTGTACATATTTCAGTGTGTATGTTTATAAGGTATGAGCTAATAAAGTTTGCATTTTTATTTTTTAACAGAAATTCTATTTTTTTACTTCAGATGATAATATATTTTTTGGTTTGAAGATATAACAGTATTTTGTACATAGTTTCATGCAATAACAAAGAAATGAGAGATCAAATCATGTTCGCTTTTTTAGGCTGTACCCGGTTCGCTGTTTTGTGCAGTTTCTGAACAATTAAATTTTTTCTGAAACGAGTTCTTATGAGACAACATTACGGAAATTAAAACTTGACTCCTTAGCCCGTATTCGTGAAATCCTTCTTATTTTCTACGAATTCTGCCGAATACTATTTCAGGTGATTTCAGGCCTATTCATGATGGTATTAAATCCACGGGACATATTTTTCAAAAACAATGAAATCATGAATAACAATTCTCACTAAACCTTTTGTCCTTGCTCGACAACACCCTAAATAAAACTTCGGATAGCGTCTGCAAATTAAATGCACGTTTGACCATGACTTGTTACAAATTTAGACTTCTCAATTTAGTATAAATAAAGTAGACGTGTGTCACATCAAATTGGAGAGAATCTCAATTCGATATCAAAACACTGTGTTGGAATCAAAATGAAGATATTTCTGTTGGTCATCTTCTTTGCAGCAGTTTGTCGTCAAGGTATGTTCAAAGATGAATGAAAAGAAGTTTTTCTTGCTTCGGTGGTGTTTCTGGAAGTCACTCAGGAAAGATCGGGAGAGGGGTGTCTACCTGGCCAAACTCTCTTTATCAGACTTAAAATGATATCATAACAGGCCATTAATTTTCAAAGATTAGGGTCCATTTTTTAACAGTGAACCACCGGTCTTCATGCGGCCGGTGCCCCCTTTCTGGGCTTCAATGCCGTTCCAAGTTGAAGCTACAAAATGTGAGGAAAATGTTTAGCAACAAACTCTTGGAGCAATTTTTAAACGGTCTGCACCCATATATCGCTCCTGTTTTTGGACCTAACTCGGAGGTCCTAAAATTGAGCCATGTCCGATGGAGCCCGATTTTCGAAAAAAAATTATTTATTAGGCAAATTCGAATCAAAAAGTGCCTAAAATCGGGTTTTTGGGGCGTGAAATTGCTTCATTAGATTTCTCTGATTCTTTGCATAAAGACAAAAGGAAAGGTTTTCTAAAATATGGCTAAAGCCGTTTTTTCTGGAAATTTCATTTTGGCTGTTAAAATTCCTTTGTCATTTTTAGGAGCGATTGGCTTGATATTTTTTTTCTTATGTACTGTTGTTGCTAATTTTTCTATATCCTTATTATATTAGCCTTTAAGTAGGTTTATTCAGCAATGTAGCTTGTTTTATTAAATATTATTTTCAGGGTTAACTTATCGACCTGTTGATAACGAACTTCTCAAAGATTTCTATCAAAAAGATGCGAGGGAAGTTATAGCGTTAAAAGATTTGCACAACGATTCCGAACATGACAGCGACTTGGACGAGGTGAGGATTTATAAAGGCTTCTAAAGTTAATTTCAAGAAATTCATGTTATTACCCCGCAAGGTGCTTTGTTGCTTCGCGGTGTGTTTCAAGAAGTTATTAGCCCACGCAACATAGGGCGTACCCCTTGGTGGTTTGACACTGTTTTTTAGTTCCAACATTGAGATTCAGGATAGTTTTTGAGCTAACTAGGTGGCAACCTTGCAGGATACGGGGTAGGTAGAAGAAATTTCGATCAAACCTGACCCAGGGGTTATCATTATTATTATTGTTATTTCACTCATTTCTTTTCGTATTTATAAGGTAAATAGTACAATAGGATTCCTGTTTATAATTTATAAAGAGTACACCTCGTACTAAAATAGATAAAAACATAACGTAATAACCGATTTTCTGAATCGAAAACGCAAAACAAGGGCTAAAAGAACTAGACAGTGTTTCAAAGATGTCGTGGCTTGGTTAGATAGATCTTAAAGAAGGTCAGTCAAAAACACTTAAAATACTAATATTTAAAATAAATAATTGATTTAGGATAATATAATAACTATATTGTAAGACTATCAAAAAGCCTATCAAATAAAGCTATTTGGAGGTGATTTGTTTTGGCTATAGATGACTTGAATAGCTTGATTGAATTTAAGGTTGTGAGTTAAGAAAATTGCTCGTAATCTTGAAAATATATTGTTTCAAAATTTTTTTCGGTGAGTTTAGTAGAGTAGAGTTCTCAAATTTTGATTTCCAAACAAGCTAGAGAAATACTAGAAATAAAAAATTGTGTTTAAATTTGTATTATTTCTTAACCGCTTGAAACTCTCTGTGGGTTCCTCTTTTCAACAGTTTTAGTTGAAGAATAATTTCTGAGAGAATTGGTTGGACTTTAAGGAAATGGGTTCCTCTTTTCAGCAATATATATACTAGTTGCTTTAGGTGGATCCCGGGCTTGGAAAAAAGATTAGAAAAAAAAAATGAAAAGAAAGAAAAGAAAGAATTTGGCGGAAATTTTACGGAATTTGCATAAATGCTCGGACTATATGTGCAGTACCTAGTAATATAATTTTCTGGCACATTTCATGCCTCAACATACCATTCAGTTCAAGTTTCTCAATGTCTTTATCAAATTCTTTGTAAAATACACCAGTGGCACCAATTACAAAGGGAACGATCTCTACCCTGTCCAGATTCCACATCGCTTTCAGCTCGATGGCAAGGTCCGTGTATTTCCTTATTTTCTCGATTCGTTTGTTAGCAATATTACTGTCGTTGGGGACGGCAATATCTACGATTATGGCTCTCCTTTGGTTTTTGTGCAGTATAAGGATGTCCGGTTTGTTATGTTGGAGGTGATTATCTGTTTGGATTGAGAAGTCCCAAAGGATTTTGGTTTGGTGGTTTTCGATCACTGGAGGAGGTGTGTAATTGTACCATATGTGGTCGTTGGTGTCTAGTCGGTGTTTTTGAAGGAGGAGAATGAGTAGGTATTTGGCTAGGTCGTTATGTCTTTTCAGGTATTTAGTTGGGGCAAGGGCGGTACAACCGGAAACTATGTGATGGATGGTTTCTTTGGATGATCGGCAAATACGGCAGGAGTCGTCGTTAGTGGTGTGGTGGACATGCTTCTTGATGTAATTGGTGGTGATTGCTTGTTCCTGGATGGCGCAAATAGTTGATTCGGTGGAGCGTTTAAGGGTTGATGATTTGAGCCAAAGGTTTGATTTGGTATGGTCGATGTGGGGTTGTTGGAGTTGCCTGGAATGTTGGCCATGGAGTGGTTTTTGTAGGAGGGAGTTTGCCATGGAGTCAATAAATTGTTTCTTAACGGTTTGTTTGAGTTGAATTTTCGAGAGAGTTTGAGTTTGCTGATGATCAATGTTTAATTCGCCACAGTACTGACTTGCTTTAGCGTGTATAGATTTCTGGCCACGAGTAAGCTGCCAGTTGGAGACGGCTCGGAGCAAGGGTTCATTGGTATTCTGAAGGTAGTGGCCGAAGTTGATGATCGTCTTTTTGTAGTGGTTGGTAATGTTGATGAGTCCACGGCCGCCGGACTTTCTTGGAAGGTAGATACGGAGAATGTCACTTTGGTGATGCATCAGGTGGTACTGTTGAAGAATAATACGTGTGGACCTGTCGATTGCTTCTAGTTCGGTGATTGACCAGTCGACGATCTGGAAGCCGTAGGAGAGTGCTGGGATAGCATACGCATTAATTGCAGTGATGGTATTTTTGCTATTTAGTTCAGTTTTAAGTATCTTTTTTATTCTCGTGAAATATTCAACCTTTAGAGCGGCTTTGGTGTTCGGGCTCAGTTGGTCTTGCTCTTTGAATCCGAGATATTTGTAGTACTCTTGATTGTTTAACGATTTAATCTCATCTCCGTTGTCGAGTCTCGTATTGTCAGATTTTTTTACTTTCCCTCGGATGATAGTGAGCTTGTTACATTTATCAATACCAAATGTCATTTTAATGTCATCGCTAAAACGTTTGACAATATCGATAAGGTTGTTAAGAAGTTTGTCGTTGGGAGCATAAAGTTTCAGGTCATCCATGAACATTAGGTGGTTGACTTTCTGGTTGGAGTTGGATACTTTGTAACCGGTGTTTGCTTTGTTGAGGAGCCAGGTTATGGAAGTAGACATATGACGAAGTGAAGACCGGATGGGCTGTCTCCCTGAAATATTCCATTTTTGATTTGAAACATTTCGCTCGCGATTTCAACTTCGTCAGTGTGGAGATGTAGGGATGTTTGCCAGTTCTGGATAGTTTTCGAAAAGAAGTTGATGGTGGTAGGATCAAACTTGTGGATTTTGAGCGATTCAATTAGCCAGTCGTGAGGGATGGAGTCAAATGCCTTCTTGTAGTCAATCCACGCAGTGCTGATATTGCGGCATTTCTTGACGGCGTCTGACATCACCATTGCATTGACTGCCAGTTGATCGATGGTACCGTAGGTTTTGTTCGAGCATCCTTTTTGCTCGTCCGGTACCAGATGGTTTTGGTCGATGTGGTTCTTCATCCGGTTCGTTATAATGCTCGTCATGATTTTGTATATGATTGGCAGGCATGTGATGGGTCGATAGTTGGCAGGGTTTCTGGTCTCGGCTTTCTTCGGAACAAGGGTTGTACGTCCAGTTGTCAGCCATTGAGGTGTATCGTTGGGATTGTTGATAGTTTGGTGGAGTATGTCTGCTATCTTTGGGTGTAGGTTAGTCAAGTAGCACCACCAGAAGTTATGGATTTTGTCTATGCCTGGGCTTTTCCAGTTCTGGAATTTGGAAGTTGCTGATTTAACCTCTTCACTCGTAATGGGTTGATATTTGGATTCGACAATCTGTTCGTTTACGTCATTTGTGTATTCGTCGAGCCAATACGCATCTTGATTGTAATGTTGCTCGTTGTTAAATATTGGCTTCCAAAACGAGTTGATGTCTTGCTCTGTTGGAGGTTCGCTGATGTGTATTTTGTTATCGCGCACTTCGTCGTAGAACTTGCCCGGATCATTTTCAAACGTGTTGTTGTGGTGGTATTGCTTTTCACGTTTGATGAATCGTTTTAGACGGTTGTTGAGCGCCATCAAACGTTGTTTCAAGGTTTCTAGGATTTGGATTCGCGATTGTTCGTCTTGTATGCTGTATTTGATTTTCATACTGTTGTTGTTTCGTTTGATTTTTGACGATGGATCAACGATTGACATTTGCTCGATTTTGTTGATGTCGGTGCGGAGATTGTCGATGCGAACTTTCATCTGGTGCTGCCAGTTGCTCTTTTTCGCTTGGCGTCGATCTTGTTTTCTTACCAGACATTGTTTTTTGAGTTGCGCAATTTCGATAGAAAGGAAGGCACACCCATAAGTGACGTCATTTAGTTGATTGACGTCAGATATGTCGGTTAGCAATGGCATGCCTTCAAGGGCTTTGTTGATTTTTTGCAAAGCTTTTTTAAGTTCAAATTCCTGTTTTTTCCCCGGCTTTCGAAAGGTATAACGGTCCTCAAAAGGTGTAATATTGGCTATAGCATACATCCGAGATATCATAGTTCTTACTCTGTCAATTTCGTCTTGGTTTTCGTTCTCTATATGTTCTGCAAGCGGTTCAACGTTCGGTTGGATGGCGGGTGGTGGAAGTGGCGGTGGTGGTAGATTCTCTTCCGTTTCGGCTGGTTGGTCTGGTTGATTGGTTTGGTTTTCTTCTTGATTTGGTTGGTAGACTGGTTGATGTCGTTCGTCATTGATTTCGGACTGAATGGTTCGTCTCATATCGTCAACTTCGATCTCCGTCAGCCAGCTACCTCTTGTGTTTTCTCTTGTGTTGATCTTTTTTTCTATCTGCCTCAGTTGATCACAGATTCTTTGCTCGGTATTGGGAGCTTCAGGGTGGAGCAGCATCCATCTTTGGTGGAACTGCTTCCTGTATGGTTGTTCTGGATCCCTCAGAATAGTCTCGAAGTAGCAGCGCATTACATCTATGTTCATATCCTTCGTCCATTTTGTTCGCTGTCTTCTGTTGTTTTGGATGTTTCGCGTGCGGTTCTCTTGTAGATCTGCAGGCTGGACATCTGTGACATTCTGTTGGGTGTCCATGTGTTATTATGTTGTTTGTTGTTGTTTTCTAGTCGATCTCGCTGGGATAAATGCGATCCCAGGGAGATTTTTTTTTAAATTCGATCAGAGCGAAGAAAGACACGTCTGCAATCTTCGACGTCAAATAATTATTATTATTATTTCACTCATTTCTTTACGTATTTATAAGGTAAATAGTACAATAAAGGATTCCTGTTTATAATTTATAAAGAGTACACCTCGTACTAAAATAGATAAAAACATAACGTAATAACCGATTTTCTGAATCGAAAACGCAAAACAAGGGCTAAAAGAACTAGACAGTGTTTCAAAGATGTCGTGGCTTGGTTAGATAGATCTTAAAGAAGGTCAGTCAAAAACACTTAAAATACTAATATTTAAAATAAATAATTGATTTAGGATAATATAATAACTATATTGTAAGACTATCAAAAAGCCTATCAAATAAAGCTATTTGGAGGTGATTTGTTTTGGCTATAGATGACTTGAATAGCTTGATTGAATTTAAGGTTGTGAGTTAAGAAAATTGCTCGTAATCTTGAAAATATATTGTTTCAAAATTGTGTTCGGTGAGTTTAGTAGAGTAGAGTTCTCAAATTTTGATTTCCAAACAAGCTAGAGAAATACTAGAAATAAAAAATTGTGTTTTAAATTTGTATTATTTCTTAACCGCTTGAAACTCTCTGTGGGTTCCTCTTTTCAACAGTGCGCTTATCATTCGTACTGAGGCATACAAAGCTTGTTTTGCATTCCTATTTTACTTATGATAAACCTATTGTTTTACGAAGATCCCTGATCTAAGATGATTTTAGTTGAAGAATAATTTCTGAGAGAATTGGTTGGACTTTAAGGAAATGGGTTCCTCTTTTCAGCAATATATGTACTAGTTGCTTTACGTGGATCCCGGGCTTGGAAAAAAGATTAGAAAAAAAAAATGAAAAGAAAGAAAAGAAAGAATTTGGCGGAAATTTTACGGAATTTGCATAAATGCTCGGACTATATGCGCAGTACCTAGTAATATAATTCTCTGGCACATTTCATGCCTCAACATACCATTCAGTTCAAGTTTCTCAATGTCTTTATCAAATTACAAAGGGAACGATCTCTACCCTGTCCAGATTCCACATCGCTTTCAGCTCGATGGCGAGGTCCGTGTATTTCCTTATTTTCTCGATTCGTTTGTTAGCAATATTACTGTCGTTGGGGACGGCAATATCTACGATTATGGCTCTCCTTTGGTTTTTGTGCAGTATAAGGATGTCCGGTTTGTTATGTTGGAGGTGATTATCTGTTTGGATTGAGAAGTCCCAAAGGATTTTGGTTTGGTGGTTTTCGATCACTGGAGGAGGTGTGTAATTGTACCATATGTGGTCGTTGGTGTCTAGTTGGTGTTTTTGAAGGAGAAGAATGTGTAGGTATTTGGCAAGGTCGTTATGTCTTTTCAGGTATTTAGTTGGGGCAAGGGCGGTACAACCGGAAACTATGTGATGGATGGTTTCTTTGGATGATCGGCAAATACGGCAGGAGTCGTCGTTAGTGGTGTGGTGGACATGCTTCTTGATGTAATTGGTGGTGATTGCTTGTTCCTGGATGGCGCAAATAGTTGATTCGGTGGAGCGTTTAAGGGTTGATGATTTGAGCCAAAGGTTTGATTTGGTATGGTCGATGTGGGGTTGTTGGAGTTGCCTGGAATGTTGGCCATGGAGTGGTTTTTGTAGGAGGGAGTTTGCCATGGAGTCAATAAATTGTTTCTTAACGGTTTGTTTGAGTTGAATTTTCGAGAGAGTTTGAGTTTGCTGGTGATCAATGTGCAGGCTTATTATTATTGTTATTTCACTCATTTCTTTTCGTATTTATAAGGTAAATAGTACAATAAAGGATTCCTGTTTATAATTTATCAAGAGTACACCTCGTACTAAAATAGATAAAAACATAACGTAATAACCGATTTTCTGAATCGAAAACGCAAAACAAGGGCTAAAAGAACTAGACAGTGTTTCAAAGATGTCGTGGCTTGGTTAGATAGCATGCATGCATGTTCCGTTCAATCAACTTTTGACGACATTTCTGGTCAAAAAATTGAATTTCGATGATAATATTCAATTTTCAATTTTCGAGTTAAAAAATGGGAACTTGAATTTTGATTGAAAGTTTCAATTTTATTTTTATTTCTGTCAGAAATGAACTGAAATTTCCAGTATCATCTTTGACTTTCTAATATAAACTTCTTGCATTGAAAATTGAAAATAATATTTTCAAATACTGAAATTGTGTCGTGAAAAATTCAATTTGACAAAACCAAACCAATTTGTAAAAAAGACGCCTCGGATAAAAAATTTGAAAGTTGAAAATGATTTACAATCAGTTACAAAGAAGACGAAGGAAACAATGGTTTTATTCAGTCGCTTCTTTGTTAGTCTAATTTATCTCTGCCTCAAGGAGTTAGGTCATTTGAAACTTTAACTGATTACGCAGTACGTCAAAGGCCTCTTAGTTGATAGGTAGTTGTGCCACTAAGGTTGAAGAAATTTCATTCCTAACACAGTTCTGTGTATCCTAAAGACTTAATCAAGCACTTTCTAAATAATTACAAGTTTTTTTATAAGAACCAGTAAGCATACTTTGGCCCAGGCTGGGCTGTTCTTAATTTTTTGAATTTTTCAGGCTTAAATGTTCTTACGATGTTTTTTACTTGAGAACTTAAAATAGATTTAAAATCAGTACTTTTTTAGAAATATGAGGCTCAGATTGTTCTTAATTTGTTCTTAGCTTTTGGCCTGAATTTCAGCCTCGTGTTCTTGTAAAATTGTTCTTATAAAAAAGGGAGTTGTTCAATAAAAAAGGCACACTGCAGGACTATGTTTGCAGATAAGACCAAAGAGTATCCGAAGAGTATATATTACGTAAAGGAAATTTTTCCACGTGAAATTTATGTCATAGTGTATTTACCCAGAAGGAAATTAAACAGCAAAAGACCTGGGAACTAGACAGCAACAAATAACAATAAAACATTCTACATTTTTGTTCTTTTTTGGTACCGATGAAACACTACTTGTTTTGAGCATCTGTTTTCATGGAAAAGCAAGCGTGATAAAAATTGGTTTTGTTTCGTCAATTCAATTTTTCACGACACAATTTTCAGTATTTGAAAATATTATTTTCAATTTTCGATGCAAGAAGTTTATATTAGAAAATCAAAGATGATACTGGAAATTTCAGTTCATTTCTGGCAATAAACAAAACAAAAATTGAAATTTGCAATCAAGATTCAATTTTCAATTTTTTAACTCGAAAATTGAAAATTGAATATTGCCATCGAAATTCAATTTTTTGACTAAAAATGTCGTAAAAAATTGAATGAACGAAACATGCACACACGAGATAGATCTTAAAGAAGGTCAGTCAAAAACACTTAAAATACTAATATTTAAAATAAATAATTGATTTAGGATAATATAATAACTATATTGTAAGACTATCAAAAAGCCTATCAAATAAAGCTATTTGGAGGTGATTTGTTATTATTATTATTATTCGGTGTATATTTTCGTAATGATAATCGATAATGCACTATGTATAAAAGTTTTCCTTCTATTTATAATAGATAAGGTACGCTTTTAAAAAAAATATATATATATATATAATATAATAAATTTTCTTAATGATGTCAGAGCAAGCAAAAAAAAAGAAAAAATATGCGAAATAAAAGCTTCAAATCACCCCTACTTGCCGAAGAATTTTTCTTTCCTCGTAGGGTAGAAAAATTTGTCGCTTTTCAGGATGTTCTGGAAACGAAGAAATTTCGGATTGTATGACCTAGGACATGATTGTTTTGGTTTGATTTAGATTGAGATAGACCTAAAGATTGTGCAACAGAGATTTGTCAGGCTTGGCAAGGTTGCGTAAGATCTTAGCAAACAACTAAAACTAATTCATAATATAATATAATGGAAAAAATAAAAGTTAAAATTAAAGGTGTCGTATTTTGAAAATTGTTTAATCTTGATCGAGGTTGTGGAGTTTCTAATGGGTCAGCTTCAATTGCCAATAAATTTCCTTTCAGAAAATCTATTGCTTCCCGAAGTGTCCCACGTGAGAGTTTAAACTCAAGTAAATTTAGATAGAAGATATAGAAACTAAAACAAAATTTCAAAAATTATTGGCTTGTGAAGGACTATAGACTTAAATTTCCCAAAGACTTAAAGTTCCTAAGTTAAATTCTATTTGAGATATTTTAGATATGACAAACGTTCTAATATATTAGTAGATATCGTATTGTTAAATAGGCTTGTTAAAATTTGTCAAAAGATTTATGGGTCACCTTTACTTGCCAATAAATTTATGAATGCATCAAAAATTTACTGCTTTTCTAGGCATCCCTTAATGGAATTTACTTTAATATCAGGGCTGGAGAATTCAGGAATTTGAATTTAAAAATTATAGAATTTTATAGTGGTGGCAAAAGTTTATAAAATATTTCATCGTTAGATTAAGAATTTGACTATGAACGATTTCAAAAGTCGGCCGAGAAAAAATGTCTAGAAATATTGCATGTTCCCAAGAGAACAATCTTTTGCATTTCATTAACATTGATTTTTAAGTCCATTTTTTGTTCAATAAGTTTTTGAAAGTTTTCATGGATCGATCCTAAAGCTCCAATGACGATTGGTATGGTGTTGACTTTCCGACCATTCCAAAGTTGTTTTACCTCTATGGACAAGTCTACATATTTCGTAACCTTTTCGTTTCGTTTTCGTGCGATGTTGGAATCAAGTGGTACCGCTATATCTATTAGTTGGATGTCTCGAGATTGTTTATTTAGGTATATGATATCGGGTTTGTTGTGGGTGACGCGTCTATCCGTTTGTACTGGGAAATTCCAGAGGATTTTAACGTTATCGTTTTCGAGGATAGGTTCGGGATCATATTGATACCATTTAGTGGTTGTTGGTTCGATGAATTGGTATTTTTCGGCTAGTAGGAGGTGGATGTAGCGGCAGACGTTGTCATGTCGTTGGGTGTATTTGGTAGGTGCGAGGATAGGGCATCCAGAGATGACGTGGTGGATTGTTTCAGGTTTGGTTTTACAGGCTCTGCAGGTATCGTCATTTGATGTTTTGTGGATGTGTTTTTTGGTGTATTTGGTTGTGATGGCGTTTTCTTGAATTGCGCAGATGGTGGATTCTGTTGCTCGTTTGAGTGTGGAAGATCGTAGCCATGAAAGGGATGCGGTTTTGTCGATGTGGGGTTGTTCTAGTGTGTTGAAGAATTGGCCATGCATAGGTTTGGATTTGACGGTTTGGATTTTTTGATTGGTACGGATGTTACGGATATTATTATTATTATTTGAGATATATTTTGATAATGTTTCGATAATGCACTATTTATAAAAGTTTTCCTTCTATCGAAGATAGATTAGGTACACTTTTTCTATTATAATATTAGAACAAGAACTAAAAAATAAGAAAAATTTAATATTAAGTCTCGATGGAATATCTTAGTAAACAATTTTGTAAATATCTTAATAAGAGAGATACACCTTTACTTACCGAGAAATTTTTCAAAGTCTTGCAAAACTTTCATTTTGCATTTCTGAAAAATTTGTCGCTTTCCAAGGCGTCTCATGGAAAACCAAAGTAATTTAGGTAAGACTTAGCAAATAGAATCCGGTTTGATTCGATAAAACTTAGGTATAACAAGAGAAATTTTTTAATGTATTATCATCGTTCAGGCTAGATTTAGGATGTGAGAATCTGAGTGGATCTGAAATTATCAATCCATGAAAATCAAAATAAAGTCGTCGAAAATCGTAATTAAATAAAATGTTAGAAATATTTTATAAACATGGTATTGAGACCGCTTAAGCCCTAGAGGTAGTGATATAGGTTTATCTTACTTAAGTGTTAAGAGATATTCCGCCTTTACTCACCGATAAATTTTTCAAATTTGTGCAAAGAAAATGTTTGTTCATCTGCGTGTTTGAAAAATTTTTCCGCTTTCAAAGATGTCTCGTCAAGGATTTCTGGTATAGAGGACTTAAAGATATACGTAGTTGAAAAAACTTAGAATTAGATTGTGTCTATATAAAGTAGTTTAATTTTAAGTAAAGAAGCTAAAGTTTAGGGCTTGTAAAAAGCTAATAGTCGTGTAACTAAAAGTCGGCCGAGAAAAAAATATCTAGAAATATGTGATGTTCCCCAGAGAACTATCTTTGCATTTCATTGACATTGACTTTCAAGTCCATTTTATCATTAATCAGTTTTTCAAATTTTTCATGGATTGATCCCATTGCCCCAATAACGATGGGTATCGTTTTTACTTTTGTCATGCCCCACAGTTGTTTTATTTCAATAGACAAATCAACATATTTTGTCACTTTCTCGTTTCGTTTTCGTGCGATGTTACAATCGAGTGGCACGGCAATGTCTATGATCTGTACCTCTCGTGTTCGTTTGTTGATGACGATGATATCGGGTTTGTTGTGCGCGACTCTTCTGTCCGTTTGGACAGGAAAGTTCCATAGGATCTTTACATCGTCATTTTCGAGTAGCGGTTCAGGGTCATATTGGTACCATTTGGAAGAGTTAGGTTGGATCATGGCGTGTTTTTCTGCAAGGAGGAGGTGTATGTATCGGCACACATTGTCATGGCGTTGGGTATATTTGGTTGGTGCAAGGACTGGGCATCCTGAGATGATATGGTTGATGGTTTCGGGTTTGGTCTTACAGGCTCTACAGGTGTCGTCATTGGTGGTTTTGAAGATATGTTTTTGTGTGTATTTGGTGGTTATTGCATTTTCCTGGATTGCGCAGATGGTTGATTCGGTAGTTCTTTTCAATGTGGAGGATCTTAGCCATGACAATGAAGCGTCTTTGTCGATGCGGGGTTGGTCTAGCGTGATGAAGAATTGGCCGTGCATGGGTTTTTCTTTGAGGATTTCGAGTTTTTGTTTGGAGCGTTTGGTTTTGACTTGCAATTTCAATTGTGGTTTTGTAAGTTCGTTTGCTTGGTTTTCGTCAATGTTGAGTTCTGCTAGGTACTTCTCAGCTTTTTGGTGGAGGGATTTTGCTCCTCTGTCGGTTTGTGACGTTGATACTAATATCATGAGATGTTCGGTGGAGTTTTTAAGGTATTTACTGTATTGAATGATTTGGTTTTTGTAGAGGTCTGTGATGTTGAGTAAACCTCTTCCTCCATTTCTACGTGGAATGTACACTCGGGCGACGTCGCTTTTTAGGTGGAGCATGTGATGTTGTCGAAGGACGTTTCTTGTTTGACGGTCAATATCTTCAAGCTCGGTCACGGACCAATCTAGAACTTGGAATCCATATGAGATTGATGGTACTGCGAAGGTGTTGATCGCTTGGATGGTGTTTTTGCTGTTTAACGAGGATTTTAAAATTTTCTTTACTCGGGTAAAGTATTCAGCTCGGAACTTGCGGCGCATTTGCTTCTTGTCGATCTCATTAGATTGTAGCATTCCGAGGTATTTGTATTGGTCACGTAGATCAAGTGCTTTGATGGTTTCTTCACTTTGGAGAATAATATCGTTTCCCCGGGTCAACTTTCCTTTTCGAACTGACATGATGTTGCATTTGTCAAGTCCAAATTGCATGTGGATGTCGTTGCTGAACATTGACACGATTTCGAGGAGGTCTTGGAGATGTTCGTCATTGTTGGCGTACAATTTCAGGTCATCCATGAAAAGCAGGTGGCTGATAGTTGTGCGATTGTTTCTCGGGCCAATTGAGTAGCCGATGGATGTTCTTTTGATAAGCCAAGAGAGCGGTAGAAGGCTTATGACGAAATTCAGCCCAGATGGACAATCTCCTTGAAAGATGCCGTTGTGGATATTAATAGGCTCTGAAGATATAGTGCTGTTTTGCGTTGTGATATTTAGAGTTGTTTTCCATTTTGTCATTGTAGTTGAAAAGAAGTTTATAAGTTTGTGTGGGAATTTGTGTATTTCTAGTGATCTCCTCAGCCAATCGTGGGGTACAGAATCGAAAGCTTTTCGGTAATCGATCCATGCTGTTGACAGATTACGTTTTGATTTCTTTGCGTTTCCAAGTATCATGTCGTCAATCAGGAGTTGGTCTACGGTTCCTTGGTTTCCTGAGATACCACCTATTTGCTCTTCAGGGAGTAGACTGAAGGTGTCGAGATGAGACTTCATCCGTTTTGTAATTATACTTGTCATTATTTTGTATGTGATTGGCAAGCAAGTGATGGGTCTGTAGTTCGATGGGATCTCGGTTTGTGGTTTCTTAGGTACGAGTGTTATGTAATGCCTTTTTGAAAGTGGCTAAAGATTTTTTCTCTCTAACACATAGGGGAAGGAGGTTCCACGATGTTGAAGCTCTGTAGGCAAAAGAGCGTTTGTATCCGACATAGTTGAGAGCTGGTTGGTCGATTTTGCATTCGTTTCGTGTGCGTTTTGTTTTGGTTGATTTGTTGATGAAGTCTTTCAATAACGGTGAAGTCAAGTCATTGTAGATTTTATAAGTTTTGCATGTAAGATGTTTCTTATAGTAGAAAGCAAGAGGCTTCCACTTTGCTTGAGCGAGAACTTCACAGTCTTTTACTTTCTTCTTGATTCGTTTGATGAAACGAGCAGCTTTAATGTGGATCTTTTCTATATCGTCCAGTAGGTGATCAGCACAATTCCCCCAGATCAAGATACCATATATTACTGATGGTAAAATACCGCTATTATAGATTGTTCTAAGCGTAACTTTATCAAGAGTGTTCATTTTGTAAAGGTTTTTAAGTTTGTTGCTAAAGGCATTACACACCATTTCCGTATGAGGGCCCCGTGATAGTTTATTGTCAAGAATCACACCAATTTTTAATTTTTAAATCTTCAGCAGTAATCATATCAAGCCCACACGCTTTTCCAATGTTGACAGCTTTAGTAAAGGATTTTTCAAATAATTCGAAATCGAGCTTCACATCGGAGAGGGTTGGGGTAACTTTGTATATTTGCTTATGTGATGCAGTAGTGTGATCCTCTCCAATATCAAGAGCTAATTTCTTACCAACATTTGCGAAGAAACTGTTCATGAGTTCCGCTTTTTCTTTGTCGTCAGTTATGATTCGCTTGTTGTCAGCTAGGGGTCCAATAGTACATTTGTTGGTGTCTCCATTGAACTTTTTTACTGTTTTCCAGAAGCTCTTGGAATTATTAGATTTGTCGAATTCATTTCTCCAGTACTCCAGGGTTGGTCACTAATTTTGTTAATTTCTTCAAAGCCATTAATGATAAGGAAATGAAATTCTGACATAGGTAGCAAAGATATCAAATATAATTCCTACAAATTTCCAGGTCATCCCACAGATATCTGCAAAGCCCGAAGGGCTAGATATGCAACTTTAAGCTTTCTCCAGCAAAAAAAAAGTGAAGCAAAAAATTGACTTTTTAAATTTCGTGCCCGCGGATAGGATCTAGCATTTTAATTGTTTTTGGAGCGAGATCAAAAAAAGTAGGCGGCAAACGCCATCTCTCACATCTCTCAAACCGGTGAAATTGCATATTTTAGTCACGTGACTTTGGTAGGAAATCCTTCCAAACCAAGGCTTCACTTTTCGATAAAAGTCGCTTATCTAGCCCTTCGGGCTTTACAGATCTGTGGGTCATCCATAAGAAATGTGTATTTTGCAGACCAGAATGTGAAATATTCTTCTTTCAAAAAATCACCTTTTTCGTCCAAAACGGAGCAAAAAAGTTTTTTTTCAGGATTTTTTTATCTTCATGAACCGTACCAAAAGTGCTTTTTCATCAAATATAGTTCTTCCTGAGCGATTTGGGAAATTTTCTTGCCTCCAGTTGAAATTCAGTTGGAGGAATGGTTTT
The DNA here is from genome assembly GCF_902728285.1 of Clytia hemisphaerica. Lineage (NCBI taxonomy): Eukaryota > Metazoa > Cnidaria > Hydrozoa > Leptothecata > Clytiidae > Clytia > Clytia hemisphaerica. The sequence goes on from NW_027103621.1 coordinate 1,829,858, forward strand.
GAGTGTTGTTTTTACATCGGATTTCGAATGGGGGTGAAAAGTCCATTTCCAAGTGGGGTTGAAATTGTAAGGTACTTTTTCCAACGGGGCGAAATGCTCACCAGATTTTCCGGTGGGTCTGTGACACAGGGGTGTGTGAAGGAGATAGCCATCAATGCTTGCGGTTAATTATAGGACTATGGTAAATAAGTGTCGAAAAAATTATGAGTATTTTGCTTCAAATTTCATATCATCTTAGATTGCATCAGATGAGCTGGTCAAGAAAGATCCTTTGTGGTTCAGAAGAACTGTCCGAAGAGTCGCAAGAACAGTTGGTCGAGTTAGTCGAAGAGTTGCAAGAGGAGTTGGTCGGGTTAGTCGAAGAGTTGCAAGAGGAGTTGGTCGAGTTAGTCGAAGAGTTGCAAGAGGAGTTGGTCGGGTTAGTCGAAGAGTTGCAGGAGAAGTTGGTCGAGTTAGTCGAAGAGTTGCAAGAGGAGTTGGTCGAGTTAGTTGAAGAGTTGCAAGAGGAGTTGGTCGGGTTCGTCGAAGAGTTGCAAGAGGAGTTGGTCGGGTTCGTCGAAGAGTTGCCCGAGGTGCGGGGCGAGTTGATAGAAGTACAGTTCGTCGCATAAGAAGGCTCTCAGGCGACGAAAACAAAAGTTTTACAAGCAATTGCCCATTTGAAGTCTAAAATTTTAAATATCGATTTATTTTTTAGGCTTCCTTGTTCAATTTTGAAATAATTTTAGTGGGCAATGTTATATTCACTAGATACAAACAATTATTCTATTTATTAATTTCTTTCCAAGGGCTGGGCGGAAAGACGGATAAAAGGCTAACCCGGGCGTAAGAGCTCTGAATTTTTAATCAAAATTTACGATTTTTTAGTGGCAGGCTAAACGAGGCGAACCTCGTCGAACCTCGTCCCTAGGCCTAATCTTTCTTTTATTGATTGTGGAGGATAAATCATTTTGAAAATTGTACTTGGCAAAAAATTAAAAAAAAAAATGACTTCTGAAAAGACGATAGCATACGAAAAATCTGTCTGTCTCAAAAGTATTTGGACAATTTTTTTGACAATATTAAAAGCTATACACTGTTGGAAAGATATTTTCAAGGAGAATAATCTAATGAATTAAAAAGTTTTTGAAAAGAGAAAAAATGAAGATGAAAAAAATGAAGATTTTCTACTGTTTCGAAAATCATGAGATCAGAATGTTTGAACCGTTGCTGATTTCAAATCTGTGTTCAGATTTTTTGTATCTTCATTGAATAAAAAGTTACAGTCCTTAAGGACTTAACAATGTATAGACCCTGCATTGCGTGTGTCTTAGATTCGAGAATTTGTTGCGGGGTTACAGCCTGTGAAAGACAAACAATGGTCTGTTGCACTGAGAAGGAATTTGTGTAACTCGTGTCAACAATCCTGGTTGAGATATTATCTAGAAATGCTACGGTGTCCGAAAATGCCGAAGGAAAATGTTAGTGGAAAAAACAGCTTTATCGTAGACTAGCTTTTTGGTTGCTTTGGGAATAAGATGATTAATTTTGGGTATACTCGTGGGAATATTTAAGATGAATGAAAAGGCATTACATTTTTAACAAGTATATTAAAATATAATAGCCTTGTCATGAAAAATTGAAAAAAACTTCACATAATAAGCACAATAAACTTCTAGGGGAAGCTGCCCATAAAGCCATCGATAGATTTAAAAAAGAATTACGTGTTACGATTAGGAACCTTGTATCGATCATTTTGTCAGAGTATGAAAACCGCTGCCCACTTAGACGTGAAGATTTTAAGATAACTTCCAATGATAATGTGATGCGATTCTCGATGTTCACAAAATGCCAGCCCAAAAATATATCCTTATGAAATTAATATATTCTTTTATCCTTAAATCAGTTGAAACTATTTCGAATCGCATTTTAACTAAGATTTCTCGCAAAATTAAGTTTTTCAAAATCAACGGATCAGCCAGCCTCTTTCTGTTCTTATAAAGTTATAAATTGATGTTTTTTGCTTCCAATGATGGTACATCAAAGAAAAGCCGCTTTGAATAGATTTATAAAAGATTTCAACGACCAATACGTTTTCTCTCCATCTGTATCTTTATTACATTCATGGGAAAACAATAGCCTGTTATTCCCTCGCTCATATACCTTCACCCTCACCCCTCCGCCGAATTGAATACTGTAATAAACAAATAGTTAAATGACTATTTTCTCCAAGCACAATTTAGGTATGGTAAAATGGTGTCGAGATGGCGTAATCCAGGGGCGGCACTTGATTTAAAAACGACTGTGTGTGCTGTATCGTACACTGTATTTCCTTGCCTGGGAAATCCAAACGGTGAACCTTGTTGAAGGTCTAGTTTATGATGTTCTTGCTGATGTTTGGTACAGGTAGCTCGCTTGGAGGGAGATTTTTTATGTCCTTTTTTGACATGCTATAAAATTACACGAGTTACAATCTAACCATGGCAGGCGATAGCCCTTGACCCAATAAGCACAAACATCATAACATTGGTGTAACATTGGAGTAAAATGTAAATTTTTAGAAAATGCTCTCCGACCAGAAAATTGGAGTTGCTTGTAAAAGAATATGTAGGTTCTATCTATCTATATATTTCATACTGAAAGGTCCTAGGACCCATTACAGGTTAATGCCTGCTTGGGTTTCCAAAGATCTTCTTTGTGTTTAAGTTTTGAGCTCCCGGGGGGGTACTACCCTTGTCGACCGACGGGGGTGCTCCGCTGAGGTTCGAAAAATGGACCCTACGTGGGACTCGAAATTTGCGAAAAAAGTGACCCTGAATGGGACTGAAATTTCAAAATTTTCTCAAATTTTCTACTTTTTCCCCGAATTTTCCAAAAATAGGCACCCTACGAGGGACTGATTTTTCTTTTTTGGTGTTTTTGCGACCCTACCTGGGACTCGTGGAGGTTAAAAAAGGTACCCTGACCAGCGGAGCATCCCCGTGGCCCATCTTGCCCTAGTACCCCCCCCCCCCCGGGTTTGAGCTTGTTTTCCCAAGCTAGTGCGGTCTAAAATTAAGCCTTTAAAATAGTTCTAAGACAAAAAATAAGTTTGATTTTCCGAAATTTTGCCCAAAACACTTCGTTTTATTCACTTTGTACACCCTTAGATGATCCAGAAAAAGGGCGAAAAAAGGGCGAATAAAAGGGACGGAAATATATTGAGTCGCTACGAGGAAAAGGAAAATAGATCCAGAGGATACCGAAACAAACTTGTAGGATCTTAGTTCTTGGTTATATATCAATTCGATTATACAAATAAAGAATATGTACATAAAATCTTAGCAAATATATGAATAAATTGTCAGCATTAGTATTATAAAAAACTTGGGAATGAAATTTCTATAAATAATTACTTTTAGGTTTTTACACAATATATTTTATTCTTACTTTTAATAAAATCATAAAATCTTTCCTCTCGACTTGGAAGCCTTCAAAGAAAACTCAATGTAGAGGATGAAAAACAACACAATTTTCATAGCTTATTTACCGCAAGGAATGGAGTCACATTCAATGGAGAAAGCTAACAAGAGCAATGCAATTATGTATTTGACATACACTTTTTTTTAAGGACCAGCAAAATTTTTCTGAGGCTCGGCTGTTCTTATTTGTTTTGGCACTTTGAGCCTCAAATTGTTCTTATTTTTTGGAGAGCCTTTCAGTAAAGCATTTCAAAAACAAATGATAAAGAATTGGAGTATGTTTCACAAAAGAAAAATTAAATAGAGAAGGTCTTCAATCGGTCATGATTTATCTCAAATCGACCGTCTGTCCCATCTTCATCCTGACCGACTTGAAACGGTCACGTTCGAAATTATTCTCCGGTTTTTCAACTTCAAAAGATGATTTATAAATGCCGTTCTCACCGAGCACTGGTGTCTCCAAGAAATATTTGATGACGTCATCATTACGTAGATAGTAACATCTTTTATTACGCCTTGATAAGAAATCGTTCATTTGTTTGGAGAGGAGGGTGAATTTCTCGTAATTGACCATCCCGTTAGATAGTTTATCCTTGATCCCTTCGTTCAAGAAATAAATGTCTTTGACGAAAATCGAGAAAACTGGAATCACTAAATCCTCTCTATGTTCCATTCTTTCTTTCAAAATTTTCCGATACTGCGCGAAGTTCGCTTCCGGCTGCATTTCAGATTCGAGTTTCTTGAACCGTCCTTTATTGACTTTCTGCCAAGTTTTAGACATGCGACCTACAGCGTTCATATTAAGTCCTGTAATAATGGCCATTAAGGAGTTGTAATTCCCAATGGCAAGGCAGTGTTTGCCAACATTTATAAAGAAGTTGATGAGGCGTATCCGATCTCGCTTCTTCGGACACGTACAAATCTCCGTAGCAACCAAATAACTCAAACGGTTAAACCACGACACGTAAAGTTCAAGCGTGGTTGAATGTTTGTTCGATTCAGTCAAATCTAATCGACTGCACGTGATATCTTCAGCAATGAACTTCTCAACAAATTGTTCAGCGTTCAACATTGACATTTTCTCAAGTTCAATCAAAGCTAATTGTTCAGCAACCATAATCGGGTCTTGACAAATATCAAAGAAGTTCTTCTCTTCTTCATCAATGTTTATAGGGAATTCGTTGGCTTTTTCAACGTATGCTAACAGTTCTTTAAACTTCTCTACCAAATGAATAGCAATCAAATTCAAAGATTTACTCAAGTCAGGGTATGACGTTTTCAACATACTACTGAATTTGTTAAATTGCGCCATCATTAACTTATCTTTGAAATCGTAAGGGAATTGTTTACTCCAGTCTAACAACAAATTAACGAATTTGCGGAATACTTCTTGTTCGACGCTTTTATCTTTCTCAACAACTACCTTAATGTTGTCGACCAGTTTGCGGAGTAGACTTGCAGGTGGCATGAACAATCGTGAGCACAACAGGAAGGTGAAGATATACTTCTTGTCAGGGTAGTATTCTTTGGTGGGTGTCATCAGATGAATTAGATTCTCTAATTGACCGCTTACCAGTTCCCCGGCGTCGTTGTAGTTCAAAGGCTAAAATGAGAGAAATATGAAATATGAAATGGTGCATAAAATATACACGTTTTTTTTTTTAGAACCTAGTTTATAAGAACATATAGGCTAAAATTCGTCGAAAAATTAAGAACATCTTAAGAACATGCCCAGCCTCAGTTTGGAAAAAAATGACAAGAAACCACAATTTTTTCCTCTTTTTAAGCAGTTTTAACCGAATTTAGGGGTGGATCTTTAAAAGTCGATAGTCAAATATTGTCCAAATTTTGCCAAATTTAAGTGCTCTTTATTTTGTATCATATCGTCGATTTAGAGTAGTCTGAAAAATTAAGAACGCATTTAAGAACATTTTAGACTGAAAATTGCTAAAAAAAATAAGCACATCCAGGCTCAGTCAAATTTTAGGTGTTCTGATAAAAAAAAATGTGTATCCAAATTTGCCAAGGGATGCAAAATACTTTGCTGTCACTAACAAGGAGGGAATTTAAAATTCATTGTAACATTTTTGCTAGCGTTATTAAGAAGCTTTTAAAAATAACAGAAAAAAAGCTTTCTTAAAAACATTTATGCAGTTGCTCAGGAGAGATCATATACTCTTTAGCGAATTTAAGGAATTATCTAACGATTGCTGGAATACGTAACATGGTTTCTGCCCCCCCTTAAAATAAGGGGGGGTCAAAAAAATTGCCTTTTAAAAAAGGGGGGATTTTTGTCATTTTTTTTAAATAAGGGGGGATTCTTTATCAAGGGCTGCAAGAATCTATCAAAATAAGAAAAAAGGGGGGACTAAAATATTTGGTTTTATTGATAATAATTTTCTTTGTCTAATAATAATATATCTTCTATCCCGTTTTCGTGCTCACAATCTCATACCCACTATTTTGCAGACCATGCTATATTGAAAGTTATGTACATTAGAATGACCTTTAACAGACCAAATATATATATAAAAACTATTATTCTCCTCAATTAGATAACGTTTTAAGCTGTTTTGAGGGTGTAAAAAGTGAAAAATTTTCTTCGTCGCCCAACCATGGTGGGCGACATTTTTATCCTTAATCTTGCCCCTCCCCACTCAAATGGCTCGCCGGGTCCCATGAATCTGCATACTCACTTCTCTCTCTCTCTCTCTCTCTATCTATTGTAAAAATTGTTTGCTGAAGGGTACAAAGATTTTCTTGAAATAGTTGGTCGACATCAATGATCTTTGACATTTTCAGCTCTGTCACATCCAAAATCAATGTCATAAGCATGAAATCTTACTTGTGTTATACTGCCTAAATTCTCTATATGGGAAGACCACTTACTCGACCTAACTTTAACTAGGACTACAATCAGAAAACATTCCCAGTTCAAGTCTAATGATAAAGATAATTTACAAGGCCTAAGATATGAACAAAACACAACTGTTGTAAGGTACTGCATCTTTTGTTTGGTTTTATTCATAAAAAGTTTTATTTGTATCATTTGATTATAGGATCCAGTTTATTTTCAATGATTTCTTTTTATTGAATTTTATTTAGTTGGATATCATTATGTATCTAATATAATGTTGATGGCATTGATATCAAACCAATCGTTGTACTTTGTTATTGTCAAAGTCTAAAAATAAAAATCTGAGGGGGGATTCCTCTTTTTTTTTCATTTTAAGGGGGGACATTCTAACAAGGGGTACCGGTAATTTTTGTTCGATTTAAGGGGGGAGTTTTCTTTAAGGACAAAATTGCATTTTAAGGGGGGACTGAAAAAGTAGGCAGAAACCATGGTAGTACACGACGGCGCTGGGAGTTTTTTTTATGTGAAGAAGGCTAACCTCAGAATGTTTGCTGACGTCAACATCTTTTTGTTTGGAAGATGATTGGTTTTCGTCGCCTCGTTTTGGTGTCTTCTTCTTGACACCTTTTCTCAACTTCCTGGGTCGAAGTAACGTGCCAAAGATCGTAAACTGTAGAGAGAAAGGAGGAATATATATGAAAGTGTCAGGGTACAGGCTTGTCAGTTCGTTTCTGTCACTCGAAGTTGCGAACGATTCTTTGACTTAAAAATACCTTTACAGTATTTGTGCACACTAATTTGACTCAAACTAAAATCTTACATCTTTTAGGAGTGAGATTTTCACTTTTTCGCTCAAAACCATTTTGTCACTGAAAATGTCTTCTTTTTTCTAACACGACTATCCTTTTAAAGCTCTTCGATTGAATGGCCACCTCAAAGTTATTTCAACTTTTCCTCTTTTTCTATATTTACTCAGATTGCTCTTTCTTCAAATAACGCTGACATCGAAAAACTGTCATTTTGTGTCTTTCCTCACTCTTGAAGCGAGCCAAAATAAACATACACCATATCAAACACACACAAAGACACATAAAGAACGATACGTTTATTGTATAAAGCAAAGGAATTTCAAAGATATTTAAATGGTGTAAGAATAAAATTTCATAAGCTCGGTATCAATTTCGTTTTTAAAGCTTAAGTTACACTAAAAATGCTATAGAGAGAGTTCGTGTTTCTTTTTATGTAATTTCCGGTGTGAATAGGGCATTAAATAAACATTCCAGAGGGATAAAAGGATAACAGGTATTTCATGATTCTTGATCCGAAACGACTCCTTTTTCCTCCATTTCTCCATTACTTAATTCGTGTGACCCTTCGTAATGCATCGATGATGTAAGAAGCAATAAATTTCGCAAGAGCAAGTCATGTATTAAGATGCATTTTCTTTGATTAATCACGGATAAAATTCGTAAGAATACGAGACTTGTAAAGTTAGAGAAAATAAGTCAGAGTTAGAGAACTTCCAGTCATTCATCTTGACATTGTAAACTGAGTCTGCATATGCTTATAAACGTTATACTTATAAAAGAAAAAACATGTAGCACATCTGTAAATGCTGATGTGATGCTTTAAAACACCAAAGAACTTGAGGAAAAAGGTTGTTTTTTCGAAATTCGGTTACACAAACATCGTCAATCCGATTACTCCGGATTATCGATTTAAAAGCCCGATAACAAGGCTCTTCGAGTACTTCCTGATGTACACGTAAACGACTAATTTTGGAAGGCGGTATGCTTATTGATATTAGAGTTCCCTTTTCTCAAGAATTATTTCAATTCAGAAGCTCGATTAGTTAGCTATAGAAAACTGTTAAATATAAAATCGAACAAAAAAAATAGGTTATAACTCAAAGGGTTGAATTTTCTTGCTTTAGCAGACAGAGTTTGTTGTAAATTTCATAAAATCTTATTTTTCTTTCTTACAAACTTTCCAATTTGGAATGTTAAAAACTTTAATAATCTGAAATTTTGAAATTGAGGTTCTTTTGGATGGTCATAGTTAAGCGAATCAGAAATACGAGATTTAAAAAAAGGGAGATCTAATCTGGAGACCGTTATCTTCCATGGCCGTTTAAAAGCTTAAACAGTAAATGATAAATCAGAAAAAATTTGCGGAATTTTAAAGCGTTGAACGTGACGATTGGAAAGTTTTGTCACTCTAAACATTCGTCATCAGAACGTCAATAGCATGTCAACGATAATTTCAACGTAACGAAAATTGAACTTGCATCGTGCTTCATAAGCTACTTTGGGCAATAATAATCGAATTAGAGAACTTCGTTTTTGTTTCGACTGCGAACTCGTAACGGAAACAACGCCCACTCAGTCGGTTAGTCTTTTTATAGAGGGTTACCTAAAATAACAGGCGAATTTGGCTGCGGTGTGCGAAATTCTATATATGATAAAATGGACTGTGAAATTCTTTTTAGCGACTGTTTGTCACGAGGATCTTGTTTGGACATGAAAGCTTTATGAACTGTTACCCGAAAACGATATTTCAGGCTCTCAATCCAGGCCTTTTTTCATCATAGAAAAATCTTATGGACAAATTTAAACATAAAGATAGACAAACAGATAGATAGATAGAAAAAACAGATCTTCACCATAGCAGCCAAAAAAAATATGACTATTTCTATTTTGGGAAACAGAATACTCAAATTCTTCAGTAAAAATCTTTTTTTTGCCAAATCTTTCGAAGTCATTTCCTATCGATACTGTTCTACTTCCAAAATAAAGGGTCATCTTTCCCATGGTTAGTTTTTTTGTAGAAATCTTACTCATCTCAAAAATATTCATAAACGCACGAGTTCATTTTATTGTTGTTTTTTTCTTAGCATAGGAAATTGTTTCTTATGAAATCGGGAAAGATTACCACCCTCCCGAGTAGAGCCAGTGATATTACATCGTTTCGAAGTACGCATCATTCTCCATCGTTCTTCAGTATTCACTCACTTCTCCTACTAGAAGTCGCAAAACTTGCATAACCTTGGAATCATTTAGGTAAATTCGTTTAAATAAAAAAAAATCGGGAAATCATACCTTGCTTTTGACGGCTTCTTTGAATCCGATAGTACTTGATCGGTAACGATGTTGTTGTTGTTTGTTGACATCTTGATGTTGGTGGATGAAGTTGTTGTTGTGGTGCACTGAGCTTCCCAAATCCTGTATAGCAAAGAAATAGTTAACCATTAAATTAAGTCTTAAGTCTAATGTTAAAACTCAGAGTTAAAACTCTACTTTCCAACCGTAGTTTAACACGCTTAAAATCATTGGTGTTTAAAATTCGCAGGGAAATCTCCGTTAAATCTCAAATATTTTGTTCATGATTATAAGGTCGTCTACAACCATAGATTCCTCCTTTTCCATTTCAAATTTTTGGACCTTACCTCAAAAGGAATTTCAAAGCAACAAACATTCTTTAACATACTTTAATACAAATTTCAATCAATTAAAGGTGAAACCAAATAAATGAGTTCACCCGAAGTATTAATTTTCAAAAAACGACTGCATACAACGATATCCCATACAGAAATGATACAACCAAAAAGTGTAGTAATAAATTTTAGGCCAATAAAAGGGACTATTAGTACTAATTTCAGAAACAAGGTGCTGAAAATGTTTCGAAACGTTGCAGAATGTACTTAACATCTAGCACGCGGGATGTTGCTGCCAAAAGTGATTACAATTACAATTTAATTAGAAGACAATAATCTCCTTAGTTTGTCAGTGCAGATTTCCTGCTCCCATGCTACAGTTGACAATCAATCGAATCGGTGATAATTAATTTGTCAAATTAGTCTCAACACGAGTCGCTTATTGTTAGTTTATTCATTTTGAAACTGTTTTGTTCTGTCTTGACTCCTACACTGATTTTTAAATCAAATTCTCATGATTTTAAAAAGTTTAATCTAATTTTGGTCTTCCGTCTTGACAGAAAGGCTATATGCGAACCACGTCGCTTCCTTCTGGTTATGGTAAAAATAACTCTTAGTGATTTTGTCGGAAATGTATAATATCTAGCTTATACTAGACGGTGACGGCTATTGGACTTCTTCGAATATTTAGAGCCCAGGTTTTGGGCAACCAATAATTCGATATTTGACGTCACATTACACTTTCGAAGCTCTACAGTTAGCGAAGAACCAAATTTGTGTCAAAACACTAGAAAAAGCTTTCCGATCCGTCCACTGACCCGGTGTGACCATGGGGTCATAAAAGTTTAATCCAAATTAATCTACACGTTTTTATAAGAAAGCCTAAACTTTTTGAGTTTTAGGCCTAAACATGTTCTTATTTCACCATTTTGTGAGTATATTTGTCCATTTTACTTAACAAAATAGCTGTTCTAGGGTCCCGAAGCCTTAGAATATTCTTAATTTTGGCCATCGAAGCATTATTTTCTTGTAACTCTTATAAAAAAACGTTTAGGTCATTGGACCTACTAATGATGAAAATCAACAAATCAAAATTTCCTTTCTTGAAAGCCTCAGATTGTGTTACTACCTTAAAAAGAACTTCTATTACTTTTGCCAGCTTCGCAAAAGTGTCTAAATCTGCTACTATACAACATCTATCAGCTTGCAAGATGAAATCCATTATGATTTTTGATATTCCCGACAAATTAAGTAATTTAATAGTCTATCCAAGCAAAGTAAATGCTCTTAAACACAACAGTTCAGTTAACCAGTTGTTAAAAAGTCAGAGAAATTAAACTGCAACAAAACAAACGAAACTGATTTGCAATTAGGTTGGACCCTCACTTAATTAGTACAAGTTATATAAACCATGTTTTGTTTTCGAATTTTAACACAAGGAAGCCTTTCTTTGAGAACACAAAGGCGATAAAATTAGGATGCAAACAAACTATTTATAGGTTTCCACATATTGGCTATGATTCAATTTGCGTTATTTTATCAAAGCGCGACCTAGAAACTATCAACAGACTTTATCACTCAAAAGTCGTAGCTCATGTTACCACCATCCTTAGAATTTGAGTTCGGGTAAACTGGTTTGAAGAAGTCACGTCGCCTGCAATTTCTATCAACTAGTTAAACGTCGCGATGACAAACAGCTCAGTATCTATTCCATCTGATAGCAATGCTGTAGTTTGTTGATATATCTAAAACCTTTGTAACAGAACAAGAAAAAGGAAAAAGAGAAAAAAAAAGAGTTGTTCACAAGGCAAACAAGAAATAAGCACCTCTTCATTGACTGACATCAAATTCTGAAAGTCTTCTTCGTTCCTTCGGATCAAATCACGATAACGCAAACTATTAGTCAATATTTCGACAGATGCTGATGCTCGCACCTTTTCTGTCAACCCTTCAAAACACATTTCGGTGTTTGTTCAATCAATATCCCGTAAATTCGTAAAATGAAATGCCAATGGTAATTAAGAACGGTAATATGGGTTGTCTAATTTTCCAGGGAATGATTATTTCTCAAGATAGCAAATGTTCCTCGAATCACTGACTGGAACCAATCAGTTGTGAAGAATGTTGAAACGATGAAGGATACTAAATCACAGCATTTCATGCATCACATTCCATGGTCAGTATAAGGTGTTTGTTTCAAACCATACGAGCCTCGTTATCAAATCTTGCCTCAAGTCGGATTACCAAGAAGGTTCTAAATGAAATAGAATACAAATCTCCCAAAAAAGCACAACCAAACGTCTTGACTTCGTAGCAAGAGAAGTGTACGAAAACTTGTAACATGAAAGAACACAATTTGTCACTAAACACACACCACTTGTCTTACTGAAGCCGGATTTCGGTATTGCTCTTCTAAAGCATAGAACAACAACAAGCTGGAAGAAAAACCACTTAAAATATTATAAAATTTGATGATGGCGGTATTAAACGATGATTAAGTACCCCTTTCATCATCTGTCATACAAACAAACTGTAGACCGTCTTCGAAAACACTCCTCCGGCACCAGAATATACTACTTTATTGGAATTTATTGGAATGTTTCGCTTAGTTTGTAGAGACATCTTATAGGAACACAGTATTGAGGATAGTCAGAGCCTCACTAAGAAAACACTGATTGTAACCACTGATTATAAGCCTTTTATAGCAAAGGAGTATGGTAAGAACATCTTAAGAACATTGATAGATAAGGAATGACATTCACCATTCAATTAATTTCATGAGAAGATTGAATACCTTTCGGTTGAGTACAATAACAGAAACAGTCGAAATCAAAAAGCTTCTCTACCAAGTTTCTTATAGAAAGGGACCGCAAGTCACTTAACAAGAGATGAAAGACTCTACGGAAGAGAGAGTGTTTGCATGATTGACCGGAAAACCATGTTGATTGTGGCTTGTTGAAGAGGCATTTACACAAGAAGGAGAGAAAAGATGAAAACATTTTTGAAGGATGAATAAATTGGAATAGGTCGGATGTGGTCATCGAAATTCCTAACATACCGATTGTGTACCGAACACCAGGTAGCGTGATTGTACTCTTTAAAAGAACAAAGTTTCCTAAAATATGGTGAGGCAGGACCCCATAAACCAAGTTTTGAATGCAGTTATCTCATCTCGTTTAATGAGACATGAACTCAAACCTCAGCCTGAAGATTGTGTTGAGAATGTAAGAATTTATAAATGATGGTGACACGTTCTTATAAAGTTGGTGAAAACTTTTGCGGTCTCGGTCTATGCAAAGACAAAGGGACCATAGGAATTTCTCCTTCTTTAGAAGATTGACAGACAATTGATTGAGAGCAACTTCGAAATCTCAGACGGAGGAAAGAGCATACCAAGAATACTAAAAAAACACATTAATATTCATTCATACAACAAAATCGCCTCAGTTCTTTGGAACTCGTTTGGCGCGCAAATTTCCATTGTAACATCTTATCAAACAAAGATCAAAACCAAGAAACAGAGAAAAAGTGATCAAAAGGGAAGGAAAACCGCACAGTAAAACCGTATCCGATAAAAGCGATGAGAAAAAATATTGGAGTAAACGCTACAAAGATGTACTACATCAGATGTTTGAAAATTCCCGAGAAACAATTCATTCTAAGAGAGAACAATATGGCTCAATTTATGGATTAACAAACATAGGGGGCTTATGAGGTACCCGGGGATCAAGTGTAAATATTCATACCTTTGGTAGTGTAGCCCATCCTCTTTGGGTGTCAATCACGTGACTTTTTGGTCTTTGTACGAAGAATTCATTGTTCTGTGCGTTCCTACTGACGTATGTATTCACCATAGTTGCATTGTACAATTCCTTCGTGAATCTTTTTTTCACTTTGCTTGTTTATTAGTAAAATTGTCTGAAATTAGAAAAGTTGCACGAGTTTAGAAGCGAAAATAGCAAGACATAGTAGGGGGAAATTTGTAAAATCGCTCGATTTTTTTAGTCAAAGCACTTGTTATACATTTTTGGAAAGCTAAGGGGTAGGGGAATCAAAATAACTTGGGTGCCAATTTTTTTTCGGACACTTTGGTGTGATTTTCGGACAAATACGACGGTCTCAGGCAAAAATCATAGGGTGAAAAATTAATGAAAATTTTAGCCGGAGAAAACGGAGACCTGTTGTATATTTTTGGAAAGCTCTCAAAAATTAAGATTAGTGATATATTGCGAGTATAAGTGATTTCAGTACCTAACTCGAGATATTGAGCTTCCGAAAGCGCAAAAACTGGACAAAACAGCTGTTTCTGGCTGTAAAACAATGAAAAACACTGTTTTTAAGGATTAATATCTTTCCAAAAATGTATAACAAGTGCTTTGACTAAAAAAGTCGAGCGACCTCAAAAAAACGAACAAATTTCCCCCTACTAACATATTGTGTATAAAGTAAATGATTGTTTGACTACATTAAAACCTCACTTTAGATTCAAAATTTTCTAAAATACATTGCTACAGATCATATATGAAAAAAAATATCAAAATCTCTATCTGCAAAACAAGCAAAAACGATACGATGTATTTCTAATCAAGCAAACTATAGACGCCTCTTAGTCAATACAACTTTTATACGTGATAAACAAATAGTAAATATTGCGTTAAAATACAGCACCGTAAATCAGTAACGAATTCATCTTTCGCTTTACAGACGATAAAACTGCCCCTACTTTTTTTTCTGTTTGGTTTTGTAGCCAAATGATATCTGATTCAGATCTACCTTTTTATCAGACTAGAAAGCCTCAGATAAGAAATGCATCACCGTCGTTTGATTGCTATGATATAAACTTTTAATTGTAAAAGAAAGAAACGGTCTTTCGTGCAAAAGAAAAAACAGAAAAATGGGAAGGAAAGCTTAATTCTCATACGAGACAAGAAGACAATTTTTTGAATCGATTCCACACTAACTCGCGAAATATCAGTAGACAAAACTTTTATGTCAATCTCACGCAAAGCAAATCTCTCTCTGATACAGTACATTTACAGCGCATGTACACTATGTACATATTGGAACACTGACTCGCATACTTCCGATTAGTCTGTACCACTCTGGGGTCGTGCCGAACTATGTATCCATTGAATTCAACATGATATCTCAGTATTGTAGATAGTCTAACATCCGAAAAAGGAGACTATGTAACGCACGTTAAAGACTAGACTATGAATCTACATATGACTACACTACATTTTAAAATCTATCGCGAAGTCCAATTTTACAAAAAAAGATCGTAAAAGTGGGAAACGTTAGAATTTGGTAGCTGAGCGATGAAGGTTTTAACCAACGACATGAATCCTCGCCCAAAAAATACTGTATATTACAGGAGCGACATGTTGGGATAAAAAAAAAATAACGGCCAAAAGAGATAAAAACTGTAGAATTGTACAGTATAACAAATCCGTTAATTGGTGACTATTGTTTCATTAATAGTTATAATTACTAAAGGTGTGAATTTTCCCCACTAAGGGAATTCTTTACATTCCACAACAAATTAATGTATCCAAGAAGAATGTAGTACAGGGGGGGTATCGAGTCAGTGTACTGGCCCATAGCTGGTGGGGTGGTGTATTTTTTAGGTTAAATTGAGTTAGTACAGTGTACTAAAAGGGTGGTCCTCTGAGAAAAATACAATGAAAAAGTTAGTACAGTGTACTAAAAGGGTAGTCCTCTGAGAAAAATACAATGAAAAAGTTAGTATACTGTACTAGAAAGGTTGGTGTTCTGAATTGATACACACTGAGAAGTTAGTACATTGTACTAATTTCATGGTAAAAACACACAAACCCAGTGAATTCCCATGTATATTTGCCCTCATTTGCCAGGTCCAAGCTGGTCCGAGACCAAAATCAAAAAATTAAGATCAGTGATATATTGCGAGTATAGGTGATTTCTTTACCTAACTCGAGATATTAATCCTTAAAAACAGTGTTTTTAGTGTTTTTCAGCCAGAAACAGCTGTTTTGTCCAGTTTTTGCGCTTTCGGAAGCTCAATATCTCGAGTTAGGTACTGAAATCACCTATACTCGCAATATATCACTAATCTTAATTTTTTGAGAGCTTTCCAAAAATATACAACAGGTCTCCGTTTTCTCAAGCTAAAATTTTCATTAATTTTTCACCCTATGATTTTTGCCTGAGACCGTCGTATTTGTCCGAAAATCACACCAAAGTGTCCGAAAAAAAATTGGCACCCAAGTTATTTTGATTCCCCTACCCCTTAGCTTTCCAAAAATGTATAACAAGTGCTTTGACTAAACAAATCGAGCGATTTTACAAATCCTACTAATTGATGTTAATTGAAAAAAATCTGTATATAAGTGAAATCACCGGGGGGAGGGGGTGAAAACGACAGTACGTTCGGCCAAAAATCAGGTCTCTAAAATTGGTCCCTTACAGTGCAGGAAAAATTTGGCTGAAAAGCGACCCTTATAGTGTAATTTTTCGAATCTTTTTGCCCTTTCAGGGCAAAATTTTTTTAAATTTCTCAAATTTTACCTCAAAATTTGATATTTTATAAAATTTTACAGGGAAAGCACCTTTTTATATATTTTGTATAATATTACATTTGATGAAAGATTTTACGTTTCAGTATGTGTACAATGTTATTAAGTCTTTTATTTTTATTTTTCAAAAAAGAAAAACTGCTACAGCTTGCCAGACAATCAGAAATCAAGTCACAAGAAGGGAAATAACTCAAAGTTGGTTTTGAGTGTTTTGACGTGCTAATTTCAGCTAATTTCACTGTATTTGATTGACTTTGCTTTGTCTGTTTCATTGTTTCAGTGTTTGTACTATATAAGGATTCAAGTATTTTAATATTCAAATCTTTCCTTTTTTATTTTGGTGCTTTTCTTAGCAAAATGCTTCAAAACCTTTGTATATGCTGGCAATTGAACTTATCTGGCCAAGAAAAAATTAGAACAGTGCACTATAAGGGGTGGTTTCTAAACTTATCTGATCGAAAAAACAGCTAGTACAGTGTACTGAAAGGGTGGTAATAATAATCTAGTTAAAGAAAAACCTCAGTACAGTGTACTAAAAGGGTGGTATCAAAGCTCCGGCTGTGGAAGAAAGTTAGTACAGTGTACTAAAAGGGTGGTGTCAAAGTTCCGACCGTGAAAAAAAGTTAGTACAGTGTACTGAAAGGGTGGTGTCAAAGCCCCGACCGTGAAAAAAAGTTAGTACAGTGTACTAAAAAGGGTGGTGGTCTAATTTTTTGGAAAAAAATCCAAAAATCAAGTTAGTACCCTATGGTCCAGTACACTGACTTGGTACCCCCCCCCTGTGTAGTACCCAGTCAAAAGTTTTCTCACCATAGTTGAATCTCTCTCTAATTGGATTTTCAAGGGACAAAAAATCTCTTCAATTTGAAAAAAAAATTCGAAATACAAGGAGTTTATACCACTTTTCAGTCGAAGGATGAAGATGTTTTAGTTCGAATTACAGAAAAATTCGAATAACAAAGTTACTGTATACTGTACTTAAAAAAAATGCTTTATGTTGATATCCAGACCAATCAATATAGTCTTTTGTGTCAAAACATGGGAGCAATCCTGCCGCAAAGCTGAAAGAAATAAACCACTGGATGGAGAGGCGCTTTTTAGGTGCGTCACGTTTTTAATAACTTGTTTTGAGCTCTATTAATAAAATACCCGACTAAACCCAGAATCGGAATAAAAACTCTACCTTAAACACAAACCAATGTCAAAGTAAAGTTTCTGCTGTCATTTCAAACATCCAGCATTAGTTTGAAAGGGGATTTTCTTTCAGAACAAACTCGTGTTCTGTCAACGATCTAGCTTTAACACAGGTGAAGGGCGGAGAAACTATGACCTTCTTTCAAATCCTAAATAAATCTAAACCATGCCTTGAGATTATATATAGTAGACATTATAAACTCGTCTTCATATTTATCCACCCATCCATAGATTTACCCAACTTTGTATTAGTTTTTGGGCTTACAAATGACCTTCTCTAAATCATAAATCTTTCCACCTACAAAAGAGTTTCCCAGTTGTGCCTCAAATTCAGTACGTGTTGCATAATTTTTCTTGACTTTAAATTCATTTCCATTTCTCTAACTTACAAACTGATTACAGACAGACGCATACAACTGACAAATTTAAATCACATAGAGCTTATTTTTAAAGCTTTTCTCTATTCTGAACAAATTTCATATCAAGTACAAGCGAATTAACTGTACAAAAATCTTATTAACGTGCCTTATAACCACAGTTCGACGAGAGAAAAAAAAGTCGGAAAAAAATATGCGAGTTTGTAGCTTAAATTGTCAAAAAACTCAAAGATTGGCAACTCGTGTTTTTACCTCCATAATTCGAAATACTTTGAACAATTAAAGGAAATTATTTCTTAACGGCCAAAAGTACTTCCATTGAAGATAACATGACAAAGTAATATATATCATCAGTAATTATTTCTTTCATACAGAATTCGATATTATTTATATTACATCCAATAATATCGAAAGGCGTGGTCCTAATTAAAGTAATCGTGCAATCGCGAAATCTTTTCAAAGTTTCCCGAAATATTCGGTATTTTAGCTAACTGTTAAACCGTTGGGTTGACCTTATTCCAAAAATTACCCAGACATTATCCCATTTTGGGAAAAAGAAAACAATATAGTAAAGTTGTAATTCTCCATAATATTTCTCTTAAATTTAAAAACAAAACCTTTAAATTATTTGATAAATTATCTTTTCTGTGCCCTTAACATGACCACCTCTCTGGCTTTAAACATACTAATAATGTTTCTTACTGGCCTTGAATTTGAGGCTCCGATACGTGGAAATCTTTTCTCTCTGGGGTCACTAAAAATCTAGTAGAAAGGACTTAAAATTTGAAATAAAGCAACTACGTTCCCCTGTGCATTATCTGTTTTTTATGCTTGCTGATAGCGCCAGATAATATTCTCTGGCGTCCATTATAACGTAAATAAAGCCGGGGATACATGGGGACGAGGCTGGATATAAAATCTGGATATAAAATGGAAACACCAGTCAAGATTTCCCCAATTTCTACTCCACTTAACTTAGTCATTCCGTTAAAATCCCGATCCTAGCTTTCGAAAAGTCTCTCGAAGAAAGAAGTCCAAAAAAGGCCCTGAATAGCGAACTCATGTGTACTGACGTTGCGTTTGCAATCACTGGGTATAGTAATGTAATTATGCAAAAAAGATTATTTGAGTAATACTTAATGATAATGGCATACCATATATCGTCAATCACATTCTATACGTTGTGCAATTAACTGATGACAAAAAAAAATGAATCTTTCCCTTATCAAATTAGAAACCAAAAATATGCACCAAAATATTTGAAACAAATATCTTTGGTGTAAGACCAAATCAATCACAAAGCCCTGAAACGAATTTCTCGTGCCATTTCTTTTAAAGTTGGAAATAACTGATCCAAAAGGTTACTAGTGAGTACCTAATGTATGGCCTGATTAAAATAAATTCGTATATGCTTATCAAACATTGTTTTCAAAGGTAATGAGATATCATTTAACCCAATACTCGTTGGAGAGATATTTTAGAGGGGATTCATGTATTCTTTGAGAGTTTTTTAGAAATGTAAATATAAAAAGAAATTTCTACTTAACCAAAAATTTTCATAAACACAAACGTTTACTGTATTTAGGTTTTTCACATTCTCTTTCGATCAAAAGTTACAGCCCTACAAATGAAGCCTATAAAGAGCGATAAATTTCTAGAGATAGTCGAGATAGAACTCTTTTGCTTCCAATTCATATTTATTGAGTCCACATTTTTCATAAAGTATTCATCTCAGAAAGTCAAAAATAGGATAGACAAGGAGCATTATCTTCTCTAAACCTACCGTAAAATGTACAAATCATTCCATCACCTGAAGCGTATATTTTAAACAATGGAATCGGTATTCTGAGATTTTTCAATCAGACAATACGAAATGCCGAGAATTACAGAAATAGAAATTCATTATATTGAATCACAACTCAAATGTTACCCCCATGCTGATAAAAAACTGTAATTTTAGTTATTTATAAGCCTCCCGTGTTGTATCTTGACAGAAAAATTTCAAACATTTTTCTTACTTATTCATCACATATTCTAACTGTAAATCTCAGCAAAAAAATGAAGTATTTAACACACTAATCTCTTCCTGCGACGAATAAATCTTCGCCCTATGAACTGATTGGTTTTGACTAATTTCTTTCTCTCTTGACAAACCATCGAAGAAACAAAGTTTAAAAACCCCCTCTAAGCCGTTTAAATCTGTACCAAAATCGTCAAAATCTTCCAAGAAAGAGTCAAATCGCCGTTCTTTCTACCTCTGATAGAATCACTGTCAAAAAACTCTTCTCTTCGCCATAAATTTTGTTCGTGCATGCTCACCACACAAGTGGTGAAAAAGTTCTTCAAAAAAAAATCACGGTCCCAAAATTCTTCTTTATCATTTCAAATTTAGATTTTTCAATCTTTTCTTTTCTTTTTTTATCAACCGAAAAATGATAAATAAAACATTTTTTTTCTAGAAATAAATTTTTGTAGGTGAAAAGGTTGAATTTCGAAATTGAAGAAAAATAAATAATGTATGAAAAAGAAGAGAAGAAACTAATAGAAAGAAGAAAGAATATTTTATTTAGGTGATAATAAAATCGTTACTTAGTACTGAATATAGTGAAGTTTGACCATTACAAAACTGAAGCAATTAAAGTCAAAATTACCGCCTTTGAGGATTCAATAATGTACCGAGCAATCTGCAAAACCAATGCGAAGCCATAACAGCCTAAAATTTACATAAGAGTAAGTGCCATAAAATCCCTTCATTGTCACTTTGGCAACAGCTTAAATAGCCCAGTTAATACAGAGAGAGAGAGGGTATTTGAATATTCAAGAATTCTGGAAAAACCTTCTCTTTTTTTGGCAAAGCACATATTCACAATCTAAGATTCTACTGGATACCCTATAAAAATGCTTTTTGATAACTGAAATGCCTAAAATCTAGATTAACTTTTAGAAGGACGAAGGATATTAGGCCAGAATACAGTAAATAAAACTGAGCTAGAGTCTTTTTTTTACAATCAAAACGTTCAACGTGAGGCTCTTTTCCATCATAAGTGTTCCTAGCTTCAAAAACCATCAAATGAATTTCCCTGTTGACCCGTACTGAATAATTACATTATTTTTCTTTTTATGAAAAATTTATGTTCATACCGTGTCAAGCAACAGAGCTCGGCATAACATAAAGATTATTGAGAACGGAAATGATAGAAAGAGACATCTAGTAGCCCCCATAGAACTTACATTATACATGTTACAGACTAGTACTTACATGCTTTTTTTGATTAAGTTCAAGGATAACTGTAAGACTCGCTTTCTATCTGGGAATCTCTTATGTTTTTCGAATTATTGTATCAAATAAAAGATTAAAACATCAATGTTGTCAAGAAGACCATCAGCAAAACAAGATAATGAAACAAAAAAAAGAGCAAGGACCACACAAGACAAGCAAATCACAATCTGGCACACGCTCAACACACCACACTTATCTTCTTATCTTTCTCAACTCAACAAACAACAAGCAACAAGCGAAAAATAATAAGCCATATGAGATACGAAATTATCTTTTCAAACGACTCAATTCATGCCTACTAATAAAGATGTCATTAAAAAGAAGGACAAGAAAAACTCATTACTTAACTACAAAAAAGTCACATAATGATCTCAGTTGCTCATGATAATAGCTTCCTACATAGCTTACAACGTCACTGGGTGAGCTTTCTTATAAGAACACAAGTTAGTAGTTAGATTGCGTATTGTACTGTGAAATTACACCAGTACAAATAAGGGCGTTCTTTTAAGCTTACCGTTTGATGTGTATAATCCAGTCTCGTGGTGATCAGAAAAGCTTCGGACACTCTTAAACGTTTAAACGTTCTGGTCGCTTGTTGATTTTCTTATCGAATAAGGACATTGGATTCTCCCGAAGATATGGGTTGCCTCAAAAATGGAGTGTCCACGGAAACACGGATATTGAACTGTTTCTTTTTTTAAACAAAGAAGCGTTTTTTGGCGATAGCATTGCCTATGACCATAAGTGAGACAACCAGTCAAAAGTCAGACCTAATAGAGAACAGCTCTTTTTGTAAATTCAAATTTACAGAGTGCAACTAGGGTGTTTAATTGGTTAAAGCCAAACAGTAAAGAAGGTAAATCGGTTAGTAGAAATAAATCTGGTAAAATGCAGGACCATTAAATTTTAAGAGTGTAAACTTATATTGCTTGACTCCTGAATCCTGGATGACCAGAATGTCAGACTTAGTTAAGCCGGGACCTTTTATTGATTTCACGAGTTGAAAAAACAACCTTATCACAGCAAGGTCAAATTGAAATCATCAGAATCGCATCTGACGAAGTGATCGTTCTAATCCAATTAGGCGAACACATTTTACTAATCGGCGGTATCCTGTCAATAAGAGAAACAAATCAAAATTGTTCCTTTTCAACACTCTTAAATATAAACACCACCCAACAAAATACACCCACCTCCAGAAGAAATCAGAAAGATACAAAAAGGGCGGTTCCTGTTCGAATAGGAAATAACAGCAATCAAAAATTCTAAACACAAAGTTTATACCCAGAGACAAACAAATTACGAAATTGAAAAATTGCTGTCTGTCTGTGTGTCTCCTCTTTGAAACTAAATGGGAGTTGATCAACACCAGTTACTAATGTCATGGCAACCAAAATGCACGTCGAGACACCCGGAATTGCAAGAAAATGATTATTAGTACTAGTAATCGTATGGTTTGGAGTGCAATTAACGATTAATCACGAGTAACAAAGGAGAAAATAGTAATTTGCACGAGTCCGAAGGACGAGTGCAAATTACGGTATTTTCTCCTTTGTTACGAGTGATTAATCGTTAATTGCACGACAAAACATACGATTCCGAGGTAATCGTCAGTAAATAATCATTAGTAAATCATAGTTTTTTTAGAAAAAGGGAACATTTTTGACATTCGAATTGCAATGCAATTTATGTACACAAAGAGAATTTCTTTGTTCTTTTTTATATTGAAGAAAAAAAATGTCTTTGTTTTTTATTATATAGTAAAAAAAAGTCTCTGACACAGGACTTGGGAGAAAAAAGAATAAGGGGACAAAAGTGTCCCCCCGCCGAAGAGTGCAAAAAGTGGTAATAGTGCAATTAACGATTAATCGCACTCCTCTAAACCAATCAGATTCGAGTAATTTTGCACGGCTGACGATTACAAAATTAATTTAATGAATATTGAATCTTGAAAATTTATAATTCACGAACTTCCAACTTGGTCGCTGGCGGAAACCCCTTTAACCGTTGTGTTTGTTTCAAATGAAATGAGTCATATACCGGGTGCGCCACAAAAAAAGTTTCTCTCTTTGAAACTGATTTTCTCAAAATCTAAAAACGTTAAAAGAACCATTCCTATTTTATTGGAAAGAAGAAAGATTTTAATTTTGATGGGTCATTTATTAAATTCGATTCATTAGATCAAAAGTTATGCTCAATTGAATAAAAAAGTTACTTTCGGAAAGTGCTCTTTCTTCTTTCCAATGAAAAAAGATTGGTTATCTTTAAATTTTCAGACTTTGAGAAAATTCACTTTAAAGAGAGAAACTTTTTTGTGGCGCACCCGGTAGATTGATCTGAAACATGAAGTATGAGGCTATTTGAACTTACCCTAGAATATCACTAGCTTGATAAAGATTCAAGACAAACCAACAAGCTATGGCTATGACCTACTCAAAGAAAACCCTCAACTTCATGTCATATAAAAAACTAGCTGTCCCAAGCTTACATATGCGTATAAACCATGATTCATCTGCACGGTTCATAACCAAACATCTCTTAAACAAGACCACTCTCGATTAACTTCTTTAATCAATCACTCAATCAAAGAATCACCACTGCTCTCTCAAGATTTATTTTGAGGTAAAATCTGCAGACAACCCATCATTGAAAATACAACTTATACAGGAACACTAATATTTTGATTTTGGAATTGAAATCAAATCCTTTGTGGCGGTGTGTCAATAATATCCAAACAAAGCCAAAAGCACATCATATATCGGAGAAACTCTACCTCGGTGCTTTAAAATGCCAGATTACCGGCTGATAAATCGTAGACAATCAACTATTATTCAAAATGAGCTCAATAAATCAGCACGTTCCCACACAGTAAACCTATACACAAGAAAACGAAAAAATGAGAATCCAAGAATTACCAGGAATTACTATAGAGATATCCCTGATAAGATTTACAATTTGAGAGGGGGACTATTTTTATCATACCTTTTCTTGATGAAAAAACAAGGAAACATGAAACTTCCTGTCTTTCAAAAATAAATACCACAATCTTATTTTAGGTAATACAGTTACTAGAATTTCAAACTAGATTTAATCTCTGCTTTCTACCATGGGGCGATGCTACTCTCAAGAAAATTGGGCTATTTCCCTTAAGGTGGATTTCGACATGACAGCAAAAAGTGGAGCACAAGTATCATAAACAGATTGATGATCCAAGTTCACCAAAGAATGAAAAATCTCTGATTCCTAAAGATTGTTCACTTGCACTGCTTTCAAACTTAATATCATCGCTGATTCTATTGTTTTGACCATCAATTTACTTAAACAATGTATTCGATTGAATTATGACTGATTTGATTTAGAAAACTACTTCCAGACAAGTTTTGGCTCCACTGACCAAACTGTGGTCAAATCCTGATTGATCTGTTGTCAATATCCTAATAGTACCAGCTGCTATGTCTGGTGAAGGTAGACCAAGTTGAAGAACTGCATTCTTTAAAGAAAGTTTAACTAGGGATTTTTTTAACTCATACACCTTAAAAAAAGTGTCTTGTTGCATGGTTTATATACCCTTTAGTTTCTCGATTATTGGATAAAGTAGAAAGGGGAGGTCGTCAGTAGTCCGACACTTTCTAGTCCGACAGTAAAAATGTCCGACGTTGGAGTTGACGAATGCGTCAGTATTCCGACAACAATTTTGTCCGACAACGAAATATGAATCGGAGGCACATCTTTATAAAAATCCAACGTTCCGATTTTGAGGTCAGGCCCCTAAACCCGACTTTTCTTAAATTTTGGGAAGCTTGTTAGGATAGGCTTTCAAGAGTCAAGAAATTGGATTTACCTGTTTTTACGACCCTTTTTTAGTGATTTACAACCCTGGTTGGTCCTTTATTTCTAATTATGTCAAAATGCCGCCAAAATGATCTTTTATTAATATTATCTCTGTGAAAAACCCTCATTCAACATTCGACACTCTAAAATCTTTCCTTTTCGGACAAAAGTGAGGTCGTAAAAAAAGTCTTCCAAATTGTAAATTTATTTTAAAGATTCGGACTATTTTACTGTCGGACTAGAAAGTGTCGGATTAGTGACATGCACCCGTAGAAAGCGTATAAAACCAATTTCGTACCTCATTTTGTTTACCTTGAAGGCATGAAAATCATAAAACATACAAGACTATCTAATCTGCATGAGAAAATATTCCTTCCAAAAAACAACAAGAGCTTTGCAAATGGCGAGCATGCTTTAGCTCATTAACTTTTTGGCTCAATTCCAGCTCATTACAATTTATACTTTGAAGGCAATAGACAGAAATGAGAACTCTATTACTGAACTGCTGGACATGTCAGATATCATCTGTGTTCATAATTAATTAACTTGACAAAGAAGTTTATTAATCAAAGACATCCATTATGTTATTTTCACATTCATTACAACAGACTCGGATCGTACGATTAAAAATCGTTTTTCAAATAATCCTAATTAATTAACAGGTACAATTCTACTAAGATATCGAATTTGGTTTATGCTCTGTGGGTTCAAGGTAAGGTCATAAATTTTTTTCACCATTATTACAATTAATGATCGAGAATTTGGCTAAGAATTGGGCACTACAGCCGATGGTCGAAAATGCCCCTTGTTCGTAACATCTTGCAACTGCGATGGAAACAAAGGAAAGTGGGACTTCATTCTACATCTTTAAATAATCAAAATTGCTTTAAATCAGAAAGCTTTTTCATTATTAAAATCAAAATCACTTCCCATGTTTTGCAGACAGCTTTTGATTGTAGTATTTTGATTGACCAAAATACCTCAATGAACCTGCAAAGTATTGCGCTAATCCATTGATCCCTCATTTCTTAAAAAACCGTTCTTCAAAATAAAGAGGTAACTTGCTGTGTTCATCACAATGCCAATGGCTAATCAGTTCATTATCCAAGCAAAATGAACACTAAATTAGATCGATTTTCATAAAAAAATGAATGTGGTGAATTTTCTCATGCTGTGTTAATCGTGGGTTGATTGAACAAGGAAACTTAAGTTCTCACGTGAATATTCCTGATACCATACCAAAATAAAAAGTTTGAAAGTCAGAGTAGATATTTTAGGAAGACATGACCTGTTTCTCATCATAGGGAGAATTATCAACTGATCTAATCGAAAAGCGTATACATACATTTATCTCAAAACGCTTTTTTTAAATCCCTCTTTCCTATAATATCCCAACTGTAATATCCAAAGCTTCTTCAAAAGCAAAGGTATTATAACTTGTTGCCTTTTTTCTCTTACCCTAAGGGTTTTCTTATATATCTATTTCCATTTTGCAGAATTATCTTCTCAAATACCTCTAATTACAAACAAAGACAACACTTCATGCCCACCACAAGTACACTGTACACTGTCAAGGAATGATAACAAACTTCGAAAAGTACAAAAATGTACAAGGAGAGGAAACGTAGGAAATTCTTAACGACTTGAAATGAATTAGAAAACATTTCCTACAACA
The DNA here is from genome assembly GCF_902728285.1 of Clytia hemisphaerica. Taxonomy (NCBI): domain Eukaryota; kingdom Metazoa; phylum Cnidaria; class Hydrozoa; order Leptothecata; family Clytiidae; genus Clytia; species Clytia hemisphaerica. The sequence goes on from NW_027103621.1 coordinate 1,856,499, forward strand.
TTTAAATGATCGTTTTCATTTCATCACATTATGAACATATAACTGCAAACTTTCACATCCGTTCATCACGACAGTAGGGCTGGAGAAATTTACAAAGCATCAAGCTATTGGCTGATTTCGAATCAATAACACCACACCACTCAAATCTACTGATTTTGAATCTGAACCAAGTCAGAAATTGACTTTTTGTGACTAACTCTAGTATTTTTCCTTTATAAATCAAAATAATTAAGGCTAGAACTTTAGGATACATAAAGTCTTCTAAAAAATACCCATGAAGTTCTTCGTTGATTCAATTGGTTTTCTTACTGAAATTGGAATTTCAACTTTGATAGTTCAAACAACCAAAGAAGTATCCAATATAATAGACGAGACACCGCATCAGAATGATCTAGTCAAGTACAACATAAAACTGCAACAAAAAATCGTCCATACACTTCTATCACATTGAAAACTTTTTGTCCAAAACCAACCATAAAAGTCGGAAAACCATAAAAAGCCACATAAGAAATACCTCTAATATTAAACTCTGTAGGCATCAATCACATTACAAAATCAATAAAAGAAAATGCCTATCAAATCAAATCAACGTACTGAGTTTAATACCTTCAATGGAATTATATTAAAAGATACCTATTGCTGTATACAGGAGGCTTAAATGGATCGAGCAGATCTATAATCCTTTTTATACATGTAAAGCATTTCTAAGTCAATAAATAATGTCTCGATTACTAGAGACTTTTACTAATAGTCCCTACAATGTAACTTCGAGTAAATGAGACGAATCTGTTGAATTCATGATAGGTATCTTCTGTAAAATAGATCTTAACCAAGACAGGACCGATTTATCAAGACTTGCTTAGGTAAGAGTCCATAAGAGCCTCGAGGATGGAGCGAACTTGATGACCGTTTCAAAATATAGAGTGCAAAGTTCCTCTCCTCCGCGTAGACAAACAAACAACAGTTTTGATAAAGTCAGGGTATTGTAACAGTGCGTCGACATGAAGTTTTGATAAAATGCCAAGTCAACGCAATTGTCATTGTGTCAGAGAGAAATTTTCAGAAGTTTCACAATTGATGACAAGACAGTGACTTGAAATGCTCAAAATTGACAAAGCACGTCATTATTGTTTAAACAGGAACGATTACCACGTAAAAATATATGATTACGTCATAAAGGAATGCTCGATTTTGGCATTGATTGACAATGATCAACCTTTATGTGAAGTTTCTCAGAAAAAAATTATCAGAACATACGTTTCTTTGGAAAAGACATACTGACAAAATGAATTACATATTTTTTGCTTATGTAGGAGGTAAAAAACTCTTTATTTAACCATCGTATGAAATACAAGTGAGCATTGGACACAAATGCTTTGGTATACTTTTTTGAGGCAACAGCGAAAATATCAAAGTCGTATTAACACCAGTAAAACACGACAATAAAAACCTCACGATACACCAGGTCATATCAAGTCTGCAGAATTTTCATACGATCATGTCACGAAAGTAAACCAATATAATTTCGAGGAATATAAAATACACTTACAGATATGATATTTCCACTGTTTGTTGCGACTTCATCTTCCATTGGAGATTCAATATTCGTCATCGCTTTCCTCCTAATAAAAAATAGAATAATCCAATCAAAGCGTGCAACGCCAAAAGGTCTATTATAGAAATTATTCAAACGCTTCCGCGTATTGAAGAGAGGTAGGAAATCTGGATAGCTCCAGAATATCCCAATGAAGAATCTGTGGAATCAACGGAGTATATTATGAAAATGTTGGCTTCAGTGAGAAACCACGAGGAAAGATCCGAAAGTCATTGAAAATACAGGAGAGGTATATCGAGCTTCCTGAAAACGCACTCTTAAAGAAAACATAATCAAGCAAAGAAATTTTGAGTGGACTGGAGTAGAATGATTTCTTACCATTATCCAAAAAGGATCCAAAAAACGACCAAATCAAATACGATTCACCATCTCGCAGGTATTTGTAGATGCTCCAATCAAGTCCCAATATTAATACTATCCAAGTTAAACGAGTAAATCATGGGCGGAATAGCTTTGGCGAAAGTCTAGTTCACTTGCGACATTGTTGCGCTATATTTTGTTGCAAGTATATTCGTTGGCTTTAAGTTAAATCCTCGACAATGTAGTGATCAGAGCTTTTGTGAGTGATTCGTTTACACCCGTGGTTCTTTCTTAATTCATATAAACAAGTCTACTCCGACTGCTGATGATAGTTTGTATGGTTAGAAATTCTTGGACATTTTCGGACAGTGTTCATGTAGAAAATTTTCCCAAAGTAGAAGTCGTTCGAAGATTGGTTTCATGATGTAACAGTCTGATGTCAAGTTCTGCCTCAAAAATGTGTGTTCCGCTGGTCCGATAGATTCCGAAATTCACCAAAAGTTCGAAATAAAATTTCGAGATCAACCTAGTGGGAATGTTATACAAAATTTAGTTTGTAAAACTCAAATGTAGAATCTTTGGTAAAGAAATGAGTTTTTATAAACGCAGAAAGTGAGTACTCTTAGGTTCAAATAAACGCCCCGTCCCTTATTCTGCTCCAAAAAGCCAGATTTTAGCCTATAGTTACCTAATTTTGGGGTTTTCGCAAGTACAATTTCCAGCCCCCCCGGCAATTAGGTCCCCCCCCGCTTATTAAAATTGTGAAAAATGGAACACTGGAAGGGATAGCTCTGGCAAAATTCTAATCAATTGAGTGCTCAACTTGGTAGTTCACTTGCGAGTTCGTTGCGCTACATACCCGTTGGCTTTAAGTAAGGTCCTTGACGATTTCTTGACGAGTCCTTGAGAATTTTTAGAGTTCATGGAAGCAATTCGTTCACACAAACAAGTCCACTCCGATTTCTAATAATAGTTCGTATGATTAGAAATTCTTGAACATGAGCGCTTAATCATGGTAATTTTGACAGTGTTCGTTTAGAAAATCCGTCCCTAAAGTAGGGATAGTCATGATAGTCATGTTCTGCATAAAACAACTGTGCTCCACTGGTCCGATAGACAATTACGAGACCAACCTAGTGGGAATTATATACAAAGTTTAGTTTGTAAAGTTCAAATGGATGATCTTGGGAAAAAGAAATGAGTTTTTGTAAACACAGAAAGTGAGTACCTGGTAGCTTTTAGCAGCATTGACTGAACTTTAGCAGCATCAACTAGAAAAAAAGCGGGTGACGTCTTCTAGTAGAGGCTATGTTGCTGTGGTTATTTCCAGATTTTAGATACCGATGACGCCACTTTTAATGTTGAATTATGTGCTTAGTTGCTTACGAATTTGTGTAATATAGTGAGGGAGTTCGTAACTAAGAATGGATTTAAAATCAGATACAACTCACCTGTTATAGATAAAAGCTCTTGATTTGTCCAATGAAAGTGCTAGACAGAAAAGTCTTCAGCCAAAGTTTGAGCATGAAATATGTTTTCTATACCTGCCTGAGAGTATAATTGTTATCAAGCATTTCTGTAAAAATTGAAATTGAAACACTTTTTAACCAAAATAAAAAAGTTCCCGTTGCACTTCAGATAATTGGAACTTTATCAGGTAATCTTAAGGGCTCTGACCATAATGAATTTTTAATATTTGCCACTTACAAAATATGAATTTCTGCCTGATGTAGCGGACAAAACTTTGACATGTTATACATTTTCTGTTAGGCCAACTATTAATTTTGCGAAGAAGAGTATTTCAACTTTGAAGAGCTTAGTTTCGGCGAAGAAAAAACATTTTGAAAATTTTTTTTGCAGTAGATGGTGAAACTAAAATTATTTTTTCGGAAAATTTTTCTAAAAGCTTATTTGCTTCAAAATCTTGAAAAGAGTGCTTTTTGACAAATTTTACCAGGGGGGGGGGGGTCGGTAGTAAAATCTCAGACATATATGAGTAGTAAAAGGATTTACGAATTTTTACATACCACCACCCAGACTCTTGGAAGAGGTATTTTACTACCCTGGCAGTAAAAGTTTTTGGGACAATTTGTCATGGAGACCACCTACTTTTTGGTTGCTTTTCGGACTTTACAAAAAAAGCTAAAAAATGATTATTTTCTGTGACACATTTTTCACTTAGTGCAAAAATTAATGTTTTGCCCTTAGAATTAAAGTCTTTTTTATATCGACAAAAAATTTCGAGAATTTTTCTGTTTGCAGCAAACAACTTTCCACCAGAAAATTTTTTCAAATTACAAAAATTTTCAGATTTTTTCAGAAAAGTCATCCAAAAAATTAAAAGAATTACAAAAATAGCTCAAATTTGCTAATTTTACCAGTTTTAACTACCCAGGTAGTAAAATCTTTTCAACATTTAACACATAGATACCCCCCATTTTAGTATTTAACTACCCTGGGTAATAAATTTTTTTTTCAATTTTTTGTCAGAAAAACAACCATAACTTTTGATGCATTAATTTAGAACATTTAAAATTTAAAACAGTTTAATTCTTTGCGGACAGTTTGAAAAAACTTCGAAACAAAAAGGGTAATTGTCCATTAAAACTTAGCACTTTTTATGAAAGAAGGTGATGCAACATACTATTAACGTCTTTTTAAAGTTCATAACGTCATTTTTGCAATTAAATTCTTAATTACTCTTAAGGGACTTGATTAAAAAACAATTTATAAAGGCAATTCTTTATTAAAAGTGTAAAAAAATCTAAAACATAACTTTTATGTTCAGATACTAAAATCAATTTTCCGACTATGGTCAGAGCCCTTAAGGAAAGAAACTACCACGGCTCCTCTAGAAATAACACAGGACCCTGGAAACAAATAGATTATATCAAGAATGAAGAAGGAAACAGACTTACCAGGATCTTAACATCTCTTTTGGTTGAGCAACTTTCTTTCTTACACATTTTACCAGTCAGCAGTACCTAACTTTTCGTAAGTAGTCGGTCAGATTGAACAAATATTGACGATCATTCCAGAGGTGTAAGTTACGCCACACTCGTGTTTTACTAGATACCGCCAGTAGGGAAGATAAATATGACTCGCAAAAGTTTGATAATTTTGGTATAACTAACTTTGTATGAAACGAAAGTGATTCAAAACAATGACTCAGAAAGATCTTCATGATTGAGGTACTAGCTAGGAAGAGTATAACGCAAATGCATTTCAGTATACCATAACGAGAATCTGGATAAAATATCTATCATTGATAGCCAAAGATCACCAAAAGGAACCAATCTCCGAAATCAAAATGACGTTGTGACTGTTGGATTACCGAGCGTGGAAAACATCAAGCGGTCTGAAGCGGTTGATAATATCATCGGGAAACATCCATCGAAGAATCCTCATACGAGAGATACACCAATAATCTTGAACGTCGCGAAGTGGACTCTTTGTATCGTACTCGGTCTTTCTTCAATGAAGCTAAAAGTGAATGAGAGAGTGGTTCATTGGTTATAAACAAATCCAGAATAGTTAGCGAAATTATGGTGGAAACGTAAGGCGCTGGGTGACAATCCAGTTTCAACAAATAATAACAGCAAGCAAGACACCCAATTTTATGGTTGAGATGAGATGACCGATCTTGTGATTTCCGAAATTGATCAATATCGTCAGTCGTTTAAAAAGGTCAGTCAGTGATCGCAAGTAGATTAAAGATATTCGTAGATGGATCCTTTTGTATCTGCTCTACAAAAAAAGGTTTAAGACCTGATAATCGGAAAAACGTACCTATCTTAAGCTGTAACCTAAAAAACTCTTTATTCCTAAATCATTTGAGTTGAGGAATTGGTTTTAAAAGAGAACAAAATAACAGAAATGGCTTGAATTTTATTTTAATTAGTCTCACTAATGCTTAATTTTGCCCAGGCTTCTCATCAAAATGGCTCCTCTGTTTGATACTACCATCGAGTTTGACCGCTCAAAAAATGTCGTTAATGTTATGTTGAATACAATAAAACTTACCAATGATAAGGGCAGGGCAGAGTAGAGATTCCTAGAAAAGCATTCATTAAGTTAAGACGAATTCGATATGACAGATGAGCAGTGAACCGATTTTTGAGTGACGTTGAAAGAGTTTTCTTAATCGGGTAATGGTTTCGTCTGTGAATTATTATTCCCTCTGTGCGTACTTCGTGGCTCTTCTTTCCAATTGATCGATCGCGATGTTAATCTTTGTGTCCGATTTTCGAAAGCCATGTGACGTTCGAGCTTTAGAACATAGACAAAGAGTGTTCCATCCCACTTGATAATATCAATTGTTTAGTTCGTTTATTCGTTCGCTGTTCGCTTTGTTGGTTGTCGGCTTCTTGTTTGCTATGTGACGCTATTCAACTTAGCTAAAACAGAGGAAAGGGAAGGCGAAAAAACTGTCATTGTTAAGCAGAAGTAGGTTGAAAGCACGATACGTACCTTTTGCAGTCTTCTAATTGATTGTCGTCTCCAGAAATGAGCTTGAATAATCTTGAATATCGACCATGGTTTTGGCTTCACGAAATCGTTTCATAGCGTACTTGGTGAGGATTGTTGAGTCCGAGTTTGTTGGTTCATTCGTGCGAGTGGTCGTTGGTTCGTTCGATTTTTCGTTCGTTTGCACATTTGAGTTGCCCAATCAGGTCACTGTTGGTTCTAACTTCATCCGAACTTCGATTGATCGTTAGTTTGTTCGTTGGGTGGTTGGTTGGTTCGTTTGTTCCTTGGAACTTCATTGGCTATGGTACCTTGTTTGTCATGACGCTTAAAAGGGAAAAAAAGCAAAACAACTTTAGCTCTGACGTCTCTTTTCTATGAAGAATTCATGATATCCAGTAGAGGTAAAATTAAAATGAGTTACAAAGTTACCTCATGTAATCATCTACTCGATTATTATCTCTAGAAAGGAATTGCCGATGGTCATTGATGGTTCTAACTTCATCGGATCCATTTATTCGTTTCTTGAAGAGTTTTTGATTCGTTCAAGGTGAATGTGGGACGGACTCTGAGTCTGACCGAAATGCTGTTGACGCAATCTCGACCTTGGTTTCTTTCAGAAGGGTGTCATTTGCGTCTAATAATTTAATGTGCCAAATCCTTGCGATGGTCCAGGGATGCAATGAGTCTTGATACAGTCAGATGCACAATGCGCTGGGGTGACGTTGTCCTTCCGCGAGCTAAGATTTCGGCCGTGAATTATTCCCTCTGATACCCCTTTCCAATCGACTGGAAGCGTTGCTTTTTTCTCAAAGTTTCGTTTGAACTTTGTAGGCCATGCATAATATCATTCGAGCTTTGTCAAAGACGCGATTCCACTTCGATAATGTCGATAGTCTTGTTCGTTCGTTGAAGATTTGTTGGTTTAATGTCTTGTTCCCTAATGACGCTATTCGACGTAGTTGAAACCAGGCAGCCAAGTGTTGGCTCTAAAGTCATCTTTCTCGTGAAGATAAGAGATCCATTGAAAAATGTCTAGCAGAAATAAGTTTAAAGGGTAATACGAACCTCGTGTAGTCATCTGCTGAATTGTCGTGATGAACTGCCAAAACCTGAAGTTGCTCTGGTTTCTCTGGTTCAGTTGTACATTCTCAATTCCAACGTGTAGTTGCGTAGTTGCCTTAATAAGTTATGTCTGAAGAAGCTAATCAGATTTCAGAAAACATTAAAACTTTTCCCACATCATAAACCTAATTTCACTAGAGACACACTACTAGAACAATTAAAACAAATTTAGCGAATAGGAACCCAATATTTAAAATGAAAAGAGATTTAAACCGAAAGAAAATGGAAAAGGTATTAAAAGATGAAAACCGAAGTCTGAGATCAGGTGCGGTACCTAGAGTAAGCATCCCCTACCACCCGCGAGTCATACCTAGCGGAATCAGTCATAATATTGACACTTCTGGAGTGATTTCATTTGTCAATGTTTCCTCTATGAATAAATTCCTCTATGCGAATTCGGCGACTCTTTCTTCTAATCGATTGATCGCATCGTTAATCTTCAGTTCGTTCGTTCGTTCGTTCGTTCGTTCGTTCGTTCGTTCGTTCGTTCGTTCGTTCGTTCGTTCGTTCGTTCGTTCGTTCGTTCGTTCGTTCGTTCGTTCGTTCGTTCGTTGGTTCGTTGGTTCGTTGGTTCGTTCGTTGGTTCGTTCGTTGGTTCGTTCGTTGGTTCGTTCGTTGGTTCGTTCGTTGGTTCGTTCGTTGGTTCGTTCGTTGGTTCGTTCGTTGGTTCGTTCGTTGGTTCGTTCGTTGGTTCGTTCGTTGGTTCGTTCGTTGGTTCGTTCGTTGGTTCGTTCGTTGGTTCGTTCGTTCGTTCGTTCGTTCGTTCGTTCGTTCGTTCGTTCGTTCGTTCGTTCGTTCGTTCGTTCGTTCGTTCGTTCGTTCGTTCGTTCGTTCGTTCGTTCGTTCGTTCGTTCGTTCGTTCGTTCGTTCGTTCGTTTTAACTTTTTGGTTGTTGTCGTTTTCTTCTTCATGACGTTTTTTGACGTACCTGAAAAGCAAGAAGAAAGAAAAGCGAAAACACCATTTTGGTCTAATGACTCCTATTTTGTGAAGAGTTCGATTTGAATTAAACAGAGGTAAATCTATATACTTATACGTGAAGTCAAGCGCGTCAAGTCTTCTTTTCAGGGGAGTTAGTCTTAACCATTCTCATGACAATTGACCTTCGAGTGTATGATATCGAGACGAGTTTCGGAGAAGCGAAATATAGCCAGAATGCAAATGAAGAACTGTCAGCAAAGATATAAAACTGTACTGTCTACCTCTGAGTAGTAACCAAAACATCATGGCTCTGCAATACAGCAAGTTGTTTTATCTTGTTTTTTTTCAACCAGCTACTCAGTAGAAGTGCGAGGCATAAAAACTACGGCCGATGAGAGAATACCAGATCTACAAAGGATACCAACTGGACTAAAGGGCCCTTGATTAGAAAGTTGCTATTTCTTCGGTTATTCATAACTTGCTTGACAAATTGTCCTATTGTTCTTCTCACAAACGCTCTTGACCAACGTGAACTGATCAACCAGTGCAGGCCAAACTTGATTGTTAACTAAAACGAAAGAAAAGAAATTCTCTTACCAACCCCTGGTCTATCGCATTTGACGTCTTTGATCATTCGACTATATTGTTTTAGAAAATGTGAATTTATAATACGTTGTAAATTTTTCCCCTGCGTTCGAGAATTTTACGAACCGAGGTCATTAAAGCAATTTTTCAGAAATTCCGAACAAAAAAACTTACCAAAAAATTCAAAATATAAGTAAATTAAACCACCAGGAGTAAATGTTGATCGATAGTCTTCAAAAATGCTGGGATGGATATTGAAGAAGTTCAAACACTAGGAGGGGATGGTGTCAGAGAGAAGACTGGCCAGTTTAAGGGACTGGAAGCTCAAGGACTAAGGGGGAGTGTAAGACTGGCCAGTCTAAGGAAATGAAAGTTCAAGGACTAGGAGGGGAAGTGTCACAAAGAAGACTGGCCAGTCTAAGAGAATGAAAGTTCAAGGACTAGGGTGGTGTAAGACTGGCCAGTCTAAGAGACTGGAAGTTCAAGGACTAGGAGGGGAAGTGTCACAAGGAAGACTGGCCAGTCTGGAATGAAAGTCCAAGCACTGGGAGGGGAGGGTGTCAGAGACAAGACTGGCCAGTCTAAAGGACTGGAAGTTCAAGGACTAGGGGGTGTAAGACTGGCCAGTCTAAAGGACTGGAAGTACAAGGACTAGGGGGTGTAAGACTGGCCAGTCTAAGGGGATGGAAGTCCAAGCATCAGGAGGGGAGGGTGCCCGGGGGGGGGGGCAGCTGGGCAAAAGGACCGACGGGTATGTGCGGGTCCTAAGGGTACCTTTTCCAATATGTTGAAAATGCACTGTAAGGGTCGGAAAAACTAGAGATGCACTGTAAGGGTAGAAATTTCAGAAAATTCTTGAAAAATCTAGATATTTTGACCAAAAATGGGGAGGGTGTCAGAGAGAAGACTGGCCAGTCTAAGGGGCTGATGGTTCAATGACTAGGAGGGGAATGCCCAAGAAAACATACTGGCCAGTCTAAGGGATTGGAAGTTCAAAGGGAAGTTTCTGAAAAAAAAACAGAGTGACAAGTCCAAGGGATTAGATGGCCAGTGCACAAGGGCCGAGGAAAAAGTTTAAGAAAAGTTAAAAAAAGATTGGCCAGGCCAAGGGGTTCGATATTCAATTGCTAAAGTTGGAAAGTTTCAAAGACTGACCATTTTATTAAGGGCTGGTATATTTAATCAAGGGTAAGGAGGTCTTGGAGACAAAGACTGGATATAGATATCTGAATTTTGCAACCAGAGTTGGTTAAAATCAGCAATTTGACTTTACGTCTTTAGGTTTTTCCTCGAACAAACGCGATCTACAAAAAGAAAAATTGAGTTGAGTTCTATGATAAATGGTGTTCAGCAAAGCTTCACCTGAGCTGTCTATTGCACATTGAATCATCTGCAGCAAAGCTTTGACTTCTTTTAGATTGACGGTAAGTTTTTGAAGTCACCAGCCATGTTTGCCTGAAAACAAAATAGATAATAGTAACAGGGTTAGAAGATAAAAGATATAAGTTTACTAGAAATTGGGTTTAAAACCACACGATTAAACAGAGGAATGGAAAAGCTTTAGAGCTTTTATCATAGTCTCAGAAATCAGCAATAACCTATACTCATTGCAGGTTTGATTCAAAACAGATTATAGTATTAAAACTTATAACAAAGACTTTTAACTCAAATGATATTGCAAGCGCGCCATGGACTCTCTAGCACTTTGTTCCAGCGACCAATCCTTGCTAGTGAGTACCGAGTAATAAGGTGAAGGAACTGTATGAATATTTATCGAACCAACAAAGGGAAGTCCTTGCCATCCTGTGAAGATACTCCAGTTATATTGTAATACATTTTGTTCAAGTTGATAAACAAGATTCACCACACGATGCAGTACCACCCAATTTAATGTACGAAATGGCAGAAAATCTTGAGTTTCTCCAATCCAACATGGAGGTCCAGAGGGAGGGCATATCATCTACATATTGCTCAATGTAGTGAAAACAAAGGAAACAAAAATAGTCGTTTCTCTCCACTCTAGGTATATCAAGGTTGAAATTACGAAGTCATTCAGCTGCGATTGAAATCATTCCTTCAAGTATGGTAACTGTTGTGTTGTGTTTTTACCCTCTTTTGACACCTTCCTTTGATTGTGTAATTTCCGTTCTTCAAACACGATAATATGACTAATTCTCTGATAAGTATCCGAAGCCAAAATTGAATGAGTGTCAACGTTATTGTGAAAATCTCATCATGATCGAATCCTTCTTTGTAAATGAAGTAGAATAACTTACCAAACCGTTACTGTGTCTGTCTGAGACACGATGACAGAAGGACTATATATTTATTTTTCTTCTTCCGGGATATTGTCTTATCCAATGCGAGGTTGACGATCATTTGAAAGGTGGAATTCCAATTTAAGGAGTTCTTGAGATCACACTTTTCAGGCTATGTCTTCTTTTTTGGTGCACACATACTAATTCTTTTTTAAATTTATAGGCTACGATAACTAATAAACATCCTATCTGATTCGTTGGATGCTTTGAGAAATCATGTACAAATACAGCATGTTGTGGTCCTGGTACATCTCATTTGTTTAATAAATTCAGATCAAAAGTAATGTTTTTGAGTTCCTATTTCTTGACATGCTCGGCGCATGCGCAGTTAGAAAAATTGAATATCTCCTATTCTGGAGCTGATTAAGGGATAATATTTGGAATATACATTAATTGAGTGATTAGAGATTAATCTGAGGATTTATAGAATGCGACTATTAGTATTTGGCTCAAAAATCTAATTTTTCTTCATTATGGTCTAATTAGCCTGTATGAAATAGGCTAATTTGCTTATTCTAGGCTAATCAGCTGATATTCCGAGATGATAGGCTAATTTGAAGTTATCCCTGCCTGTTAGTCCTAGCATATTTAAAAAAATAGCCCCCAAACAAGAAAACAAGATTTAGCCCGTCCTCACTATAAAGCTCAGAGTCATGCATTCTGTGAATATTCGCATCTGATAACTTATAACAAGTTCCTTGGTAGCCGTGTTAAAAACGAATACCTTCCATAAGTTTCCAATTTAAGCTAAAACGACAATCGATAATTAGCAGAAATAATGAAATGAAATTTACCGCTTATGATCTCATTAGATTTAGATTTCAGCCCATAATTATGGTTGGCATCTAAACTTAATGAAGAAAAAAAAAGAACCTCAACTTCTTCAGCCCTCAGTTACTTGAAAAAATACCTGGTTGTAAGCCATCCTCGATATCCAGACAGCTGATATACATGTTGTCGAAATCGAAAGCATCTACTTGTGAGGGCGAATGGATAGCTTTGACGTCAATACGGCCGTCAAAGGTGGTTATGTGTGCGTTCTGGTTGCTTTTGCTACTGGCAAGGCGATTCGATCTGGCGGCTGTAAATCAAGAGAACAAAGAAATATATAGAACAAGTGCTTTTGAGGAATTAAGACGAAGCATAGTGACCGAAAACTGCCTAGAGACTCTTAACGTTACGCCCTTCTTGGACAGAGTACAATTAAACGGCTCCAATGGGTCAATAGAATGGCAGGTTAGCGACCCTTAGGGTCACGGTCTTCAATCGCGGTTGACATTTATCTCAACCTCCAAGCAGATCGCACCGGAAACAACCGTCAATCATAAATATTAGAACCCAGTCGCTTTTTCTTTCATTTTCAAGCAAAAGGTAACGCGGTTTTGATTGTTTTGGCTGAATAACCAAGTCAGATCCAAACATTCGCCATATCCCTCCCTTTAGAGCAGAGCGTGGTATGTGCAGAATAGATGATCTATTAGAATAGATGATCTATTAGAGAAAATGACCGTCTGTGAATTCTGAGGAACTGATAAGAAAGGCGTAATCTCAAAAATAACTTTTATAATAATAATAATAATAAAAACGATATATTTCACAGTATCTCCAAAGTTTTACAATTGGCTCTTCACCTGGAAATTGAGTATGATAAATATATATGTAGCGTATACAAAATATGATGTTTATTAAAATACTGAGACCGGTTGTAACTAGAGACTAGAAGGCTAAAAGTTGGTAAAGCCAAGTACGTTCGATCAAATACCGTTGTAGAGTAATATGAGCCTGGCAAAAGTAGACTGAGTGAATGTAGTGCTAGTGGCTTGTGCAAGACCGGTGTAAAACCAAAGTTTGAATTTAGATTAAGCTATAAAATACTACAAAATTGATACAACTATTGATAACAACTAATAGAACTAATTCCTCCATGGACAGTAAAATAAAGTACGACCAGACCAGGACGCTAGGTAGGCTGTTAGATCTAGGAAATTAGTAGAGTAAATACGATTGACGAGGGATGTAAGAGTGACACAAGAGTATGACTTTGAATTGCAGAATGTCCAGGAGTAGTAAATATATAAAATATCATTAGAATAAACTCAAAACTAATTAAAATCAATTAAACAAATAGGGGATAGTTGCTTTAAAGAATAATGACCGGAGTGTAACTACTGCTACTGGCTATGGAATAGGGATAAGTTAATCAATACGATGGAAAATGACTAAGAGATACAAGGCGTTAAAGGATTTGGAGTTAGATGTGGCAACGTCCCAGCTAAAAACGATAAGCAATATAAAAAAATACTAAATAATGAAATATTTATTAAAAGTGAGAAAGTATGTTGTTATAAAGTTGACGATCGTAAAGAATAGCAGAGTTGGTTATCACAAGGTTAAAACTCTCGCAAGTCTATTATTAAGTTGTCAAAAGGATAGTTATTGTTAAATTGGAATCAAGTCATGAGCAGAGTAAAATCCCAAGGAAATAGCTGGACTTTGAGATTCAAGACATGAAAATCCTTTAAATTCATACAAGGCTCCTAGCGAGACCTTGATCCAAAAATACCTTTCAGTTTCACTACAAAATATGTTATAATCTAATTCATCCCGACATTTTTGGGGAAGTCCATTGAATATACGCGAAGAGTCGTATTCAAAACTACCCATAACTTTTGCGAATTAGTACTAGTAATCTCATAGTTATGAGGAAAATTCGTGATAAATTTCCCGAGGTCTATTTTGAAATTTCCCTAGTGCAACAAGTAATTACAGTAATTACAAATTAACGTAAGCAAAAGACGTCAATCGAATTTGAATCAACCATGAGATTATAAAATGAACTATAAAAAAAAGAAATATTAATCGCATACCTGGTGTAGTTAATGTGGTCGAGTTGAAAACAGCGCCTGAAGTGAGCGGCATTGCAGCGGAAGAAGCTGCTTGCATGTCATTGTAGAAAGACGAAGAACCTGCGAAATTAAAAAAATAAGTCAAGGTTATCTTTTAGAATCCTTTGACCCATCGCAATAAATCGTTCATATCGTCAATATTTCAACGTTTTAGAGCTTACGGGTTTACGTTCATGTCGGCGCATCAAACGGCGACTACCAATTCTCTGCAATGAGAAATAAGCTTAGAGGTTTTTCACTTTTCAAAAGAGGGCCTTTGCGTAATGGATCTCCTCCACATATTCGAACATTTGCTTCAATAATGCGGAAGTTACGTAACTTAACAAGAGATGAGAAACCTCTAAAAAATGGCGCAGTTTGCCGAAAATGCGCTATCGGGTATTATATAAACTAGAAAAGACAACATGTAATACAAAGATACGAATAGAAGATAACTTACTATCGTTTTACTGAAGAAACGGATGGCTGAAGTTACGTAACTTAACAAGATGTGAAAAACCTCTATATAATAGCGTAGTTTGCCGACAATTCGTCATCGAAATATCATATAAATCATATAAACTAAAAAAGACAAAATATAAAACAAAGGTTTTAAGAGACTTACTATCGTCTTCCTGTAGAAACAGATTCATCCCGTTATCCCTGTCACCATCAACCCTATCATCATCCTCGTCAAACGGATTCAACCCCGATTCCCCGGTTTCCAAAAACGGGTTACCTTCATCTTCAAATGGATTGGAAGTTTCGGGTTGTGTCTGTTGTTGAGTTTTTTGTTGCTTTTTTTCGTTGTTAGCCGATTCTTCTTTCTCGCGTAATTCTCGTAATTCTTTTACGCGCTTCAGAGCTTTCGATTTTTCGAGCATGATAATCCTGTGAAGCGCCTCTTTGCATTTCTCTTGAAATTCCATTTTACGAGCGGACGATTGTGTTTTGAGGACTTCACTTTCGATGGTTTGAATATTTGGATTACAACCACTGCAAGATAAGATGGGTAAGGTTTTTAGTACAGCCTTTCTAACTTTGGATCCTGTCTGCACAAAGTTGCAGTTCTTTCAGTTGTTCAGACAGTGAATGATTTCAAAGAGATTTTGTTGATCTCAGTGAAGAAGAGAGGATACAAAAGCAAGGCATTATAAGATTGGAATAAAGTCTTTTATTGTAATGGAGTATTTCAGAAAAGAAAACATCTTGCCCTAACGTTGAGGAGATCATTTTGGGAACATTAGAATTAGATTCACTGGATTTTTTATCGAAATTTCAGATCATCCTGTTTTTTTGGAAAATTTCTGAGGAAACATCGAATTCTTGTCTAAATTTCAGGTAATTCCCCTGCTTTTTGCTTAGTTTAAGAAACCTCCTTGACTTCTCCTCCTGTAATTTCCGCCTGGAGTTTCTAGGTTTTTAAGTCCTTATTGGCTCCCTTCTTTTTCTGGAATAGCCTTTCCAGAACGTCGTAACCGTAACTCCGTAACCGTAACAATTTGATTGTCGAGTTATAAAATCTACTAACAGAAGCAAAAACATCTCTTCATAATCATGTCCGCCACAAGTTCAAATTCTATCTACCTTTTGAGAAGTTTATCGACCAGTTAAACAAGACCATTTCTAGCGGCCGAATGAAGAGGTGATTCCCCTGCTTTATTGACGTGGTTGACTGAAGCACCGTGTTCGGTCAAAAACAAGCCAGCTAATTGGTTGTTTGACGCTGCTGCTTGATGGAGCAAGGAATCACCTAAAACATGAAAGATGTAGAAAGATGATTTGCTGCTTGATGGAGCAAGGAATCCCCTAAAACATGAAAGATGAAAGATGATTTGGTGGTTAACACTTTTGATTATTTGTGACAGTCGTAGCATAAAGGCTACGGCGAGCGTCCTCGGTCGAGTCTTACCAAAGACGTGAAAATAGTTCTTGATGCTAAAGATTTCAGAAAAGTGTAAATTCAAAATTTTTGGTGGAGAAAAAATCTCCGTTTTTTCATATTCATTTTTCATCTTCATTTTCAAAATGTTTGAAAGATTTGGAAGGTTCAAAATCTTCCGCTTAAGATTATCTTTTCAAGAGGCGACATTACTTTTAATTATATCTTCTCTCCTTCAAGAGCAATAGCGAGTTTATGTATTCGAGAACATCGAGGGGGGCGGTATAAAGCAAAGCTGACATGGGGCCGAAATCGCCGTCCACTTTGCTCGATGACGGTAAAAACACCAAGATACCGTCGTCTGTTTAGGTGAGCAAAGGTGATATAGAGCCGTACATCAACTATCGACTTTGTTTTGTAAGGATTTCACTTACCTGTTTTCTCAGAGGCTTCTTCTTCGATTTTGTTTCCGCTGACAAGAATAGCCATCCATAAAGGAACGTGCCCATTGTTGTCGCGTATTTCAAGGTCAATACTGAAAGAAGAAAAGTTGGCACATTTACACTCAAGTGATTTGTTTTTAGTGACCGGGTGGCTCAGTCGGTAGAGCATTCAGCTTATAATATAAAGATTGTGGGTTCGATTCCCCGGTCACTGCCAACTCATTGAATGAGTAGCTTATCTGATTCAAGCATCCAAGCTACTGTGAGCTGTGGAGTAGGTGTGGCGCTCTTCCTCACTCCCGGCTCCACCGATAGTCACCACATGAATACACTTACCTACTTACATTGTTTTTTATTATAAAGAAATCAAGAACGTATCTTATGCTGACAAAGCATAATAGACATAAAGATTTTATCAAATTTATGCATCGAGAGCGCTAGGTCTACTTTCCCTCAAATACTTTTGATGATGTAGCGCCGTTAAACGTTAATTTCTAACATTGCAATGGCTTCATCTCGGGTACCAATTCCAAAAAAAACTCGATGGCGGATATAGCTTGGTCCAGGGATATATAAAGGTTAGTGGGAGCGTATCTCTAGACCGATGTTGAAAGAATAAATATGGTACATTTACACTCATACCATTGTGTGTTTCGATGATATAGAAAAGAGGCGTATCGTTTCATATGCTGACAAAGCAGAATTGAAACAATAATTTTATCAAATGTATGCTCCAGTACTCTGTACCAGAGTGTATCTCACGTTTATCGCTTCATGTAGTACACTCTGTGCGCATTGTCTGTTTGATAAAAAAATTCCCGCATGGAAACCTCTGCGATGAAGTATGATTTATAAATAGCAACACTTCTCTCGTCGTCTTCCCTCTCTCACAAACACTCCATCGCAGCGGTCGGTTTGAAAAATATCAAATGAGAAAAGACAATAACAACAGGAGACCCTCTATGGCAATAAATTTGGAAATTAGCTGTAATGGGTCAGTGCATAGACAAATGCTCCAGAGGTGGCGAAATCCGTTTCCTCTTTTGTTCGACTAAGAAAAGATTTAAGTCTAAAAGAACATCGGAAAATAATTTTCTAAAACACAAAAACCATTTTTGGAATCAGTTCATTCTGTTTGTAATAATAGAATTGTTTGGTTAAATGGCAGCCGTTCATCTCAAATTAAAAAAGAAAAAGAAAAATGAAAAAAACATGCGGATAAGGTTGAGAATCTAGCAGTGGAAAATGATTGAACAGTGTAGGCGGAAGGGTGTGATTTGGCACCCTTGAACCGCCCAGTAGTCATGATATCTTTGTTAGATAAATATATTTGACATATCATAGCAACAAGACAAGCTTTTGACGGCTTATTAGTTACGTTGTATATTTGACGTCAATTTACTACTTTGAACTAGTTTTATCTACTTTGACGTCAAAAAAACTTTTAAAATGTGTACAACAGCTTTGAAAACTTCCTTTTCTACAAACAACTCAACGAAACAAGATGCCAGTCTTAACGCAACATTTTCATTCGAAGTAAACGCTCAAACTTCATCGAATAATTCCAGCGTTCAATATAACACATTTTAAACAACGAGGCACGGACCATAAGACCGCTTTTTAAACATTTCAATACAAACAAAATGTCTGGTCTCTCCACTCACAAAACCAGCTCAGCGGGTAAATATGACACTGAACAACACCCGCAAGGGCTGAAGACCAACAAACAAAAACTGATGGATGCTTCCCGCAGTGTCATCAACATGGATTCTGGCATCAGTCCAAACCAACACGAAATCATATTACGACACCTGGAGAAACTCGAGAAGAGCTCCCAAGGGAACATTCCAAATTCACACATCACATCATGTGGATCACTCAGCAGCCGACAGACATCAATCGAGCGCTTAGCTCAAGATTTAACTAAATCCACCTATGACAATACTTCAACTGCCCAACTTCTACAGTCGTTGTCAGTTCTTCAGGGTGAGAGATCGGACATTCCTGCTATGAGGAAAGACATCGATTCTCTAAAACGCTCAGTCGATAGCACGCACACCATCTTGAAACATTTGTGCGTTGTGGTGATGGAGGGGAACAAATCATCCGGTGCTGAACCACCATCGGCGCCCAATGGCGTTCCCTTTGAAGAACACAAGAGGGTGGTGTCGGAAAAAGACGTCCAAATCCAGCGAATTAAACAACATGCTGAGACTATGGTAAGTTTTTTTGATTCCTTAAATTTTCAATAAGATCACATCGAGAATAACAATAATTATTCTTTTTTGGTATTCTATCATTTTACTATACTAGTGCTTTAGAAGCTGTCAACTTATAATTATATTTGAAGCGTCCCCTCACTTGTAGCACAATGAGCCTTCGTTACCCAAAGAAGATTTTGAAGCTTAGAAGTGGTATTCAGTTTCTGTGTTATTTCCATACTCAGCTCACTACTTAAATTAAAATACATTGATAGAACAAGGAAGTCTTTTGTTGGGCTTGCCGTGGTAAAGTGGTAGTCTCCCTTGGCTTCTGTGCAGGAGGCCAGGGTTCGATTCCCACTCGAGGCAGTTCACTTGGCAAGTGAACGTTCCTTTGCCCGGGTCAACCCATGCCATGTGAGAGGAATTGGGTAGTCAGTTCAAAGTGCTGACGGGACGCTCATTAGTAAGCGTCTATCGTTCCGAGAATAGGCCTCTAAAGCTTCCTGCAACCTCAACCGAATAGAAATAGAAATTGTTTTCGTTATTTCTCAGTCCTGTAGATTAGTGTAAATGTACACGGCGCAGTAGTGTATGTAGATATAAAACTAGATTGTCGTCCGGGATTCTTACTCGAGAGGGTTGTGCTCACTTGGCAAGTGAAAGTAACTTCGCCCGTGTCAACCCGTGTCATGTGATAGGAAATTGGGTAAACAGAAACTCAAGTAACCTTTCTGGATCGATCACATAAAACCTGTTGATAATGTTGCGAATTTGCTAAAATTCGCGAAATTAAATGGTCGTAAAAAAAATGAATATTGTTGATTTGCAAAATTAAATTCCGGCGAAATAAAAAAAATTTCGCGAATGGCCTGACTCGTGCAATCTAGTTTTACTAGATATTTAAAAGCACTCTTGTCTCCCGAATAGACGGAGGGGGGTCCGAATAAGCAGGGGGTAGGAAAATTTTCTAAATTCTAATAAGTGGGGGGGGGGAGACAAAAATTCATCTATTCGGGAGACAAGAGTAGCATTAACTTTTTTTAAATTGATAGTTTTTTTCTCAAAATCAGGAATACTGTTTAATAACGTGACTTCCTTAGTAGGAAAATTGCATTGCACTTTTCTAGTCAATCAGGCATTATCAACATTAAATCAAAGTCAGTTTATTTGAAATATTATTCGAATTACTTTTTCAAACCTACTGCTCAAAATTCAAGTTAGAGCATCCTCTAAACAATCCTGAAAAAATCCTCGACAAACCTGTATACTTTTTTTTTTGGTGCACCCGGTATATTTTTTAACTCTTAGTGTTTCGAGCACTCTAGTGGCAACACGCTCGCTTACCGCGGCCTGATATGTCCTGGGCAGGAACACGTGTCCGCGGAAAGATGAAACACAAATGTAGGAGTGCTCTTGTGAAAAATTTAAAATACCCTTACATTGAAGCGATAAAGTAACTTCAATATAGTTAAGCCATACGAATGCTAAAAATAGTTTGCACTCTACCGCAAAGACTCGGGAAATGCCTCTAGAGTTTTGGCTGGAATTTGCTTAGTTTGATTTAGTAATAGACTAAAAATGCCGTGCACCGAGAGCAAATCTTCCTTGTAAATTAATTTCCAGTCCTTTAAAGAGCCGATCGCTCCGCTAAGGTCTGATATGCATTATGTTACATTCTTTTATAGTTCGACGAGTATCGATGCCACATCGAGAAACTCAAGGATGAAAAGGCATTATTGGCTGGCGAAGTGATAAGCCTTAAAGCAACAATGTCTAATGTCTTTACGGCTGAGATAGAAGCGAGGAATCTAACCATCGCCTCACAATCACAACACATTGATAAGTTGAGCACGGAATGCTCGAAATTGATTTTCTTATTGGAGGAAGCCAAACACCAATTAAGAGAGAAATCGCTTGTCAAAAGGTATGTGATTCTTTTTTGAACTCGTTAACATCTAAGTCTACCATTATGACTTGACTCGATTAATTGTTGTCGAATAAAAACGACCTTCCAAAGGTTATTTCACTATCGCAAACTGTAATGGGTAATCAGGACCACTGCGCGCTAATGACGACTTACTATTGGTCCAAAATTTTGAAATATTTTGAAGATTTTTGCGTCTAGCTAATCGTAAGTGGTTATTAGAGTGTAACCAGTCCTGATTGCCAATTCATTTCGACTGTGAAATGCATCTATTCAGTTGAGTTTCAAAATTAGATTAAACAACAGTATAAATTGCAACGTTGCGAACTAAAATCTAGAAAATAATACCTCATCAGGGGAAAAAAGTCGAGGAAAATAATTAACGAAAACTTTAAAAGGGTGACGAAATTTCCCCCGTACAAAAAATTCCCCGATATATCATCAGCCGACAAAGCTTTTTTTAGATTATTATCCATTTCTTATTATCACTAAATTGTTTTACGCCTTCACCGGAATTGGGATTTTAAAAATCGATATAAGAAGATTTATTTTCGGGATAGTGAAATATTTGTTTTGTAGAGTTTAGTCCGATTGAGTGACTAAATTGTAAATTTTTGAATTGTGACGAGTTTAACATTTTGGTCTAGGAAAAGCGACAAAATTAGAATTAAAGGTTTTCTACGGGAATAAAAGGACCATATTTTAGGCAGTGTCTTCATGCTAAATCAGATAAATTAAACTACTTTTTTATGCAACGATATCCTGCAAAACTCACATTCTAGTGCTTTTGTAAACAAAAAAATAGCAAAGTTGATTTCGAGCAAATTTACAATCGAATGTTTTGATTATAAGATAGAAAACGTTCTATTTATTATAAACATAAAAACAGTCGAAAGAGTATCAGTAAAAGTCCCTTTGCTTGAGGAATGTTTTTTTACTCGATGTATTTTCATTATTTCAAAAAAAAATTCTAATCTTGTGGCACTTGTTTTTGCTACGTCAGCATCATCAGACCTTTAAATCAAAACAAAACCTTTAAGGGACGAATTTTTCCCCGTCAATTTTTTCCCTTACTAATTAGAACCTAAACGTTTTCCCCGGTAGAGTAAGTGGGTTTATCTTTTGTTTTAAATGACAAGGTTCGTTATCTTTTCCTTTGTAGCAAGATGTCTGGAACTTTTCCATCCTCCGCTAGTCAACAGACACAAACTGAACACGTTGAACACGTATCATCAGTTAGTGATGTCCAGCAAACCAAATCTGCCCACATGGAGGACGTATCATCAGTCTGTGATGTGGAACGAACCAAATCTGCCCACATGGAGAACGTAGCACCAGTCTGTGATGTGGAGCAAACTAAATCTGCCCATATGAAGGACGTAGCACCAGTCTGTGATGTGGAAGAAACCAAATCTGCCCACATGGAGGACGTATCATCAGTCTGTGATGTGGAGCAAACCAAATCTGCCCACATGAAGGACGTAGCACCAGTCTGTGATGTGGAGCAAACCAAATCTACCCACATGGAGCACGTATCATCAGTTAGTGATATGGAGCAAACCAAATCTGCCCACATGGAGGATGTAGCACCAGTCTGTGATGCCCAGCAAACCAAATCTGCCCACATGGAGGACGTAGCACCAGTCTGTGATGTGGAGCAAACCAAATCTGCCCACATGGAGGACGTATCATCAGTTAGTGATGTGGAAGAAACCAAATCTGCCCACATGGAGGACGTAGCACCAGTCTGTGATGTGGAGCAAACCAAATCTGCCCAAATGGAGCACGTAGCACCAGTCTGTGATGTGGAGCAAACCAAATCTACCCACATGGAGGACGTAGCACCAGTCTGTAATGTCCAGCAGACCAAATCTGCCCACATGAAGGACGTAGCACCAGTCTGTGATGCCCAGCAAACCAAATCTGCCCACATGGAGGACGTATCATCAGTTAGTGATGTCCAGCAAACCAAATCTGCCCACATGGAGGACGTAGCACCAGTCTGTGATGTGGAGCAAACCAAATCTGCCCACATGAAGGACGTAGCACCAGTCTGTGATGCCCAGCAAACCAAATCTGCCCACATGGAGGACGTAGCACCAGTCTGTGATGTGGAGCAAACCAAATCTGGCCACATGGAGGACGTATCATCAGTTAGTGATGCCCAGCAAACCAAATCTGCCCACATGGAGGACGTTGCACCAGTCTGTGATGTGGAGCAAACCAAATCTGCCCACATGAAGGACGTAGCACCAGTCTGTGATGCCCAGCAAACCAAATCTGCCCACATGGAGGACGTAGCACCAGTCTGTGATGTGGAGCAAACCAAATCTGGCCACATGGAGGACGTATCATCAGTTAGTGATGCCCAGCAAACCAAATCTGCCCACATGGAGGACGTTGCACCAGTCTGTGATGTGGAGCAAACCAAATCTGCCCACATGAAGAACGTAGCACCAGTCTGTGATGCCCAGCAAACCAAATCTGCCCACATGGAGGACGTAGCACTAGTCTGTGATGTGGAGCAAACCAAATCTGCCCACATGGAGGACGTAGCACCAGTCTGTGATGTGGAGCAAACCAAATCTGCCCACATAGAGCACGTAGCATCAATTAGTGATATCGAAAAGACACAACCTGACCATTTGAGTGACTCTCCCTCTAATGACACTAATGCCCAGACTGGGTCGTCATCCAACAAAGATACCGTCGAATCTGCACGGCAAAATCAGAAACCACGTCGTACCATGTGGTATACATTATTGAATGATTTTTTTGAAAGATTCTACTAAAATCAAAGTTTTCAAAAGCAATTGTATCGAAATGTGAAGAAAGGAACGAAAAAAAATTGTTTCTATATTCTATTCTCTCTGAAGATCATCAATTAAGTAAAAGAAACTAGCAGAGAAACAGAACAATTCATGTCCTTTGGACCTTATGCTTATATTATTGCTCGACTCATTAAATATCTCATCGGGAAAAGGTGGACAGGACTTTTGAAACTAACAGCATCTTATCCGCCCAAAGCCTCAAAAGTTTTGGCCTCCTTGCTGTTGGCATAATTAAGTAGCCTCCAATATGAAGAGCATGAGATTCAAAGTGTATGAATATATCCTGATCCCTGCTAATGGCTTTTGCCTTTTTGATGATACCACAGTGAGTTAGAATATCGAAACAAAGTTTCTTTGTTTATTTCTTTGCATATTGATACGATTGCTGTGTATATTGTACATAATTTTTCTTGTCATATCCGCTACTATTATTTTCTTTGAATAAATTTATAAAAATCTAAAATTGTTCTTAATAAACTTATTTTTCTAACCTATTTTCGGTTTCTCTTCGTATTTTAAGGGGTAATTAGTCCAGCACCGATCTATTCTATCATTTTAACGTTTGTTCTTGAAGACCAACGAAACATGGATCTACCTAGCCTGTACCAAATCATGTGATAATTTCGTAGACCAACGAAGCATGGATCTACTGCTAGCCTGTACCAAATCATGTGATAATTTGCATGGAAGGGGATTATAGGCTCTAGTCATATAACGTCCGCTGTGCGGGGCCATTGAATTGACAAACACAGATAGTGATATTTCAACATCATTTGACCATAGATTTATAAAGCCTGAAGGGCTAGATGTCGTGCTTTAAGCTCTTCTAAGCAAAGAAAAGTGAATATCGCAAAAAATATTTCTGCTATTGTTTTCGAAAACCCGCGAAGGTTCTGATTGGTCAAGCGCTGAAATTATATTGTAATGTCACGTGACTTAGGTAGGATTTACCAGTAGCGGCCTGGCTTAATATTCTTGGTGGTGCAAACTATTAAATTGGCGCCCCTGGTATTTTTGTATTTTTGTCCTTATTTGCGCCCTCCATACTGCCTCCATCATTAAGTGAAAATACTGCACTGTAAGAGCAGTGACTGGTTGAAAGTAACGCCCCTAATCTTTGAAATGGGAATTTTATACCTGGTAAGTCGATTCAGTCTATATTTTTGCTTTCTAAAACTCTTATCAGAAAAATTACCAGATAATCTTTAAACTTTTGCGCCGCTGGTCTTGCTCTACTCTCTATTAAAGATCAATGGCTGAAATAGGGCAAAAATTCAGACGTTGGGAGGAAGGGTTCCTTGTAATTCTGGCGCCGCAGGCAAAAAAAATTGGTGTAAGAAAGGTCAAACAGCTTAAAAGATCTTCTAAAACGGAGAAAGTTAGTCAGTATAAGACCACAAAAACCACAGCGAGAATCAACAAGTTTTGATCATTTTGGCAATCTCTCATTTTGGGGGTGAGCATTCTCTTCAACCCCTGGTGGATACACAACACTTCTCTTACTTCTGATTCAATATTGATAAAAGTTTAACAATAATGTTTTTGTGTGAAAAACATAGAAATATAAGGAAAAAATCCAATAAAAATCTGCAAAAACGGCGATTTCCGGCATATTTTCAACCTGAAAAAATGTTTTCTCAAAAATCGAACTCGGCCATGTTTTGAGCATTACGAATACGCATCTTTCTGAAAAAAATCAGAAAAAACTAAGAATGAAAATTCGAGAAAATGTCAAAAAACCGGTTTTTCCGGCATATTTCCGGCATTTTCGGCCGGAAAAAAATGTTTTTCGAAAATCGGGCTCCGTCACTTTTTAGGTATTGTCATATTGCATCAGTGTGCAAAATTTCATAAAAAAATATAAAGTGCAGCTCGAGAAATTCAAGAAATACTGTCTTTCCGGATAAAATATGTTGTTCCGGCGACTTTTAAAATAGTTCCGGCTTCAAAAATCAATTTTATTGAAAATTGAAACATGCTTGATGGTGGGCATTGCTATTAATAATGTTTTTGAATGAAAAAACAACCAATTGTAAGGAAAAAGTCCAATGAAAATCTAGAAAAAAGGCGATTTGTGGCATATTTCAGGCATTTTCCGCCGGAAAAAAATGTTTCTCAAAAATCAGACTCGGCCATGTTTTGGGCATTGTTAATACGCATATTTGAGCAAAAAATCAGAAAAAACTAATGATAAAATCTCGAGAAAATGCCAATAAAACAGTTTTTCGGCATATTTCCGGCATTTTCGGCCGGAATTGAATTCTTTTCGAAAATCGGGCTCCGTCATAATTTAGGTATTGACATTTTGAATCAGTGTGCAAAATTTGTAGTAGTAATCTCATGGTTATAAGGGAAATTCGAGATAAATTTCCCGAGGTCAATTTTGAAATCTTTTGAAATTTCCCGAGTGCAACGAGGGAAATTTAAAACATTTCGAAATTTGACCGAGAGTAATTTATCCAGAATTTCACGAAAACAACCATGGGATTCCTGGTTAATCTCATGGTTTGGATTGAAATTCTAACAATTCTGAAAGACGTCAAATTAACACTGGAAATCAATCTGAAAATTTAAAAAGAGTTGTCAAAAAAGTCATAGAAACGCAAATCGAGTTTTAATTGGATAGTATTCCATTTACTTAAGCCTTTGAAGTTAATGAGAAAGTTGAAAAAGGTGATGAATTTCCAAACGATGGAAATTTCACTGTTGCGGGAAATTACAAAATCTAGGAGGGAAATTACAAAAGCTAGGAGGGAAATTACAAGTTCGCGGGAAATTACAAATTAACGTAAGCAAAAACGTCAATCGAATTTCAATCAACCATGAGATTACATGAAAAATTATAAAGTACAGCTCAAGAAATTCAAGAAATACCGTTTTTCCGGCGAAAATCGGCTGTTCCGGCGATTTTTAGAAAGTTCCGGCTTCAAAAATCAATTTTATTGAAAATTGAAACATGTTTGATGGTGGGCATTGCTATTAATAATGTTTTTGAATGAAAAAACAACCAATTATTTGGAAAAAGTCCAATGAAAATCCAGAAAAACGGCGACTTCCGGCATATTTCCGGCATTTTCGGCCGGGAAAAATTTTTGCCATGTTTTGGGCATTGTTCATACGCATCTTTGAGCAAAAAATCAGAAAAAATTATTGATGAAATCTCGAGAAAATGCCGAAAACCAGTTTTTCCGGCATATTTCCGCCATTTTCGGCCGGAAAAATTTTTTTTTCGAAAACCGGGCTCCGTCACATTTTGGGCATTGCCATTTTGCATCGTTGTGCAAAAAATTAGAAAAAACTAATGAGCCGATCCCGAGAAAAGCTTGCAACTGACGAACGGACGAACGAACGAACGGACAAGGGTTAATTTAAAGGACTACCTTAAGGTAGGTCCAAAAAGTAATATGCCACATAAGAAAATTCGTAAAGTCTGTAGGAAAGATCCTGCAATTCAAAATAAATTCACCACACAGAAAAAATAAGGAGAATCAAGCCTCTATTTTATTTAGAACATCGCAAAGTATATTATAAAACCATTAACTATACTCTTGGTCTCATGCAAGAGGGTTGAATTTATAAAGAAGACGTACATTAATATCTTGAGGAAGGATTCGAATACGTTATACATTGCTTGCAAAAGGTCTGGCAAAAGAACTGAAGCAATTTCATGGAATGGGGATGGTTCACCAAAATTTGAAACCTGGAAATATTTCCGTTCCAATATGCATCTCGTGGGTTAAAACGATCAAGACGAATTTAATTCCAAAACCAATCATGTGTGAATGCGTAAATAAATTTCACACGCACCTAATGCTATGGCTTCTAAGACAATTACAAGATTTTAACAGGGATACTGTAGTCAGTAATACACTAGAGAAATTTCATCCAAAAAGAGACATCATCTAAGAAAGTCGCAGAAGAGATGACACTCACCGGAATGGTAAAGAAACCGCAAAAAGACAAAAGTCAATTAATTTGGCTTCTTTGAGAATTGCTAAAATTTAGAGAGCGAAAGTACAAGAACTGGATTAAAACGCTGGTCACCCTACCCTATGGGGTGGGGCGTACGGGATATAGGTACATCGGTATTGGCCTTTTCTTAGATCGGTAAATCGGTATTAGAGGAAAAGATGATCGGTTCTCGGTATTTTAAGATCATCTCGGTATCGGTAAAAGACCCTTTTTATGTCGGTATTTCGGTATTTTTGGTCAACTGTCGGTATCACATCAAAGATCATTATCCAATTCGCCCCAAGACCAATTTTAGTGAGATAAATTTTAAAATCGTGCAATTTTTTTCGCTCGCTTCGCTCGCAATAAAGTTCTTTCACAAGCAAACCAATACACTCTTCTCGAGATGCATAAAAGCATTGCAGGCCTCGTTTTCAAATAATCTTGCTTAAGTAACTCAAGTGAATCGTTATCTTTTGTGAATGCGCGTGCTTTTGTTTTAAAACTTCCTTTTGGGAACGCATTTACGTCTACGTAAATTGAATGTTGAATAATTATTCTGCTTGCGAACGAGGCTTGCAATGCTTTTTATACATCTCGAGAAGAGTTTATTTGGCAAACACAAAATTTAAAACAAAAAATATAAATTTTTTGCTCGCTTCGCTCGCAGTAGCTTCTTCGAAATAATCTTGATAAGTATCAAATTCATGGCTTTTTAAAGAGCTTTTGTTATTTGGTTGACTTTCCAAAATTTTCTATTTGGCCATAGCCTCCTTTACTATTCGAATATATGAACGATATGTTCTGAGCGGTGATCTACTAAACAATCCCTCCCTCATACGCAAATTAGTACAAATTAAGGAACACTCAGGGAAGTCAATTTGAATTTGAAATCATTCCTGCAATTTTGATAAGGCAAGAGGCTCAGCCATAGGGGTCTGCTTGACACGTGAATGACTACAAAATTAGTACAAATTAAGGAACACTCAGGGGCGCCAATTTGAATTTGAAATCATTCCTGCAATTTTGATAAGGCAAGAGGCTCAGCCATAGGGGTCTGCGGCCTGCGGCGCCAATATTACAAAGACAACTCTCTGCGACATGAAATTTTATGCTTTCTGTACTTTTTGTTACCTTATTCTTGCTAACTTTGAACTTGCTTAGAGCAAAAAACGAGAGAGACCATGCCTCTGCTAGGGTTTACTCAATCCATCTCGATGAACAATGACGCAAATTTTTCTTGCTCGTTTCGCTCGCATTTCCTAAATGTTTCTAAAATGACCTAAATTTTAACTTCGAATTTAGGTATACGAATGAGACCAAAAAGGGGGAGCAAGAATAAGCCTACAAGGGGGCGACTTAAGCCAAAATTCAACTTTGCCTCCCCAGCCTGTACCTACCCAGCACGCTACTGTTTGGTGATCCTTATAGAGACTTTGGATGATGATAAACCCAACATTTATCGTCCACACATACCAAGCACTCATTTTTTTTGCCTAACTACCCCCTCCGGAGGACGAGTACCTGAAAAATGGGGAAAAATTGATCGGTATCGGTATTTGAACGAAAAGTTTATCGGCATATCGGTAATTGAGAGAAAAAGTGATCGGTATATCGGTATTACGAAGTCCCGTACGCCCCCACCCTATCATGGGGAATATAGAAAAATGCAGACGTTGAGCTGGGTCTTTCAAAAAGTATGAAAAACGACAAAAGGCGTAAATCAATAACCATGAGTTGTTTCAACAATCCATTAGATGATTAAAAAAGATCTCGATATCTAAACAACAGAGAAACAACCTCAAAAAATAACTTAAGCTTCAATTCATAGGAATTCTTAGGGTGCTAAATAGGGCGTTGGATTTTGTGATCAATTCAGAAATGTTGCCTTCCATTGTACAATAGGCCAAGTCGGGAATCTGATTGTAGTTGGTTTAAGACAAAACGATACAGATGGGAAACTTGGACACTAAAGTAAAAAAAACTTTTCATCTGAATTTTTATTTCAAGTAGTTCAGTGACTGTTTAAGGTTACGACTTACAGACTTATACAAAATAATTATAAATCCTTTCATCTTGTCGGATCCTAGTACGAAATCTGGCCCTGCAAGCAACGATCATTGGCTCCCTGGTAGAACAGTATAAATATCAACATTTGCGTGAAAACATAACATCATATAATAACCAAAATAACATAGGTGCGCAGGTGAAGTGTCCCTTTGAAAAAGCACGTGTTCTTGCAAAACCAGCCAAGCCAAATACCAGTGTTAAGAAAATCAGCGAACCAGATTCATTTCCACGGCAGGAGATGACAGACCATTAAAACCAACCAGCAATCTCCGTCCAATTTTAATCGACATATCCATTCCAATGATCATTCACCAGCAGCAGGAACTTGAAAGTGTTGGTAAATACATCCTCAGTTGTCTTGGAAATAGGTTGTGTTGCTTGTTAGTCGCGAATAGACAGGGAATTTATCTCCACATTTTCTCTTCAGTTTTTACATTTGAATTACAGTATTCTCCATTTTCAGGTAAACTTTCTTTTCTACTCTCAATTAAATGAATGTCAGTTATTACAGTATCAAGGGTTATCATGTTTATCAGCATTTCTCAATTTACTGCAATTTGACACAGCCATTATAAGGTGTGGTTCTTAAAATATTTCTTAAAATTAATTTAAGTTCTCAGTGTGCCCAATGGTATCGATATTGACAGCAGATGTTTTATTCGAAAGAAATACATAGTAATAGTCATTGAACAAATTTATTTCGTTTGTAATTATTCATGCTCAATCCACATTCAAGTTGAAAGTCTGAATAAATTGATCTCTGCTTTCACAATCTTAAATTGCCCTTCTAAAATGAAAGTGGTTTCCAGAAAGGATTTCCCTTACCAAACAATTGGTCAGTCATATAAAGTTCTTCATTTCCAATAATTTTAACAAAAGTTCATTTTAATTTTGATGTTTCTCACTTCACCCACGAATAAAATAAAAAACATCTTCTTTTTTTTTTACTTTTTTTTTCAATTTTGTATTTTTTTTGTTATTTTTTGCTTTGTTTCATATTTTGTTCTTGTTGTTTTGTTTTATTAAATATTTCCTATCTATATAGGAAATATTTGTTAAAACGGTAATTTTTCTTCTCCTTCTTCTTCTCCTCCAAGTCTAACGCTCGGTTTTGGTCAATTTCGTGAGTTTGTACATGAGTCTCTTTTTAAATCAAGCTCCGGCGGTAAAAACAGTAGGATGTTCTTTATTCGAGGCGGAAAACGTCATTTCTTCGAGAAACGTCTGTGGTAAATATCCGAACGGCGCTCTATTCTCCTTGTCGATCGGGCAACGTCGGCTGTTTCAGAAGCGTATTGTTTATCGGACCATACTGCTTTGTTTCTAACTGTCAAAACAAAGATGGCAGAAAATAGACAACAAACAACTTTTGACTTTTCTTTGCCTTGGTTTATATGCTTTGATGAGTTGAATTGGATGATGATTTTTGTACGATTGTCACAAGGAATGGTCGATAGTGAACTTTTATTAATATTCCTTTCTGGATTTGATGTTTCGTTTACATTCTGTTGGTTTGGCTGGAATGAGCTAGCTAGCTGGAAAATGAATTGAATGAGAGATGCTCTTGGTCTTGGAAAAACAGGACATTTTATCAACTTTCACAACAACAAACTAACCTCAATTTTGTTTGTATATTTACATAAATCGTACGAAGGCAAGTGACTGTGAATAAATCTGACCATGTTATACCTGAAAAATTACATACTACTTCCAGTATGGCGCATGAAAAAAGTTTGCACCTAACGAATGCAATTTTGACAATGCCGACAATGCAACAATGGGAATGGTTGATGAACTGATTTTAGCTAGAAATTTAAACATGGAGCAAAATTGACTGGTTAATGATTGAATTTCGCTTGGTTTTTTTATCTACAACAATGAATTAACTGCTGTAACTGCTATAGTGACAGTTAGTGAAAACTCGTTGCGGTTATAAATTTCAAATTTTAAAGCTGATAACCGGATCTGGAACACCCCGGCCCCAATATGAAGAATGTTATGTTACAGAAAAATACGTAACTGTATACTTCTTAAAAGGTTTATTGCTGCATTGAATATGGATGTAAATAATTTGAAATCACCTCACATGTACAGTTAAAATTTTTCTTGAACTTGGAGATTTTCTTCCCCGCGTGCATTTTAAAACGTGGAAAACTTTAGTTTTGAATTTAGAAATCTTTTGCAACTTGTGTTTTAAACGTGGAAACTTTTGTCGTGAATTTAAAGGAGATTTTTTTACCGTCAACTGCTCCAACTTGGGACTATCTGACAAAACATGGGACAACAATTTGGCCGCCATTTCACCAAACCTCCAAAGTCATTTGATTTGAGTTAATGAACGGCATATTAAAAAATGGCAAAACGATGAAGCGTTTGACGTCACTCATGCGGCAAGTTACACACGCGTTATTTGTTAATCCCATCGGGCGATAGGCGGTTAGGCAGCGGGCATTCTCTAATTCTCCAATCGTCGCTATCAGTGAAAGTTATCGTGGCATGTTATGAAAGGAAGTATGATTAATAAACTTTGTGGAGTTATCAAAACAAATTTGTTGTCAAAGAGATTTAACAAGTTAGTGAAAATACAGACCAGATATCAAACAGTCCCATGTTTCGACCAATCGTCCCAAGTTAAAGCAGTTGACGGTATGTACATTTAAAACGTGGAAACTTTTGTGATAAATTTGGAGATTTTCTTACACATGCATTCAAAACGTGGAAAACTTTTGTCGTGAACTTGACATTTTCTTCCACATGCATTTAAAAAATGAAGAAAACTCAAGTGATTTCCTTGCATGACAATTTATTTTATTTTCTGACATATTTTTGGAAGTTTTGATTGTTTCCAAGTATGTGACATTTTTTGCTCTTGCAGCATGCTTTTGGAAATCATAAAATGGCTTCTGTTAGGGGAATTTTTTCCTATCGACATTCTTTCAGATTATGAAATGTTTCCCAGTACTGTATATAAAAATGAGATTATTTTTTTTGCATTCTGTCGGATAATATGAAATTTTTTCCCTGTTTTGAAAGATTCTTACTTTTTAGCACATACATTATTTCACAAAACTCCAAAAGTTACTTTAAATTTTCACATTTTTTACAATATTTTATATATGAAAGTATAATGCAAAATATTTCATCTCATTTTGAAAATATATAAAATTTTCTTCGGTTTTCTTACTGTGAAATATTCTCCTTTTTGTCATTCTTTCATTTTAAATATTTGCCCTTTTTGGCTATATAATATTTCTGGAAATCAGCGTTTAAAATAATAATTATATGATCAGGTCTTTTGATGTATTCAACAACACTCTACTTTGGCGGTTGACCACTAGTATAATACTAAAATCCATTTAGTCCACCTAACGAAAATTAAAGTTCCAGCCAATTTGATTACTGCATTGTTGTTCTCAGTCGGGTTCAGCTTGGATATATTCCGTGATCCGTAGCTTTGAACCTACAGTCATCTTATGAATAATCCTGTAAATACTGGCAATAACATAAATGGAATTTTGAAATTCTTAGGGACTTGTGTTGCTTGATGTTATCTGAGATTTAAAGCATTTTGAAATCTTTTGAGGACATCAATTATTATTTTAACATTTGTAAAGGAAATATTTATCCGCATCTTTGCGGCTCTTGTTCTTGTTTGTTTCGTTTTCGTTAGCTTCATTCTGTTCACAAGAAATAACGATATATCTACAATCCAATATAATAATCAAAATGTTTTTGTTTTTTTAAATAACCTGTTTACAAAGTTTTTTATATTGTAATCCTTTTATCTTCTTTTTTCGATTTTGTTTGTTTGTTTTTTTTTATTTTGTTTTTTGTTGTTTGAGTTTTTTTCTGTTTTGTTTTTTGTTTTTTGTTTTTTTCTTCATTTTTGACAAAGCTTTTTATTTGAACCAAATATAAACAGTATAACATAGTCTGAAAATCTTAACAATGGGGAGTAACGTTGTGCAGGGCCAACAATAGTTGTCGATTGTTTCAAAAAACAAAGCCATTTCATAAAATGAGACCTTATAGTCTATCTCCTCTTGTTTAAAATGTAAAGGAGCGAACATCCAAAAAAAGGTGTCTGACAAGTCTCATCGCAACACTGTGGTCGGATTGCCCTGAACCAAGCAATAATCATTTACTTCCAGTTGCCCTAAAAACTAGCTATTAAAAATCAAAACAATACAGCTGAATTGACCATTAACCAAACACCCTGTAACAACTCTTAAAGTAGCATGAGTTCAGTCTAAATTTCTTTCTAAATTAAACTCTTTAAAATATCCTTGAAAATAGAGAAACAATTGATTGGAAAAATTAATAGAGAACAGAGAAGATCTTCAATTGACCAACTAACCAATAACTGCCACAATAAGAACAATACAACGGTATGCGAGTTCACAAGAAGAATTAATCCCCCAGAAAGGTGGAATTCTCCTGAGTTCTCCTCACTTTATATCGAAATCGATGACATCGAAGAGTGAAAATCATTAACAAAATCTTTCAGTCTAAACAGTATCGATAAAACGTTACTGGAACGATATAAGTGATCCATTAACAAGTAAAATACCAATAACACTTTCTACGTAAACCGTAGAGAAAATCATAACAAGCAACATGCTGAATGGACCTACCTAATGATTAACATCAGATGAAAATAACAAAAAAGTGACAATAATTGTACAAAAATTCAGAATGGAAAAATAAAGCTTGTGTGTTGAATAATGTAAAATGGTCAAAAGGAATTTCCCCAAATACGAAAATCACTTAAACCATTCAGGCCCAAAAAACATTTTAAGCTGTTTTTGGCCAATTTGCCCAAAAAATTTTTCCTTAAAAATCTGGCTCCGTCACATTTTGGGCATTGCCATTTTGCATCATTGCAAAAAAATCAGAAAAAACTATGCGTCTACATTGAGAAAAGCTTTTACTTTCTTATGGGAATTCCCCAAAATACGAAAATCCGTTTTTTAAGGGAATAAGAATTTTCCGGGAAACCACTTAGCCATTCTTTAGAGAATTTTCCCCATCTTTGTACAAAAATCAGAAAAAAGAATGACAGGATTTTGCACCAAGTCAAAAAAACCTTATTTTAGGCAGGTTTTGGCCCAAATTGCCCAAATTTGCCCGAATATATTTTTTTTCGAAAAATCGGGCTCCGAACATTTTAGGATTGCCCTTTTGCATTATTGTGCAAAAAATCAGAAAAAATAAGAGTCAACATGAGAAAAATTTTCTTATTTGGTTAAAGGGAATTTCCCAAAATACAAAATCCGTTTTTTAAGGCAAATAAGAATTTTCCGGGAAAAACCACTTCAGCCATTCTTTAGAGAATCTTACCCTCCATCTTTGTACAAAAAATCAGAAAAAAGTAATGACAGGATTTTGCACAAAGTCCAAAAAACCCTATTTTTAGGTAGTTTTTGGCCCAAATTTGCCCAAATAAAATTTTTCTTAAAAATCGGGCTCCGTCACGTTCTGGGCATTGCCATTTTGCATCATTGTGCAAAAAATCAGAAAAAACTAATGAGCCAATCCTGAGAAAAGCTGGTAACAGACGGACGGACGGACGAACGACCGAACGAACGAACGAACGGACATGGGTTAATTTATAGAACCTCCACCGGGGCACCCGGAGGTAGGTCCAAAAATATTACTCCTCTTCAAATTAAAGTATGTTCAATTGAAATTAAAATGACAAACTCCTACAAAGTGTTTGTCAATATGATTTCAAGCTGGTTACTCATGACCAGTACAAATGATTGCAAGATTGAGGAGGGAATATGGGTAACATAGAGAGACTACAACGCACTACATCGCATTGAAAATTGAGGTGAAATCAAAAGAATGGGCATGACCAAACTTTTTTCCGACAAAGATCTTTAACTCATCTAGGTGACAGTGAGAGTGAAATAGTGAAAAATTATCAGGAAATTCAAAAGATAAATGGTGATAAACCAAAGAGCACATTTCAACAATCAAAAGAGCACATTTCAACAATCAAAATGGTCCTAACAAAGAGACTGCTACCAAATCATGAAGGGTAAAAAACACATCATCTAAATCACTTGAATACACATTAGGTATAAAAGCTGTCTTCGCATCTGGAGAAAATTAATTTTCATGAACTTAATTTAGCGAGTCAAGGTGATTATTTTTAGATTTAACCCTTTAAGTGCCACGGTCATTTTTGTCTAAATGCGCGGACCTGCCTGAATGATAGAAAGATGCCCGATGGTAAAACTTTAAATTAATTCGCTGGAGGACAGAATCAAGTAAAACAGGGCCAAATTTGGAGGTTCTTGGATCACTCGTTGACCAAAAATGGTCAAAAAACAGTCAAAATCTTAAAAAAGTGGATTTTTGTCAAATTTTTGCATTTTTTTGACTTTCTGGCTTAAAATCTTACTGGAAAGACTCGCTTTTGATTTTTTTTTTTTGCTTGACCATGAAGCCCATCCAATTCCTACGAGCTAGATTAAAAATGTCGATTTCTAACTGAAACTTAGGTTAAAAAGGGTTAATGACGGTTTGCTCGATCGAAATAAATTCTCTTCATTTTGATCAACCTTCCTATAAAAAGACCCTTCCCCTATCAACTGTTTAAATAAATAGTAAACCTCTAAAATTTTGAGGTTATTTGATGATAAAAACTATCATCATCGTTGAAGAAGAAACACTGAAAATTCTGCTCTGAATTATCTGCAAAATAATTAAGTTTTGACAGTTCATTTTTGGGGTGGATAATAAAACCTGAAAGCAGGAATCAATTTCCCTTCGATATCACTAAATTTAGTATTTTTGAAAACTAGTTTTCTCAAGATAAGAGACAGCTAAAGTTACAATATAATCAACCACTGAAAGCTTTGTTGTTAAATATTTCCCGTTTTCCAAAAGGGAAATATTTGTTAAAACGGGCTTTCTCCGTCATAATAATAATTTCCCGTGTCAAAACGCCTTCCGTACGCCCTGACTGACGCCCGTTTTTAATTTCACAGCGAAAAATGCATCCAGTGAAATATAAGTAATGTATCATGATTCAAGTCGACTGATAAACTATATATATAATATATGTTACAAGTTCCTTACGGATTCTCAAGCCCGCTTATAATAAGTAGCAGCAGACCCGACTGACAATTGTTATGTAACAGGTTGAAACATGAGTTTTTGCTAGAAAGATGAAGTTTGTTTTCAAGTTAAATCTTTAAAATAAATCAAACTGTGTGGGTTTCTTTACTTACAAACAACCTACCAATAGTTTTGGAACACTCCATAATAAAGGAAGATGGCTGTTCTTGTGGATTGACTTTCTGGTTACCCCATATAAGGGATTAAACACGATGTGACATGAAAGTGAAGAGACTTTGATTTGTTGGTTTTTGTTTGAATTCCTGACTCACATATCTCATGGCAAATGGGCTTTTCATGTATTGCTTGGCTCTACTATGATACCTCTAACTTTGAGCACCTCCAGAATGTTGAAAAAAGCATTTTATGAGATAAGTTTCGATTGTAATTTTCATGGAAATTTTTAATCGACAGATTTGACTTGGCGTCAGTTTTGTTTGGTTGATAAATCTTTAGCTTTACCATGACCGTGGGATGATTTTCAATAAACTTTTGTTGTTATACACAGTCACTCTGCACATGATGACTCCAGCAATGATTGGTATCAGAAAAAAACATTTTACGAGAAATTGTTGATAGAAATTATATTGACTTAAATTTACAATTTTGGCATTTGGTGGTGTGGGTTTTGTTGGTTGATAATGTTTACACCGTGGGATCCTGTTAGGGTATCTTGATTGTTGTTTGTTGGAATTGATTACTAAATACTTTATTTTTTTCATGAACCGTGTGGATGGTTGACATCTTTCTCTAGTCTTGTAAACCAATGCAGTGTCTGTTTTCAAATCTTGAATTCTCTATACTACATTATACTACCTACTGAACTGAATTGAAGCTCTGACTAGCTCTGTTTAAAGCTATTTAAATGCTTTAAAACTTTGAGGCATATTTTTTTCTTTGTTGCTATTAAAGATAGATTTTTACTTTGTCGTAATGTAAATTTATTGTAAAGTTTTAGTTTTTAAGTTTAGTTCATCTGTAGTATTTTTTCAGCAATCCTTAAATCTTGTGAATAAAGTAACATTTAACCAGACTTATTGATCTCATTATATTCAAATTTGTATTTTTTTTAGGACTGATAAGTACATATTTTTAAACACCAAAACAAAGCAAACAACATGCCAGTTCTTTCTGGTATACTTTATTATGTGTGCTTCTTTCTTTTATTAAGGCTAACTATCCCTTTTTATATATATGTCAATAATGACCTTCATTTTTAAGGAAATATTTAGTCGCCATTTTGCGATTCTTGTTTGCCTCAAGTAATGAGGGTTTTTACATTTCTTCGTTTTATTATTTCGTTTAGTTAACTTAAAAATCAAAAATGGACTCATGAGATAATTTTCCTTACATAAATTATTCTAACATATAGGTTATGAAAGAAAATGCAATTTTACGCCGAGCCTACGTGCAAAAAAGATAACTTCATTTTGAATAGTTTTAGAGGTGTTTCCAGACAATAATTATACTCCATACCATCACAATATTCATCTGGTAAAATCTGCATAAATTTTATTACTCATAGTACTAGAGTATTTAAATCAAAATCTTGTAAAGTAAAAGAAAGTGTCCGTCTTCTGTCATTCTTCCCATAATTATTGTAGATATTATTTCTCAAATAGATGAGAACTCTCGTGTTTATACTTATGATATTAATCAGGCCCACGTAAGTAAAGAGTTTTGCGAAGAGATTTTGTTAAAACTGCGTATTTCAGTCTTTTCTTGAAAATTATACCCGTTAATTAACTTAAATTCTACGAACTTCGTCTGTCATAATGTTATCTTTATAATACTATGAACAATCCATCTGAAAAGGGACTAGACCACGCAAAATCCAAGCATTTCTAAGACAAAAGGAGATCTTCGTAGTTGAAATCCGAAGGGTGGTTAGGTCAATAAAAAGGGGTAGTTTGGAGTTCAAGATGGTTTTGAGTTCGAGACTTTTAAGGTTGAAAAATGTTTCCAGCAAAAGTCTGAAACCTTAGTCGGAAAGGGATGGTCAAAGTGGAAAACTTGAGGAAAGACCTTGGTTGTGAAAGGGTCTTTAGGGTTAAGTTGGATCGAAAACGGATAGTTGAGTTGATCGAGTCCAGAGGGCATTGGTTGAAAAGAGGATATCCAGATTTTTTAGGTTGGTTATCTACGAAGCTTCCAAGGTTCAAGAGGTGCTCTGCAGTTGTCAGCGTCAGTGAAAATCGAGGTGACTAGGGTTCTATGCTAAAAATGCTGAAATGAGGGTGGTTTAAAGCACTGGTGGTCCTTCGACAGCGGAAATTCCTTTTTCCCAAAAGTTAATACAAGCGTTGCTTGAGAAATCTTTTGTAAAATATATGATTTTAACCAGTTTTACCGAAAATTTCTTCAATTTTCATCTTTAGTGTGCAAATGTCGACATGTCAACATTTTAGGCTTTTCAAAAGCCTCAAACAAACGAGGAATTGTTTTTCAAATGCATTTTTTTGCTCACTCAATAACAAACACAATAACAAGTGATAACTTACAACCTTCTACAAGTATTGGCAAATTTCAGTAGCACTTCTGTACTTCTTGAAGGTCTGAGCCAAACCAGCCAATTGAGCAGCTGGCCCCTTAGGTTCCACGACCCGGGAAAATAAGGCTGCCAGGTAACTCAACCAGAGCACATTTGTCTTTGGTTCAAACCTCTCCCAATCATTGCTGAAAAATAGAACAACAGAGTCTTATTTCGAATGGTCCTAAAGGTCATCATGACATTTCCTAAACGGATAATATGACCAAATCACTTATACTCCCTGAAAATCTAAAACACAAATTGACAAGATAGACACCCATCTTCAAAGGTTTAAAATACTCTTTTATAAAAACAATTTTATGGGAAAACAAGGCTGAACTTGAAGACAAAGTTAGGAATAGCCTGCTCCTCAGATTTAAAAAACTTATACTAAGAAAGCGAACTTCATAGAGACATTTAAAGCCTGTGAAGAATGCTAACAGCAGAGCATGAGCCAATTTTTTATCAAAGTTGTTTGTAAACAAGTGTGAATGATTCTTACTCAAGCACCCATCGCATTTCTCTGTATGTCTTCTCGAGTATGGTATTTCCTTCAAATAGATGTTGATGACGCCCGATGTCAAAGAAGTTCGTCTCAATACCATCTGTACCACCGGAGAGGTCCAGTCGCATACTGCTGGTGTTCACTATACCCACTTGTACTCCATAGTTACAGTAATGGTTATCACCACGCCACATGGTTTGTCGTGGAACCTAAAAGGGTTAAGCCAAAACGATAAATTGAATTGAATTGAATTCAGGCTTTTCTGAAATTTAGTTTAATATTTTAAATTAAAGATTCAAACGAACCTCATTGTAAAGGTATTCAAATTAAGAGGCCCTTGTGATTCTTTCATAATATGTTCCCTTGAGGCAAAAGTTGGAAAATAAAGAAAAAAGCCTACCTGCTCAACAACCAAGTTCATCGGGTGCAGATCACGAATCTCACCATTGAATGGATCAGCTTCGAGGTCTGCTAGGCCGTGGGCAATCTGCCACAAGATGGAGCGTGCCTGGCCTATGGATCGCGGAAATTCGTCAACCAAAGGCTTTACGAATCACCAAAAGACTCAGGAGTGAACATCATGACAACATAACTTTGATTCTCAGTGAACTCAGATGGCTTAGGCCCAAACACAACATCTGAATTTCTTCTGTTGTACACTTCATGCATATTGCGGAGATATTGAGGGTAACGTCCCACACAGAAATCCGCACTACAAAATAAGAAAAGTTACATAACTATATAAATCAAGGTCCTGAGGATGATAAGTAAAATTAAAGACCAGAATGTTGTAAACCAATCTGCTTTTGGCTAGAATATTCTTGCTTTTTAACTGATTTATAAGTCCACTAATCATTTATCACTAAAAACGTAACTTACTGTAACAGTTGTGGAATAATAGTGTGCTCGTACCGCTGAAAAGAAAATTATTGATATTATTCATTTTATTTAATTCGAAGCCATATTATCTTGATTTCCAGAGAATAAAGCAGCTCCTCTTATTCACAAAGAAGCAATTTTAAGGGATGTCTAGTTACACTTGTCCAAAATACCAAAACCTCTCTTACATATGAAACAATATCGAGAAAAATATCAAAACCTCTCTTACATATGAAACAATATCGAGAAAAATATCAAAACCTCTCTTACATATGAAACAATATCGAGAAAAAAACCAAAACCTCTCTTACATATGAAACAATATCGAGAAAAATATGAAAACCTCTCTTACATATGAAACAATATCGAGAAAAATATCAAAACCTCTCTTACATATGAAACAATATCGAGAAAAATACCAAAACCTCTCTTACATATGAAACAATATCGAGAAAAATATCAAAAAACCTCTCTTACATATGAAACAATATCGAGAAAATACCAAAACCTCTCTTACATATGAAACAATATCGAGAAAAATATCAAAACCTCTCTTACATATGAAACAATATCGAGAAAAATACCAAAACCTC
Organism: Clytia hemisphaerica; assembly: GCF_902728285.1. NCBI lineage: Eukaryota > Metazoa > Cnidaria > Hydrozoa > Leptothecata > Clytiidae > Clytia > Clytia hemisphaerica. Next base: position 1,897,655 of record NW_027103621.1, read on the forward strand.
TCTTACATATGAAACAATATCGAGAAAATACCAAAACCTCTCTTACATATGAAACAATATCGAGAAAAAAATCAAAACCTCTCTTACATATGAAACAATATCGAGAAAAAAATCAAAACCTCTCTTGAATATGAAACAATATCGAGAAAAAAATCAAAACCTCTCTTACATATGAAACAATATCGAGAAAAAAATCAAAACCTCTCTTACATATGAAACAATATCGAGAAAAAAATCAAAACCTCTCTTACATATGAAACAATATCGAGAAAAAAATCAAAACCTCTCTTACATATGAAACAATATCGAGAAAAAATCAAAACCTCTCTTACATATGAAACAATATCGAGAAAAAAAACCAAAACCTCTCTTACATATGAAACAATATCGAGAAAAAAATCAAAACCTCTCTTACATATGAAACAATATCGAGAAAAAAACCAAAACCTCTCTTACATATGAAACAATATCGAGAACAAAATCAAAACCTCTCTTACATATGAAACAATATCGAGAAAAAAATCAAAACCTCTCTTACATATGAAACAAATATCGAGAAAAATACCAAAACTCTCTTACATATGAACAATATCGAGAAAAAAATCAAAACCTCTCTTACATATGAAACAATATCGAGAAAAATACCAAAACCTCTCTTACATATGAAACATATCGAGAAAAAAATCAAAACCTCTCTTACAGTATGAAACACGAGCGAGAAAAATACCAAAACCTCTCTTACATATGAAAAATATCGAGAAAAAAAATCAAAACCTCTCGGACATATGAAACAATATCGAGAAAAAAAAAATCAAAACCTCTCTTACATATGAAACAATATCGAGAAAAAAATCAAAACCTCTCTTACATATGAAACAATATCGAGAAAAAAATCAAAACCTCTCTTACATATGAAACAATATAGAGAAAAAAATCAAAACCTCTCTTACATATGAAACAATATCGAGAAAAAAAATCAAAACCTCTCTTACATATGAAACAATATCGAGAAAAAAAAAAAAAAAAACTCTTACATATGAAACAATATCGAGAAAAAAACCCAAAACCTCTCTTACATATGAAACAATATCGAGAAAAAAAATCAAACCTCTCTTACATATGAAACAATATCGAGAAAAAAATCAAAACCTCTCTTACATATGAAACAATATCGAGAAAAAAACCAAAACCTCTCTTACATATGAAGCAATATCGAGAAAAAAACCAAAACCTCTCTTACATATGAAACAATATCGAGAAAAAAATCAAAACCTCTCTTACATATGAAACAATATCGAGAAAAAAAATCAAAACCTCTCTTACATATGAAACAATATCGAGAAAAAAACCAAAACCTCTCTTACATATGAAACAATATCGAGAAAAAAACCAAAACCTCTCTTACATATGAAACAATATCGAGAAAAAAATCAAAACCTCTCTTACATATGAAACAATATCGAGAAAAAAAATCAAAACCTCTCTTACATATGAAACAATATCGAGAAAAAAAACCAAAACTCTCTTACATATGAAACAATATCGAGAAAAAAAACCAAAACCTCTCTTACATATGAAACAATATCGAGAAAAAAATCAAAACCTCTCTTACATATGAAACAATATCGAGAAAAAATCAAACCTCTCTTACATATGAAACAATATCGAGAAAAATACCAAAACCTCTCTTACATATGAAACAATATCGAGAAAAAAATCAAAACCTCTCTTACATATGAAACAATATCGAGAAAAATACCAAAACCTCTCTTACATATGAAACAATATCGAGAAAAAAATCAAAACCTCTCTTACATATGAAACAATATCGAGAAAAAAATCAAAACCTCTCTTACATATGAAACAATATCGAGAAAAAAAATCAAAACCTCTCTTACATATGAAACAATATCGAGAAAAATACCAAAACCTCTCTTACATATGAAACAATATCGAGAAAAAAATCTGAACAATTCCCTCCCTGCCGTATTTCTTCAAACAGACACAAGGAGAGAGGACAACACTCTTCTCAGAACAGAGGGAGGGCTTCCGTTTTGAAATACCTCTGAGTTCAAATAAAAAACACTAATTCTATAGCCAGAGTTTTGGATTTGGCAGCTTTTCGTTTCAAACTTGGATTGGTTAGTATAAGCCAATAAAATTGTAATAAAAGCCAATCTCAGAATCTTTATTTTGAAACAATTCGACAAAGATGGTTTGCAAAGACAAACCAAACTTACCCTGATGCCAATCAGAACATCCTGAAGCCTCCTAGAAAAAAAGAAAATGAAAAATCTTAAATCTCTGCTATACTTTCCAGTAACGGCAGAAATTCTTATGGTAAATGGTAATAGTAATAATTCACAAAAAAGTAGCAGGTACGCCAAAGACATTTAATTTCCAAGTTATATGAGTTGTAACAAAATAAATCTTTAAAATTTTGGTTGGTTATTTATCAAAATTATTCAATTGGATAAAAAATTTTATGTAATCAAAAGAGCCAAATTTACCTTTAAATGGTGTTTAAATCAAAATGTCAGAAATCACTTGTATAAAATGAAGAATGATGATGAGCTTTTGCAAGTAAGGGTGAGGTTTTATTTGCAATATTGATCACCATGGCTTATAAGCAAGTTCTAGGTGACCCCTAAGCTTGAGAATTTCTTTCTTAGTTTAACTAAGAAAATTTGAAAAATAAGATAATCTTTAGAAGTGCTATAATCTCATTGTTAGGCACAATTAAATGCAACACATAAGTCTGTTGACAAAAAGCCTAAAAGATATTACCATTTCACTGAGATGGAACTTTTATTAATGTGAAAAAATGTATAATGAAATCTATGAAATAGACAAAGTTTTGCACCGCAGACGAAGACTTTAGCCATTTTAAATTCGCTGTGACCGATTAACACAATAATTTAGAATTTAGCTCCCATTTTAGTCAGAATAAATGCAAGCGACCTCTAGCTGAGGAGGTGGCTCCTGACCTAAAGCTATTTTTAGTTACCAGTTATCGTAGAACCTTTTATGTCCCCCCTGCAGCCAGGGGGGTGAAGCTATGGAATCACATCTCGACAGAAATAAAATCCCCTATCAAAATAGTTTAAACATTTATTTTGCAGAATTCTCTTTCAATTTCTGATTTAAGACAATTTAAAGTCAGAATGACACTGATTTTATCAGGAAACACATGTTTGACCTATTTTAGGGAATTCATCAGATTTCTTGAAATTATTTAGTAATTTTCTTGTTCACTGTGAATTCCAACTTTTCCTTTCTCAACAAAAGGTTATTTGACAATTGATTACAAATTTTAATTACTTTAACAAAAAAATTGATGTGTAATGTCATTGTGTTTATATTAAATTTTTGAGCACATTTTGAGCACTTTTTGAGAGTAAATTCTTTACTCTTTTGATCATAATTTTTGCTTAGACCAAATTTGATAAGTGGCCTAGCAAAATTTAAGTTAATCTTTCCTCTTTCCAATGTGAGAAATCACCTCTCTGGTATTTGTATAATTTGAGAAAATTAAATTTAAATGTTAAACTTTTTGTGGTGCACCCGGTAAGTTCTTTTTCAGAATCATATTTTTCTGTTTCTTTATTTCTGGCAGGTTAACATCACATTGATTTTAAGCCACAGTCTCACTGGTAGTTTATTTGAAGTATCCTTAATCTCTATTTTTGCCTGTTTTTTTTTATTTTTGCGTCTTTTATTTTGAAAACCTCTTAAAATAGGGAATTTAGTTTTACAGTTTCTAGAGGTAAACATTCCAAAGTAAATACTCTCTAAAAAATTCCTTCCCAAAGAGAAAATATGAAAAAACCCTTTCAGTTAATTCTTGCTACTATTGTAAACAATGTCAGGCAGCCAATATCCACTGTCCAGCATTCCTAGTACCACCTTAAAAACGAGTATTAAACACTTTCGAGTATCCTAAGGCAACAAGCAAGGGAAAGGGGACGTCACTTTACCTCATGTTCGCTGCTTCTTTTTCAGCCCCTTCGAATGACAGTTGGTTCATACCACCGCAAGGAACCACATGAACTACTCTCATCGGTTGTTTTGGCCACTGCTGTGTGTACAGAAACCCTGATGATGTTTGACCAATCATCCTCTTGATGTGTTGCAAATAGCCTGATACTGGTGCCTGGTCTCCATCATGTCCTCCGTCTTTGCGTCTCCTTCCATGTTGAACTCGTCGCATGATCTTCCAGTAAAGCTCTTTGTCTGCTTCGTATAGATCTTCAGGTCCGTTTTCCTGGAAAAAGGAAATTTCAGAAGATGAATGAGAGCTGAATCGCAACAAGTATACTTTAATGGGATAAACTTTCGCGGGGATTAAATTTCGCGGTTGGGAATAAAATCTGTTGGTATGAAATCAAGAGCTGATCTTTCTTTTCTTTCAACTTAAAATGATTGTTGATGGTATATAGGATTTCAAAGTGACACTGCAGAACTACAATGATTTTATTATAGATATAAATTAATAAAAAAGACAATAAAAAAAATTCACCTTGTTGTTCACCACTAGCTTCATTGCTGGCTTCCTGTAATACATCTAGAGTGAAATAAAAAACATGCAATGGTATCAAATAAATGGGGTGAACAGAGGGTTGTAAAAATTTCCAAATTTCATAAATGGATAAGAGGACCAATTGCAAAGGGGGTTGTAATAGTACAATAAGAGGATAAAGAGTATCTCTAGAGCAAAGATGTGCAAAGTTAATTTTCTAACCTCTCTGTCGCTTTCTACTCCGAGTTGCAGGTGCCAAACCTAGACAGAAAGAAATAATGAAATATTTTGTATTTCTATGTATGATATTTTTATTCTCTCACGCTAGGTATAACTAAATATAACACAGAATAGAAAGGACAAACAGTAAATATGAGATTATGTGTACTATGTAAATTTCATTAATTTCCTAGACCATTTTAAGTAAAGATTACGAAGAATTTCCCATGTGCAAAATACAGGGTCTATTGGACAATTTTTTGTCTTATTAGAAAGAGCTTGCTGTACAAGCCTATCAATGCAAAAGAATGAAACAACAACAACAAAATACACAATACAAAACAGATAAGACAAGATTAAATAGAAAATCTAAAGGTAAAAATCATCACTTAATTGGAATTTCATAAAAGGCTTTTAATATATTTTGAACAGTGACTTAAACTTTGAATTGTTATTCAAAGATATTCTGAAAGCCAATTAGATTCACAAGTAAGAATTTACCATCAGATTACAAAAATTTTAAGTTCCCAAGGTGGTAATATGAATCGGTTGTCATAATAAATTGTTTTCAAAAGTTTCTTTAATTGGTTGACAAACTTCATACTTTATAATCTGTCAAGAGATATTCTTTTAAATCCAACTTGTAGTTTACAACAGATACAGTACAATAACCTTGAAAACTTGAGTCTAGCTTCCAGAAACAATTTAATGGGGTCAGGCATGCATTTAAAACAGTAAGTAGAAATCACTAAGAGATTTCAAGCAAGAAAAAAAGCTAGATGCTGAATGGAACTACCTGATGATGAAATTTAGATAGCAATAAGGAGAAAAATGAAAATAATCAGTCAGAAAATATAGTGTTTAGCAAAAATGCATAACGCATTAAATTTCATAATGCCAAAAAAACAGTTTTTCCAGCATATTTCTGGCATTTTTAACCGCAATCTTTTTTTCTCCAAAATATCAGGCTCCATCACATTTTAGGTATTGCTATTTTGCATCACTGTGCAAAATTTCATGAAAAAATATAATGAGAAATACTTGAGAAATTCAAGAGAAACCGTTTTTCCGGCGATTCTCCGCTTTTTCAGCAATTTGTAGAAGGTATCGGCCTCAAAAATCAGTTTTATTGACAATTGAATCATGCTTGATGATGGGCATTGTTATCAATAATGTTTTTGTGTGAAAAAAAAACAAAGTAATGTTAGGATAAAGTTCAATGAAAATCTTGAAAAACAAAGATTTCCAGCATCTTGAAAATCAGACTTTGAAAACAAATCTGTGAATCTTAAGTCTAACTGATCTCTTCAAAGTCAAAAAATAGCATTTTGTCCTTACTGTCAACTGGAAAAACGACAGCCCTGGTTGCTGTATCTGATAGCATCACATGTCCTTGTGAGCTATAAATCTCCACCTCTGATTGATAAAAATCAATATAATCTCTGTTCTTGTCTTGGTAATCCTTTGTTTGGACGAGCTTGTAAATTCTGGAACCTTCGGGATGGAATTGAAGGTATCTGAAAAACACAAGAAAATAAAAAGTGATGAAAAAATAAAAAACAAGCGATACTTTTATGGACCTACCTGGTTATGCTTATTAATAGTGGTTTATAGTGATTAATAGTGATTCTTATAGATAAACATGCATTTTTTTGCAAAAATCTGCTTGACCCATCTGTTACCTACGAGGATACACTACTTTCGTGCAAAAATTCAGAAAAAACCATAGATAAGTCCAATAAACCTGTCTTTTATCTGTCTTTTGGCCCAAATTTGCCCAAAAAATTTTTTTCTCGAAAATCAAGCTCTGTCACATTTGAGGATTAGTCGTACACCTTTGTGCCAAAAATCAGAAAATTAGATAGAATGAGCCAATCTTGAGAAAAGCTGGTAACGAACGCACATAAGAAAATGGGTTTATTTATAGGACCTCCACCGGGTAGGTCCAATAAGAAGCCTCTTCCTTTGGCACATAAAATTAGTCTGTATGCCAAAAATGCACTTCTCAATTCAATAAAGCTGTAGACTGATGCATGGAGTGTAATAAAATGTAATTGGAGATCCATTTCAAATTTACTATCATGGCATGGTACTTCTAGGTCAAATTTTTTCACTGACTGTTGGTATTTTTGATATCTTTGAGAACAGATTATAGGACTCTGCCACTTTCGGAGAAAGAGAATAATTTCATTTGTTAGATTTTCTAAATGAGTCGATTACATCTTCTTGAAAAATACTGGGAATTAACAATAAAATGTTGTAAAAGCCATAATATAAGATACTTTATTAAAAGTCTCTATCCTTTTGAAAACACCTAGATGAAACTTGAGTGAATAAATTACCTTTCTGTTCCTACTTGACCTTGACCTCTTCCACTCTGTAAATCAAAAGAGAGAAGATTATTGGCTTTAAAAGGTAGGCCTAAATAATGTTACTCTTATGCCTAATAAACAGAGAGGTTAGAAAAACTTTTATAAACAGGAGGAACTAGTTACTGGGTGGAATTGTACAACTAAATACCGAGCCAAAATAAGGTAAATATAAAGTAAAACCTGACTAGTTAGAGGGGAATGAGAGACTCTCCTTTTAAGTTAAAAAAGCAAGACCACATTGAGGTGGACATTTTTTCTTTTGTTGATTAGTTTAATTTTGCTGATTTGATAGTTTCTGACACGGATAAATCTTAAACCAGATGTACTAGCAGGTCAGCCTTAAATAAGGAAAAGTCCGATGAAAAAAGATTTACTGCAAAAATGTTCTTGAATTGATGAATCAAAACTTTCTCTCAAAAAAGAATCTGGAAGTAGAATTTAAATTTCACAAAGAAGAAATAGATGGAAATTAAATGATGAAAATAAAGATGGAAAATTTTTCTTTCAAAAAGAATCTGGAAGTGACAGCTTAACAGAGACCCAATTTGTAGGTTATAACAATTAAAGATGAAAGAATTGACAAAAACTAACTTATCCTCACTGTCAATACAATGGTGTGAAGAATAATTTATTTCAGCCTGACAGTAGCAAACTAAACTTGGCAATGAAATATATTGTGTCACAAAGGAGATTGGTTGACATCTTAGCAAGCTTATGCTATGTTACCAGATTGTATGTTAAAATAAAGATAAAAGTGAAACACTTACTCTTAGTCTGGGGAAAATACAACCCTGATGTTTGTACTTGTAAACTCTCACTCTGTTAATCCGTTGTGATCCTTCTCTTTTCCATACAACATTTGTATAAATTGTTTGGTGATAATGGAATGGCTAAAAAAAAGAATGGCTATTATACTGATGAATGTCCTGTAGAAAACTTATAACTTTGGTATAAATGAAGCTTCATACCCTTAAGCTGGGTGTCCACTGAAAAAAAATAAGTTTGTCGCAAATACCCATGTCTGGAATTAAAAAAATGTTCTTTTTTACGACAAAGTAAAAGATAATAAACGATGTAGAATGAAAACGTTTTCATTTTTCATTGCTAATTTTTTTTTGCCCTATCACAAATAAAACAATAGGTTTTTAATTCCAGACATCTGTCTGGGTTTATTTTTTACGACAAATAAATTTGCAATGAAATTATTTTTTCCAGTGAACAGAGTAATTAGCCAAAATAGTTAGTAACCAATTAAACTTTTTCAACTTAATAGTAACCAATTAAACTTTTTCAACTTAACATCAAAGTCTCTTAGTAAATTGAAATTGAAATTGGGAAGATACAAAAACCACAATCTCACATCCAGTTTTCAGAAAAGAAATCGGGTTTAATAAGTTGTGTTTAGTTGGTATCATTAATTTGGGATCACAAAATTGCTGTTATTTCCACTGCATTAAAGAATTTCTGTTCTCTAAATTATTACCTTAAAAGTTGGTCTAATGTAATTCCGACACCCTTCTTAGTGATAGTATTAAAAGGAAGGTAGGAATCACTGATTGAAAAAAAATATATTTTCCTCTCTGACCCTTCATTTCATTAGAGATCAGCGATTCCGACCTTTCATTATTCCCAGGTTTAAAAAAAGGGTGTCGGAATAGGACAAGGGATGTTGAATTAGACCAACTTACAGTAACCCCACATTCTGGGCTTTTAGAATATCGGTAATAAAAAACAACAAGATGGCTAATGATAACTAAAATATAATAGAAAACTGCTTATGTTTTAAAAACTTTTAAATTTTTAGATTTGAGGGCTGTTTTGGCTATGTTCATTCAACTTTACATAAGTTTGTCTTTTGCATACATTTCTGGTTACTGTAACATGTATTCAGTTTAGCAGAATGTATTTTTGTATATTAAATCTTTTAAACATTAAATCTTACCAAGTTGGCGTAATGTATTTTTTGGGCTTTGTAATGCTTTTCAATCTAAGATAAGATTAAGATAAAAACATTATTTATAAATATCTTCATTGATATTCAGCAATCCATATCATTCACAAATAATTATATTTTTTGATCCTATCCTTAAAAAATATGAGCAAGTCAACCTTGGCATAAAGATTTTAGCCTAGATCCAAATGAAGAAGAGGGTCTAATGGTTGGCGCTTTCAATCAACTCTTCAAGAAAAAAAAAAGATGTTTTTGAAAGAAGAAAAGGTGGAAAATCAGGATTTCAGACAAAAAAAAAAACACACTACTTGGGATAAAGTCAAATTTTCAAAGTGGCAGTGATGTTCTATGGTACAATGTTATCACAGCCTGATCCTGTCTATGCCGTTTGGCTCTTCTAGCTGACCCAGACATAAAAATCACAAATTCACAAATCAACTCAGCATAAACACCACCACACTCTCCAAAAAAAAAATCATGTCTTCGCCTCGTGCATTTTCCCGCCATTTTCGATATTGTCTACATCGAGACAATCCTGTATCAAACTTTATGTTTGTGCGAAAGATTCTAACATGTACTAGCTACGCAAAAAACCGAAAGAAAAAAATGAAAGAAATTATGAAAATTATGCTCTAAAAGATTTAGAATTTAGAAATTTTGATTTAAAACTTTTTCGAAAAAGACTTCAGTTTCTTGAAACCACAATATGATAATAACTTCTGGTGACCCTGCCATGTCCAAAAACGCTACATACCGCTGAAGATACACGGCATATAAAAAACGGTAGAACAAGAAAAAAAACATTCTATCTACGGAAAAATTCAGGGTTAATAATTTGATATCAACGATAAATGGAACCCAAATATATAGGGCTTCCAAAAATATTTCATTCAGGTCACATCGATACAAAAACTCGTACTTTTTATTTGATTCATTTAAAAAATGCTCACAGAAAAAGTGCCTAGACTACCACAAAAAATAACCAAGTAAAGCAAGTAAAGTTGAGAAAACAAAGAGAAAATAAATCAAAACAAATTAAAATCATTACCTCGGTTTTCAAATAAACTGGAGAAGCCATGGCGATAGGATAGTCAACTCACAAGATTACGAAATAAAATTCCTTCCATACACCGGCACATGTGATCTAAAAAAACTTCAAAAAAGAAACTATCTAAAATACTTGAATCTGATTGGTCAAGAGAGATCGTTAGCCAATAGAAAAAGCAACTGGCTATGTGAAATGAACATATCCAAAATTTACAGTAAACTTGTCAGTTTCACCAAGGAGACCTTCGGGGGAGAGTGTTTATTCCATATATGGAATTACTAAGGGAGAGAGTTTCTTTGTCTGAGAGTAAAGAAAATTTTTATAAGAAATTCATTCTTCCCGCCAAAATACATTTCGTAAACATACACATTTTTATTATTAATAAGGACATTGTTCTTACAATTTTGGCCACCGTTGCTTCTTATAATTATAAACTACACTTGAAATTCTTCGATGATTAGAGAAAACATAAGAATGTTCTAGCTAAAATTTCTAGCGAAGAATCTTTTTAGCCAACGAATTTGTTCAACTTTTTTGCACCTTTGCAGATGAACATCTTTTCAACCATAGATGAATTTTGGTTACTACATTAAAACATTTTTTCCTTTAAAATCATAAATGATTACGAGAAAGGATTGCCACAGAAAATCAATAAAGGAAATGCAATAATTACCAATTTTATGAGTGTTTTCCAGTCTCCGGTTTCAATTCCTACAAAAAGTTGACTTTACTCTGGTAAATAAATAGGCGAAACAATTTGATTACCTTAAAGGAAGAAATTTTGGCAGAAAGAATTTTGGCGGATTTGGCGGATTTGGCCGAAATCCGCCAAATTAAGTTCCCGCCAAAATTTCTTTTTTCCACCATCCGCCAAATTAAATACACTCTTCTCGAGATGCATAAATTTATTGCTGTCCTCGTTTTCAAACAGATTTCATTGCTACGAAATTATGCATTTAAACCAATTTAAATTCCCAAAAGGCAAACATTAACTCTAAAACAAAATTACTTGAAATTCAAAATGTCTCATGAGGTCTAAACAACACAATTATCATTGTGAATATGTAATTTTATAGTAATGAAATCTGTTTGAAAACGAGGACAACAATAAATTTAAGCATCTCGAGAAGAGTGTATTCCCACCAAATGAAACTTTTTGAAAATGTGTACCCTTTAAAGGTGGTTTTTGCTATTTTTTGCTGTTTTTACGCCATTTAAAGGTTAAATTTTCCAACAACCGCCAAATTAAATTCCCGCCAAAGTTAGTTTTTTCGGCCATACGTCAAATTTTCTTCCTTTAAGGTAGTTGGTTTCCGTCCCGACCGACCCTGAAATTCCAAAAATTGAAATAGAAATAAAATTTGATTTTGGCAGTACACTTTTATTTTCATTGCTATACAGAATTTTGGTAGTTTTTCTAAGGCTTTGAGAATTTTATGTTCAATTTTCATTTTTTCCGTGAATGCAAGCTTTTTGTGTCTTTTTATTTTCTATTTTGCCTTTTTGAGAAGATGTAGTAGTTTGTAATGCCTTTTTAGGAGATTTTAAAGGTGAAATTCAACTTTTATTTCTTATTTTTTTCGCCGAACGACTGACTTTCTTTTTTGGGTAGCTTGGCCCGTAAAACAACAAATCAAATTAGCCTCGCTAATGATCGATTATTAGAAACCATTAACGGTCTAGTAAGTGACGAAATATTTTTCCGCCGAAGTTAGACTTACAACATGAATACAGTCATAAGCAAGAAAATCAATCTAACCTAAAACTGCATTTGAAAGTATAATTTCTTTTAAGAATTGTTATGAATTATTGAAAAAAAGATTACAATGAGGTGAGATATCTACCGTAGTGCTGCTATAAAAAATGGATTTAGAAAAAATCCAAAAATTTTGGTTAAATTACATAAATGAGAGGCAAAAAAACAATCAATCTACTTATATCCCGGGTGATGGGTACTTAGGCAAAAATGGGCGGACGGTAAAGGTCGGTTTTTCACCTTCCAAAGGGATACAAAAATCAGAAAATTTCAAAGTAGTGCCTCTAAGGGTCGGAAAATTCACGATATTGAGGTAGCTATTTTAATTTAAAACGCGTGACACCGGAGATTACGATGCAAAAATTAATACAATACATATTTTCTTGCATAAAGAAAGGTTGAAGATTCCACTCTAGCGCTTCGGGCTTTAAGCTCAATGGGCACCACTATTCTTCTACAATCATGGACTTTAATGTTTGAGAAAAACATTGGAAATGCTTGGAGAACAATGAAAAGTTCTCCCTTTCCCCCAGTGGCAATGTTGAGTGCGAACGACCGTCCCACCGACTTTTCTAATGCCCTTCAACATTGGCACTTGTGGAGAGAGAAGGGTGAGGCTTATATTCTACTCTTGTCTCACCATTTTCATCCATGATTGTATTTACATTTGAATCTATTAAGCTGGATTCAAGTCAATAAGTCTGTTACATCCAAGACTTCGTTATGTTCGTTTGTTATTTAAACTAGTTTAAAATGGATGACATAGCATGGTAAAATTTGTTCGGTATTGTCGTGTAAAAGAACTAATTTGACTTAAAGAATGCTTGAATTCTTAAGCTGATACTGAAAAAGATGATTACCTAATTTCTATTGAAAAGTACCTTATCTAATTATCACCAATCAATACCTAATCATCATTGATCAAGAAAATAAACTGATCATATTTCTATTGCAAAGTGCCGTAAAGAAGGAGGGACAACAACAGATTGTTTTAATTCTAAAACAAACTCATCATCATTAATATGAAGAAATAACATTTCGTCACCCACTCAACGAAATCACCTGCGAACTCCTGAGAGCCAAAATTCTATCACAACCGCACCCTATTTTGAGAATATCAACCAATCAGATTCAAGCAGTGAAATCCCATTGTTGTTACAAACCAATCCGATCCAAACACACACCTAGCACGAACAATAACTATTATCTACACTTATTGTAATATTAATTAACAGAACTTATAAATAAGCTAAAATGTATTTAAACTGAGGTTTTTGCAATTGTAACACAGTAGTAGTAGTGTAGTTTTACCCATCTTAGGATGGACATAGAACTGTAAATTAGAAGAGATGTAAGAATGTAAAATATGATTATGGCAATGGATGTAAATTAAGGAATAATATTAAGAAGATATTAAATTGGAAGAAAAAGATTTCTTCTTTCTTTATCTTAAGGTAAGCTTGATCTCTAAGAAGGAAGCTCTATAAGTCAAACTTTATGAACTGATCTATTTTCTAGTTTTCTTATTTGCATATTTCGAACACATTTTCAAAAAGCACCATAGAACTACGTGTATCCAAGCAAGGGATATACGACATGGAGGTTCAAGTCCGAGATAAAGTTTCGATTTATAGACCTTCAATTTTAGTGAGTATTTTGTATTTCATTTCTTTTGCGTTTGAACAGTAGTTGAAATCTGTGTTGTTTATGATTTTATTCTATTCCAAGAAGTGGACTTTGTTTGTTGTAGTGGTATATTAATATTTTTGTTCCAACAGTATTTCTTTTAGACTTCAAAGATAGTCCCCAAAACTGTAAGTGATATTTTTCCTTTTTTGAATGAGAGATGAGAGAAGTAGAGAAGAGAGAATCTACAACGATTGTGTAAATAGTGTATATATTTTTGGTCTCAAATATCCCAAACTTAACTAGAAACATCAGAGAAATATGAAACGGGATGATGAAGACATGACGTGAAAATAAGTGAAAGCGTGAGAGAGTGACGAGAGATCGCGTGAGTTTGAAGAACATTGTAAGTTCCGTTTGACCAATATTTCATTTTGATTGTATTTAACTTTGAAAAAGATTTATTCAAGAACCAAGATGTGATATTAAATTGATAAGAGGTTGAGTGTTCCAGGGCCCGGAGACGCCAACTTGCAACTTGTTAAAAGAATATTACATGTTTGTTCCATCAATAGAGTTTTTATATAATGAATGCTAAATGTTTTACATGGTATGTTTTGTGATATCCTACGCGCTGTAAGTGAGAATGAAATTGAAAACCTAAGTTAAGGCTGTATGTATATGCCCGATTGGCATAGATTCGCGGTATCGACGGATAACTAAGTAGAGGTTACTTGGTTTCAGCCTAATTAATATGATATCAATCAACGAGTTGAGCATCCCATTGTGCACAGGAAAATGTCAACGTAAGAGTAAAAAGGTTATTTTACCTTTGTTCGGATGTTTAAGTTCGTGGAAACAATTGAATGAGATATGGTTTATTTACGATGGTATTCCTGTCTGGAGACAGAGAAATTGATATTCGTTACCGAATTGAGATATTTTATTAAGCGATATTTATTACACCGATTACGATATTCAAAGAGAGAGAGAGAAATATTTATAAACTCGATGGCAATCGATAACACCGAACCAGCAACAATTATTTACCATTATTGAGAAAAGAGGTTAGATAGAAGATAGACATTCGCGAAGTCATCTTACCGTAACGCCTCATGATAAAGCCTGAAAGAACTTTAACCAATTGACAATAAAAAAAAACGATCGATTGTTGATCAATATCAAATTGATCCCTTGAAGGATAACGACTAAATTAACGCAACAAGAAAGACCATGGCAATGAAAGAGAAGAAAATGAATTTAAACATTACACAAATAATTAATTAAAAATATATGAACAATGAACTTGTAGGAGTATAAAATTACAAAAGAAACTCCTGAGTAGAAGCTGGCGCAGAAGTGTTATGAAGAGACTTCTCAGCTTCTACGGGTCAAATCAGGGATTTGACTGGTATACATGTATACGAGCAAATTACGCGGTAATTTGAAAGAAATAAGCAAAGAAGACTCGAGCAAAACGTATAGTTAAAAAGAAATAATAAAACAAAAACTGAATACACGTATTTTAATAGACAACATCTAAAATACAATGAACAAAAGACGATGCATGAAATTATTAAGTAAAAAAAAATTATAACTGAAACCAATTAATGAACCAACATATTGATGACAGATCATTAAAAGTAAAAAAGACAAAACACTGAGAACAACCCAATTAATTGAACATTCAAAAACCACATCGAAATAAAGAAGCATGTCCATAATCAGAAAGGAGACCGTCAGTAAATCCGGAATATCTGACCGCGTCAACTCATCTTCAAAATGCAAAACGCTAACAATTACAGGCAATTGTACAGAAACATAAACCGTTTTCAACAGCAAGCAGAAATGGCCGTAGCCCAAGATGAAGCCGCTACTTTCGCACAAATTGTAATTCCAAGACAAATCGAAATATCGTCATTACCAACATTTGGACTCGACCCGGCGGATGATATAACCGAATTTTTCGTCAACTATGAAATAACAATTGAATTTTACGAGCTCACAGACAAGCTAAAAGCTAAACTCCTCACTCGAGTATTAAAAGACAGGGCACTTACATTTTATCGCACCCTTGCCGCAGACGTCCGTGCTAACTACCATAATTTGAAACAAGCACTTACAGATAAATTCAACGTGCCACAAATCAAGTATCGAAAACGCCAACTCTTACACCAAATCTACCAACATGAAGAGCCAATCAGCACGTACTTGTGCAGACTTGAGAAACTTGCTCAAAATCTTAATGTTCCCGACCAAACAAAACTTGATATCATGATTGCTGAACTAGATTCTGGATACAGAAACTACTTACAAATAAAGCAACCAGAGACGTACCGTGAGGCAACCCATGCACTTTTGCTGAAAGAGACAGTTGATCCACCAATGAAGTATTTAATTAAAAATTTAATAAGCCAAATAAAGCATATTAAAACCGATAAAAAACAGGGCGATTGTGAACAATCGGTAGTTTATTTCATATGCAAAGAAGAAGGACACATTTCCAAATATTGCCCCATTAAATATGATTAACTGTGAGAAAAAAACTATATTGAACTAAATTGACTAAAAAAAAGACTATATATTCTAAAAAAAGTATTTTACCGTAATTGAATCTTATTTACTTTGTCACTAATATATATATTAAAAAATAATATTTAACAAATTATATAAAACAAAGACAACAGAATTGAACATTAATTTGGCATTAATTGACATCCACTATAATTAACTTTGAAATTGATGCAACATGTATTGGCCTTTAAAAAAATTGACTATTAAACTTGATGTTTATAATGATGAAACCAAGATGATTCGAAATTAACAAGGAGGATAACGCTTTGATACTGCCTTGTAATTTCACAAGCTGAACCGAACATATCAACGTAAATAAAGAGCATATAAACCAACGTTCTTAAGCTGATACTGAAAAAGATGATTACCTAATTTCTATTGAAAAGTACCTTATCTAATTATCACCAATCAATACCTAATCATCATTGATCAAGAAAATAAACTGATCATATTTCTATTGCAAAGTGCCGTAAAGAAGGAGGGACAACAACAGATTGTTTTAATTCTAAAACAAACTCATCATCATTAATATGAAGAAATAACATTTCGTCACCCACTCAACGAAATCACCTGCGAACTCCTGAGAGCCAAAATTCTATCACAACCGCACCCTATTTTGAGAATATCAACCAATCAGATTCAAGCAGTGAAATCCCATTGTTGTTACAAACCAATCCGATCCAAACACACACCTAGCACGAACAATAACTATTATCTACACTTATTGTAATATTAATTAACAGAACTTATAAATAAGCTAAAATGTATTTAAACTGAGGTTTTTGCAATTGTAACACAGTAGTAGTAGTGTAGTTTTACCCATCTTAGGATGGACATAGAACTGTAAATTAGAAGAGATGTAAGAATGTAAAATATGATTATGGCAATGGATGTAAATTAAGGAATAATATTAAGAAGATATTAAATTGGAAGAAAAAGATTTCTTCTTTCTTTATCTTAAGGTAAGCTTGATCTCTAAGAAGGAAGCTCTATAAGTCAAACTTTATGAACTGATCTATTTTCTAGTTTTCTTATTTGCATATTTCGAACACATTTTCAAAAAGCACCATAAAACTACGTGTATCCAAGCAAGGGATATACGACAGTATCAAAAATAACAACTTCTTTAAAAGTACCATCATCATTTTTGAATGCACCATGTGACTCATACCCTTCAGTACACAAATCACTGTTCATTGCCACATAATTACACTCTTTAGTCTTTCCAGGAAGGATTCGTGCTAATATAAGGTTGTTTTTACCACCGTAGTTAAACGTGTAGTCAGGTTGTTCCGAGAAATACACACCAGCGCCAAATTTGCCTTGTGTACTTGCTTTGAAATTGTTGTTCATGATCTCACAAACAACGTCGCTTTTATTTGTTCCATGGAATCCGTAAATTGGTTCAGCCTCGGATGAGTTTGGATATTTATCCTAGATAAGAACAAGAAAGTGGAAAGAATTTTCATTTGCAGCAATATGACCATGTAGTCACATAACGTGTCAATGCTGAAAGGAATCCCGGTTCAAATAATCCCTTCCTTAGATTGTTGTATCCTTCAATTTAATTTTTTTTGCATTGGGAACCTATACCTTATCGGCCAAAACTTAGTCGGCCTTAATTTTAGTCGGCCTTAATTATTAGTCGGCCCTAATTTTGTCACCTCGTCAAAATTTAGTAACTAAGGGCCGACTAATAATTAAGACCGACTAAAAATTTGGGCCATTTCTAAATTTACAGGCAGATGGAAAATAGGAGAAAGCTTAAAATACTGGAAAATAAGGAAAGCTTAATTTTAGTCACCAAGCCAAAATTTAGTCACTTAGAGCCGACTAAGTTTTGGCCGATAAGGTAATTCACACTAGGGATCTGGACTGAAAAAGACAAAAAGTTCCGTTCCACAAAACTATTCCAGTCCCGTTTATAAAGTTTGTATGTCACATCTTATACACACTGCAGTAAAAATTACGAAAGAAAAAACCTTTTAGAGGCCAAAATCCAAAAATAAGGTCAAATCCATCACTTCCAGCCCCCCGTACACACCTTGTTGAAGAGGTCAAAATCTTCAAAAGATATTGGTTGAAAATAATCAGACCCCCTGAATTTTCAAGTACTGTTAGATTTAAATTCCTCAAGAATTCTTAGTTTTTACAAGGTTTTGAAAATTCCATAGAATTCCGACTGGGGTTTCTATCAAACTCTTGGAACAAAAAAAATGACCTCCCCAACAAACGGTTTTTTTTCTCGAAAGGCCCACTGTACTCTGACTGTACAGCCCTCTATTTTCACAACGTATAGATTAAAAAGGATCATTGTAAAACGAAAACTATTTTACCTCAAACTCTCGTTGTTTTCCAAGAAATCTTTCCTTCAAAGCTGGATTCTCGTAAAAGTCAATTTTAGTGATTTCGTAAACATTTGTTTTGCGGACTTTATTCAACATGTTCAAAAAGCGAGCTTCTACGAACTTAAAATGCTTCTGCAATACATCATCAGGGTTGAACTCTCGTTTCGGCAATATCGTCTTTTTGCTCGTCGCGAAATCAGGACCAAAGACTTCTATAAAGGAGGGCTGGAATTCCAAATCATAACTGATGACGTAGTTTGGAAGCACTTGGTCTGGATTAAAAACAATGTACTGATCTGAGAGAGATTCACCGCCCTCTTCTTTGGTGGATCGCGGGACGAACACTGAATCTTTCTTCAGTTTTCGTAAGCTCTCGGCATTGAAATCAGGCGATTCTTCTTTAGCAGTCCAAGATCTGCCAAGATGAACTTGACAGTAAAGCATCTTTCCTGATTGGTCACTTTGCGATTCATTTCGCGACTGCGTAGAATCGCTTGTCAAATATATACCAGCACCGTAACTCCAGCTTTCATCTGGTAATGTAAAACCATCCTTCAGTATACTTTCAAGCATGGTATCGTTTACACCATGAAAGAATAATTTTGATTCGGATTTGATTTCGTTTTCATATAGATGAAGAGACTTCTCAAGAAATTTAGCATGTACTTTCAAATTGCGCACCTCTTCTATCTTCGTAATCTTTGGAAACAAACGGTGTCCTTGGTTGATCGCTTTCTTTACTGCATCTTGAATTCTGAGATATTTTTCTATGGTCTCTGGATTCTCTCTGGTAAGTTCGGTACACCACATCTTATCAAAATCTTCCGAATTTTCAAGCTTCTTGATATGTTCTTTCACCTGTGAGAACAAAAGCAAACATAGCATAGACAGAAACTTCATAAAAATAGATTCAGATAACACATTTATCTGAACTTGAGATTTTAGAATTGGAAATACGTAGACGGGTTTAGGAACGGGGTTAAGAACTTTAAAAAACTTTTATCTAAGTTTCTTGGTGATAACAGTCGATAAAGGAGTAATAAATTTTGAGAGAGGGAGGACCTGGGGTGTATTCACACTGAAAGTTTCAAGCTAATGACCTAAACGTGTTTAAACACTGTTAGGGTGTCAAAGTTCGTAGCTTATTTTTTGGGCCGAACGTATGGTCGTTTTAAGGACGAGTGCCCCTCCCCCAGTTTTACCATCAAAACAAAATCGTGTTTTTTCGGCTTGAAGTTTGCCTTCAAACACGATCACACGATCGTGCAAATTTAGATAATAAAAGACAAAGGAGAAGATCGTGCAATTCTTTGTTCCCATATTTCTTTAGAGCGACAGTGTGAATACACCCAAAGAAGTCACGAAAGAAAGAGCAACAAACAAAAATAGAACGATTAGGAATACTCATATTAAAACCATGAAAAGAGAGGGGAATGTGAGGAAAATGAGCGTTTTTTTCCAGATCAAAGTCCGTTTATTTTTTTTATTAAGAGCGAATCAATCACAACAAACGATCAGACAAAGCGTGAATGAAAAGCTTACGTTTCGCTCGTTTGCCTTTCTTTGCTCCTCTTCGGCTTTTTGGCGTTTCTTGCGTTCCGCTCGCTCAATATTCGTGCAATCTCGACATGACTTTTTATTCGGATGTTCGAAACATTTGTGACCACCAGAACAGATATGACCACACGACATTTTACGGTGACATTTTTCCTTACATTTTAATTTCGATCCGTCTTCATGGCATTTCTTCGATTGTACATATCCACACATCATAGCATGACGAACGATAGTTTCACATTTCAACCATGCAGCTTCTTCGCAGCACTTTTTAGAAGCATCATGGCCACACTTTTCAAAAGTGAATGGTACCAATTTTTCACACAAATTGCGTATTGAACAACACGGTCTCTGATAAGGTTCATGATGCAGTTGACAACGTTCATCTTCAAACAGAACTAGTTCTTTACATGCTGACCTTGAGTGAGTGTGTGGAACTTGACATCCCTCTTTACAAAAATGTTTTCCACATTCCATTTCATGACCGCAAGGTTGTTTACAAAAGTTTTCCAACTTCGGCAATGCCATCAATTTACTGTCTTTAACTTTGAAAGAGGCTTCTGGGTGATCTTTGCAAACCAAACCAATCTTGTCGCCTAGGCAACCATCACTTTTCAACTTGGAAATGAGCGGTCTCCAGGTCTTATGTTCTTTGAACATGCTTGAGTTACCAATGAAATAAACGCCACATCTTGCGCGCGATTGAGCAACACATCTTCGATTGCGTTCCGATAAGAAACCGATATTTCTTTCCCGATTTGATCGGACTAGGGATACAATCACAAAATCATTCTCGTCACCTTGATACATATCTACTGTATGAATTTTAATGACATTTGGCTCGTCTGGTTTCTCTTTCGGTTTCCGGCTGTGCTTGGATTCTGGAATAGTAGTCGATTTTCTGTTATCTGCATGAGTTGTCATTGCTGTTTGTAGCTTGTTCATTCTGGTGTCACATGAAAAAAGTTGAGAATATAGTTTCACGTGTTCCTTCATTGTGTCTCTGATCAACTTTGTCTGGCCACGATACATAGCTAGAATTGTGATTTTCCGTGGTTCATAGCCCTGTTGAACCAAGAAAAGACCTAAATCGACCGCTCTCTTCGCCTCTTCTTCATTTCTCACGCTTCGCTCTTTTGTTTCTTCATGTTGATGATCCCAAAAGAAAACCGATTTTTCCAAACATGTTGCTGGTTTGTGTCCAGAGATTCGTTTATGGTTGGTCTTCAAGTTAGGATAAATGTCTAGAAGGAGTTCGGCGAATTCGACACGTTGCCGGTTCTGCATTTGAAGTGTGGTGTAGGGCATTTGGTTGTTAATCAACCTTTCCATCATGGAGATGTCAAAGTTGTAATCTTTACGTAAATGGTAGGCGTCAACGGATGGACGTAGTTGTTGGTGATCACCGATAAGAAGCATGTATTTCGTCCACGAGCCAATCGAAGCCACTAGTTGTGGTTCCAGTACCTGTAAGGAAAATGAGGGGAGTTCAAGAAGTTATTTGGGAAGAGAAAGAATAGGCATATAGTTATTTTGTATAACAAACCTCCTTAACTTTGAGTCACTTGAAAAAAAAGTAAATTCTAATAGCCGATTACATTCTCCTGAAACAAACGACAGAGATTTAAATAACAAAGATTTCCGTTGAATTAAAGGCAAAGTTCTACTTCATTCGTCAAGCACTCCTACCTCGGCTGCCTCTTCTACAATGACGATTTGCGGTTTAATTTCTCTTAAAAGTTCTTGGTTGATCGAGGCACCAGTTACTGTAGCAGCAATAATTTGTTTTCTTTTTAAAATCTCGACCTCATTTTGTGTTTCCAGCTCTGCTTTCTGTTTGCATTTGTCTTTGAATTCTCGTAAACTTCGTTGAAATTTCTCCAACATTTCGTTTGTTTCCTTGGCAATGAGAAGTTGAACCAATCGAATTCGATCTGGCATAGACAACTGCCACACGTCCTCTTGCTCATCGAAGTAAGGCAGATTATATCCATTTTCAGTGAGCTTTTTGATGGCCTGTGGACAAAATCCTTTGACTCTTTGTTCTCCTTGGTGATTACTATTTCCATCATCGACCTTTAGAATACTGTTGAACTCTTCATTTACGAATTCTGACCTATAACAAAGATAATTAAAATGCTATTTAATTTCCAAATTCGTTCATCTGGTTGGAGGGGAGTATAGTAGAATGATACATTTTTCACTTAAGTTTGGCGTTCACATATTTGGCTAACCCATAATCAGTTTTGGGGAAAATGTAGTCCCTTGCTAGTGATAAACTAACATAAACTAGGAACAGGGTTGCCGGCAACCAGTATCTGTAAGGCGGGAGGGAGGTAAAATTTTCTGAGACTTGAACACCACCATCTTGAACCTTGTTTGTGCTTTCAGAGTATAGCCAAAACCGTGCGGAAACAAATTAGAAGCCTCTACTCGTTAGGCGGGACAAAGTGGTCGTAACCGCAGGCGGAATGAGTGATTTAGACGATTTAAAATTAAACTACGATTTAACTATTGTTTAAAAAACATTTAATTTCCAAATTCCTTCACCTGGTTGGAGAGGAGTACAGTAGAGTGAGACATTTATCAATTAAGTTTGGCGTTCACATTAACCCATAATCAGTTTTGGGGAAGACATCCATCAAAAGACTATTTTAATAAAGTCAGAAGAGGGAATAGGAAACTAGAAGTCGATTTTTTGGCGGGGAAAACTCAGCAATTATTTGGTCTTGTTTCAAGAAGGAAGAACACATTCCTTGACATTTTGAAGTGTTAATCTAGAAACTGGTTATAATGCAAAGGTTGAAGGAAGGTTTTTGCTTGTTTCCGACTAAGGTCCTCTCTCTCAGATTTAAAAAAAGATAAACCCCTGTCTCAGTGGTCTGGTGAGACTTTCTTAACCAATGGGGTGAAATAAAGGGGACAAATGACAATGAGGATGAGTTTTTTTCCAGTTTGGGTGAAATTTCAGGATATTTTTCTCACTGGAGACGAGGTTTCTTACTGATTTCGTTACAGGAAGGTAGGGGGTCCTACCGGGTTTGCGATATGGAGTTTTTCAGAAGCGTAGACAGGGGTGAAGATCGATCTGCGTAGGAGAGCAGATTTTTACGACAAAGTACTTACTTATTCGTGGTATAAAAACATAATGTGTCGTTTAAATCTGTTCTCCTAAGCAAATGTTCACTCACCCCAGTCTATGCTACTGGGTTTTGGGTTGAAGAAGATTCGTTCACAGAATGCACAAAAAAAGAAATATAAAGTAACCTTCGCTGTTCACTGAACATCATTTGTTCTTCTTCAGCTTCCATGATCTCTTCTTCACTTTTCATTTTTTCCCCATTTTCTTCTTCTTTTTCTCCTTTTTTCTTTTTTTTCACTTTGTCAATCTCACTTGGCTGCTTGAACGTCAATTTCGAAAAAGTCTGAATGCTTTGAATGCCACCTAAAAAAATGAAACGAATAATATTGAGTTTTCAAGGGACTGGAATTGAAACCCCTGCCTGTCTGTGAGAGATTCTTCATAGTTGTGATACATTGGGAAACTCACCAAACTCACCGATAACAATGAAATTTTGACTTACCGGTAAGTTTATATTCGCAATCATCGAATTCCTCTTGAGATGGAAGCCAATGATTAAAAGCTATATCTTTGATTTCATATAAAAACTTGATATCTTCAAAACTTTTTGAGTTTTCTCCTCTCAACAAATTGTCAACTTCTTGCCATGTTACACAGTTAGTCTCTTCACTCGACAAGGAATCCCAATCCAAACCAATTAATAGTGAATACACATGTGCATCAGATAGGCTTCTATATAGTTGATCATAACTGATGTATGGTAGTTGTCGAATTTCTTCAAAAGTAGCTCGCAGTGTGTCTCGGCTTTCATCCATTTCGTAGCGATTTTTGAATACCATTTCAGTAATTTCGGTTTGATTTTCTTTACGAAGTTTTCTGAGAGTAATGTTCTCCAATGCAGGGTCTTTACATCTTCCTCCAATGCGAACCAGCTTACTTAGACCAACATATCTAAAAGAAAGAAACAATAGTTTATCAAAGTGATATTTCGTATTTACCAAAAGAGAACTATCGCATTCTTTGTATAAAAACTTTGGCTTTAACTTTCAAGTCCTCAAAAAATAACGTAGAACGAGCAATCCTGAGAAGTTCACCAACAAAAGAAGAATAAAAAATATCGATTATGGCAAGTTGCTATCTTTGTGTGGCATTCAGACTATAGAAAAAAAGAAAAGCATCCCGTTTATCAAACAACTTATAAATAAAAATCCCGTCTTTGATGGTAATATAGCCAGGATAAAAGTCAGAGGGACCCAGAGAAGATTTGACGTCTTCTCACGGTAAGATCGTCTTTCTAAGAAGAAAAGAATCCGGCCATTCTTATGTAGGTTTGTGGTTCTGACTGGAGAAAACATTATTTCTCAAACTATATGCCTTGGAGAACCAAAAAAGTTTAAAAAGTGGGAAATCATCAAATTGTGTCCAATACTCTTGTGAACAGCTAGATTTTATAGAGAGAATGATCCTTCGGGACTTTCGATTTACTGTTGTCTACCTACACATCTACGATACTTACTTAGAGATTCCTTTGAGAAATTCATCCAGCGCATGGTTCTTGTAAGTCAACACAAAGATCTTTGGTTTGTGCAGAGAAGAGAGCGACAGTAGCAAACGCACCATTTGTACTCCGATAAATGTTTTCCCACAACCCGGTGGTCCCTGGATGATTCCAATTCGGTTTTGGAGACATGTTTTGACGGCCTCCTCTTGCGAAGGATCGAAAATGCTTTTCACGTCACTGTGTGGGGTATCGAAAAAGTCTTCTAATGTTATTTTGTGCTTTTCATTTTCACGCTGCATTGTGAATGCACAGTCACGTGGTGGTGGTGTTGGTGTTTGTGGTGGTTGTGTTGGTGACGGTAGTTGTGTTGGTGGTAGTTGTGGTGGTGTTGGCGGTAGAATTATATCTTTTTTAAGTTTCATTATAAATGAAGAAGTTTGAGTTGTAGGTGATGACCAATTTTGTGCCATCGCTATTTCAGATGTCACTGAATTTGATGTCACTGCTAAAGACGACGTTGTTGCATTTATTTGGTTAGTTGCTGAATCTGTTTGATTGGGAGGCAAGCTGGATAGCGAATTTACGGCTACGATTGGTTTATTGGATTCGGGTGAATCATGATTTATAGTAGAGTTACTGGTTGCTTTTGCTTTCAGTGGTTCTGACGTGTTCGGAGTCCGGTAAACAAGACGGGAGTCGATGGTATGTGACGGGTGCAGAAAATCAGGTAGTCGTCCTTTCTCCAGCTTGACGAGTTCTTCCTTGAAACTGAGGCGGTTGACATTGAGAGATTGCAATGTTTTAAAGACGGGTTGATAGGAGCGGTAATAGTTCGGTGACTCCACCATGTAAATGTGACCTGAGAAAAACAGGAAGATAAACAAAGTTTATTGTTGTTGATTTTTTGGAATTTAGTTGCCTGACTTTGAAGATTTGGGCTGTGACTGTCTATTTTTTGTGTAATTAAGCAAAATTTCGGAGTATTAATTTCTACTTGAATAAATCTATTAGAAAATGGTAAAGATTTAAGCAAAAAGTTCCCATTTAGCCAATGGTTAAAGTTTTTCTTCTCGACGGAAAGCTGATTTTACAAAGCAAACTAGCACACATATTTGAAATTTTGCTGGATCATGCAGATTTTCAAGACGGAAAAGCCTCGGTTACTTCGCTGAGACAGATATCTGAGTCTGCGATGGAAGAACTTTTAACACTGCATTAGTACTAGAAAAGGCGGAGAACAACAGCAACGCTAACAAATCTACACATAAACAAAATATTCACCTCTAGATCTCATGAGATGGATTATAAACTCAGCACCTTTGAAATCGTTCCATTCATCACAAGGTTGGACCAAAACCACACCTTTCTCCTGCATGTGATCTTTACTAGTGACTGTCACCCAGAATGGTTGCTTGAACGTCCCGTCAGTGGAAAGACACATCAAATCACCGAATTTTAGATGTGACGATCTCGACCAATCTTTGACATCTTTGACAGAGAAGATTTTCAATGCGAATTGAACGGAACCTTTAGCGACGTTGATTCCATATAATGAAACCTTCTCATAGACATTCATATCTCGAATATCTAAAGCCCAAAAGAAAAAAAAAGTTATTCAAATCAGTGATTTCACTCCTCCAGTACAGTGAGCCATTTTACATTCCTTTCATCAGTTTCAAAGGGTTTTTTTGGTTCATTGGACAGTTCTTTTTCAATCTTTTAAGCCACAAATTTTAAGAAAGGTCCTCGATCCTCGATCAAAATATCCATTGGTCAAGAGAATCATTCATCTTTCATATCCTCTCTAACACGGGGTTAAGTCGCAATCATTACAATAAACTATTGTTTATTCAACTTCTGCGTTATTTTTGCAAAGAAAAATTACTACAACCCACAGATTTGTTCGAAATTCTGGCTTGTAAACGGAAGGAACGAGATACTTTAAGAAAGCTAATTTTGCAGTAAAAAGTTTTAAAAGTTCTAAATTGGTTGAGTAACTTTTTTTGGTGAAGCAGTAATTTTTTAATTTCGTTGAGAGCTACCTTTGCCAATTCTTGGCATAATTCGTCCCCTAGGTAATTTGTTTAATTAAGTGCCCCTCCTCTTTTAAGTTTGAGAAAATTGTGTCATCAATAATTTAAGCCTGAAATAAAACTCACCCAATTCACCATTGATCAGTTGTTTGATTGATTTCTTCAAATTGTAGAAACAATCTTCACGCAGCAGACGAAAGTAGACGTCCATGTATTCATCAGCCGATTCATAGCACCCTTTCTTTTTGACTGCTCTCAAATTGATCGCTTCTTCTAACTCGTTGAAAATCTCATCTTTTTTGAGAATCAGCGGTAAGTCCTGCCATTGTAACTCATCAATGTTATCCAAAGATCCTACGGTGAAAGTTTTCAACAAGTTGTACAGGAAGATGGACATTTCAAGGTTTTGCTGTTGCAGATGTGACCGACGCATTAAGATTTTAACAAGAGATAAAATCGTGGCGCGTTTTTCTGGTATGGTTCGACTGATTACTAGTAGGAAATCACGAACTAGTTTCAAATTTTCTCTAAGTGTTGATATGCTTTTAAAATCATTATCTCCGCGACGTTGGCGAGAGTTGTTTTTTCTTACTGTCTTGTTTTCATCAATCAAGTCATCATTGTGTTTATTGAAAATCTTCGAAGTACCATCAATGGGACTTGCTAGCAACGAATTTACTCGCTTCTCCGATTGGTTGGATGAATTTATTTCAATAGTTTTAAGTTTCGCTTTACGTTTCTCGTCAACGTCAACAATTTCACCATCTTCCAAATCGATTGATTCTCGAACCTCCTCATTTTTACAATCGCCAGAGGAAGGCCTTCCTTCTTCATCACTAGGGTTTGCCACTTCCTCTTCTGTTTCACTACCACGCTCCAGAAGCATTCTCTCACATTCCGAATGTACAAACTTTGGTGAGTTTGGTATGTACCCGTTTGTCGATTCTTGAACATCGTCTAAACCACCTTGAAAGGATGAACACTCTCCTAGTGTTTCTTCAACATCTTGATTCAGAAGCTCTGCTTCAGTATCAGGGAAATCTCTTCCTGGATGTAGGGTATCTTCTGAATCATCTTTGGTATCTCCTTTCTTGGACTCTCTCTCAATATCTTTCATCAACTGGTCAATGTATCTCCTGAGGCTACCACTGATCGGATTCAAGAATGTGGCTTCTTCGGCAATTTTCATCAACACTTGGCGGAAAAGCTCTTTTAAAGATTGTGTTTTCCCGCACAACTTGACAACAACTCTCAAATATTGCTGAATCAGCGTTTGATGATTATCATGAGAAGAAGAGATCTGTTTGATCACATGTTGCCAAACTGTAGGTGAAGATAAGACATCCTTTGTTTGGAACTGTTTGCAAGCCTCTGGTTTCCTAGAGACTTCTCTTCGACTTCTCCTGGGTATGGACCAATCTTTGAGTTGAGGGCTACCCGAATTTCGATCCCTTTTGATGCCATGATATGGACTTCGGTTGATTTCAAACTGACTTGCTAACTGTTTTTCTTCTGGGCTGTTTTCATTCGATACCTCTGCGTTATGAGGCGGTAATGTATCATGTATGTCGATTGGATCAATATCCATCGATCTAGTAAAGTTTCTTTCATTCTTCCAACCTCTTCCACTTGCATTGGTTTCAAACACTTCATCGTCAGGTGAAGATAACCGCACATTCTGCCAACTCAACCTGTAATCTCCAGTTTCTCTGTTAATAAAATCGATATCCAGCTTTATTTGTTTCGAAACAGGGGTGGAGTTTACAAGTAGTCTATCATCTTCTTCACATTCATCGTGCCATAGCTTCTGTTCTTTTTCTATGTTAATGATGTTGTTTTTAGTTAGTCGCCCATCACCAGAGCCTGAACTTTGATTCATATCTGATTCAACTGAGTCATGCACCGTTTCTCGTTCATTTTTATTGCCATTAGCATGTTCATCAACATCAGAATCTCCCAATCTTGCGTCATCGCTATCAATAAACAGATCTCCATAGCCGAATGTCTCTCGGATATCACTTCCTTCTTCTTTGGAGTCAAGCGCGTCTTCTACACGCGTAAGATAATCTTTAAGCACTCGGTAACTTCTTTTCGATAACTGTAGAACGGTAACATTGACGGCTCGCACTCTATCTTTTCTCTTGGTTCGAGGTTCTTGAAGTTTGAACGATATGATATCTCCTGTTTGCAACTCCAGTAAACTTGATAGGACACAACGAAAGCTAAAGTGAATATCCGTCGTCCCGATACAATAAATTTGCCGTTCTTCATGTGAGATTCCTTCACTGGTAACAAACCCATAAGGATGTCCCTGATAAGAGACGAACTTCACTATCTTCCCTTCGTAAAGAGATCGTGACTGTATCCGGCGTTTCTTCAAATTAGATGTCCTCGTCATAGGTTCTTCCTCTCCTTTCCGTTTTGTTCCGTGATCTTTTTCATTGTAAAAGTCATTAGATTGTGCTTGAGATCTCAATGGATGTCTTTCATTCACTGCTTTCCAGTTGTGACTTTCGTTTTTAAAACTTCTTTTTTTTGTAGGACTTCTAATAGGATGTTTTTGAGAAGTTGACGATCTTCTGGTTGTTTCAGCTCCATGAATATTGGACGAATAGTGTTTTTTTGACACTGCTGCTCCTTGTTGAGTCATCGATGATGAAGCAGCGTTGCTGGAGAATCTTCTAGTGCTATCCACCGTTGATGTGATAGTTTGTCTAACAGGGCTGTTTTGCTTTCTTGAAATACTAACCCTTCTTTTTGATATGGTACCTTGTCTGGTCTCTACATTATCCGATTTGGAAGATGGATCAAAAGATCTTTCGTCATTTAATGTTGATAAACTTCTTGACGGTTTCAAGGATTTCCGCTCTAGAGAGATTGATTTTCTTTGGACAGCGTGGTAGGTTGAAGTGATTTTAGACACTTCACTTGATGACTGGAAGGTTTGCCTGGAGTCAGTGTAGAGCGAACTTTTATCATTATCCTGCTTAATTTGCCTGTTCGTTGATTGATCTGAAGATTTCAAGTGTTCTTTATTGTCGTTCGATGATGATGGACGTTTAATTATCCTTGCTTTTGAATGTGTGGGTGGAGGGTGGAGGGTGGTGGGTGTGGTGTTATAAGAAGAGAGTTTGTAAGTAGCGAGTGAATAACCGAGTCTTGATTTGATTGGCTGCTTAGCCTCAGTTTCTTCATTTGCTTGCTTCGACCGTCCCGTTCGAATCTCTTTGATCTTCCTAAAGAATAATAAAAGATTTAATGTTGTTTCTTTGACCGACCACTAGACAAGTTGCGTTTCAACCTTTTGGTAGTCATCAAGATTTCGTCCAATAAAAACCAACAAAATATTGTTAAAATGTATCAGATTTAAAAAACTTTCGTATATACATTTATTTTGCGTTATCAAGAAATATTTTTACATTAAATCTATTTTGGCGTAATAATTCTATAATTCATAAAATATTCGAAATACATGATTAATTCATAGTTTTCATGGAAAAAATGATTCATTGGTCACTTCAATGAATGGAGAGAGGATTTATTAATCCGATGAAATTATAATTTTTAGGACAAAATTCAATAAGCTTAAGGGTAAATCTGGCAGAGAACAACTTTGCCGAAGATGCTTCAGATTGCGATTTTCTTTCTTTTTGATTTGGTCTTCACTGCAATCGCAATAAGAGTTCGAAAAATCGACTTTTTAGTACGGTGGCTTTTTGTGAAATTTTGTTATCTACTTGTAGTTGTAGGTTCTAGGTCAACTCACAAGTTGTAGTCAACTGAGAAGTCATTTTAAAGTATCAGTCGATTGAGAAGTCAAAGCTTACTTTCTAATTTCAAATCGACTATAGTCTCCATAACTCAAACCTGCCCGGGGAACACGAATTTGTCCGAGTTAAGGGATTTTCGAGTTATGGAGATTAGCATTGTTGAAGGGATGAGAAAACTTGCTCGAGTTAAGGAGTCGTTCAAGCTATAGAGGTTCGAGTTAAAGAGACTCCACTGTACTGCAATTTTCGTCACAGCTGAAAATAGTCAAATAAACAAATCATCACTGCAAAACATTGTGCTTTTTTGCCATCTCCACTGAATTTTCTGACTTAAACACAATGGAACTCAAGTCAAACCCCTAGCCATAAAATAACACGGGAATATCACTCCCCATCGTTTTTTACCCCCAATGGCTGAGAAATCATCAATGAAAAGGAGGTGTTTAAGTTGAATTTTTTATTCGAGCGTTTTCTAGGATTGAGGGGCGTGGTTTTCGATTTGTTAGTGTTAGAATAGTAAGAGCGTAACTGAGAAAGTTTCGTAATTACAGGCTGAGACTTCTTAAATAAAACACCCAATCAATTTTGATACTAGTTCGTTGATGGATTCGCAAACGCATCGTGGCCATTAAGTATGTAATGATATTGGGAGGGAAAATAACGTTTTTTCTCCGCATAACAAGTAAGAACATCACAGATCAAAGAGTCTTTCATAAAAGAAAAATTCACCATTATATTGTCAAAAAAGATACACACCCTTTTTCATCTCGTTCATAATTGAGATTGCTAGATCGGTCCATATTCCAACCAGAGTCTTCTTTCTTTCTTTAAGTACTTTCCCCGCATGAAAAACCTTAAAGGGTTGACCAAATTCCTTGACATGATATACCTGAAAATATAATTGAAAAAAAAACTAAAATAAATAACCGCGGACGATACACTTGTCTGAGACAACTTACATGTATCAGTCGTGGTGAATATTTTAGTAAAACGACCATCCTCTATCAATTTTATGTTCTTGTCACTAAAGTACCTACGTGTTTGATAAAATATCATCTGAATAAGGTACACGTTTTTTTTATAAGAATGGCGTTTTTTCATCTCATTATGGATATTCTTAACTTTTTGGAGAAAATTATCCTAAAATATTCTTACTGCATTCTTAAGTTAGTTCAAACTAGATTTGACATGTAATACAATACATATACGTCTAAACCACGAAATGGAATTTTTGTGAAAATTGACAATTTACAGTTAAAAATGCTATGAAATGGCATTTTTAGGGTTTACCTTATTGGTATTATATTTCGCATGTATTAAATTTCGCGGGTACTTAATTTCGCGATTTTTTAGGCCAAATTTCGCGAAATTTAATACCGTTTAAATTTTTCAAAAATACAAAATCGCGAAATTAAATAAACGCGAAAAATACTTATTTGTTACACTTAGTTACTATTTTTGTCACTAGTTTTGTTACTATTTTTGGTACCCAATCAATACGTTGTGTTTCAAGCGAAATCAGTCATTTTCCTGCCTCATTCCCACTTTAGTGAATCACGAAATTTAATACACGCAAAAAATTCCAGAAACTGGCAATCGCGAAATTTAGTACACGCGAAAAATGTTTCCTCGAAAAAATTTCGCGAATCGCGAAATTTAATACACGCGAAATATAATACCAATAAGGTATTTGCTAATTTCCACGATGGTGATATTCTAAGCATATTCTCAAAAGTATATTCTTATTAAAAAATGTGTATTATATGAAAAAAAAAAGATTCTTGCAAAAGTTCCAACAAAAGCAGAGGTATGTGTATTCGAGGTTTGGCTATAAAAGACATACTTTGTCTGTAAAAACTTACTAAAAACAGTTAATACAGTTAGTAGAGAAAATGCTTAACAAAATCCTCCCTATCCAATGCAGCTAATAATGAGATAAAAATGGATTCATTCGATACAAGAATCTGTCAACATTTGAAACAAATTATCACCCCTGTATCAGTGACGCGATCAGATTCTCCCCGGGGGATAACCCGGGAAAAAAATTGCAAAATGTGGCGTAATTTTAAGCCCCAATTGGGGGGGGGGTAGGCTAGAGTGTACCTCTGGCTGAACTTTGCTTTTTGATATTTTTTTTTAACGCTGAGTTCAGAAGTAGACTGGATGAGGTTTTCATTCTGAAAGGAAAACACTAAAATTCGAAAAAACAAAAAAACTACTTGGAGTTATAATTAACCTTTTCAGCCCGGCAGACGTGTATACACGTCGAGCATACGTTCCGGCAGACGTGTATACACGTCTTTTTGACATAGTGATCTTCTAAGCTATATTTCTCCCATTGGCTTCTTTGCTAGCCGTAGAAGTAAAGAAAAACGGAAAGTAGAGGTTCTAAGCTTTCTTTTGATATATGGTGATGTAATGTTTTGATCACGTGGTGAGGCAGCAGATTTCGTAGAAAAAGTAGAGAAAAACACTGAATCAAGATGGCGACCAAGAAATGGGTTTTTCAATAAACTTTACTGCTAAAGCTCTTGGATTTTTTGACTGGTTTAGGCCACTTTTCTTCATGGAAACATTGTTTTTATAATGGCAAAACATCCAGTAAGTATATCCTATATTTTTTGTTTTGTTTTTAGCATAAAAATTCCATTTATTTGTCATTTTGACCACTTTTCTCGACAAACCATAGGCGGGTCGACCCAAACTTACAGTACTTTTTACTTTTTCTTCAGGTTGGAGCATGGAAAGTTGACAAATCCAATGCAAAAGCGTTTTCTGCACCTCATATATTTCAAAGGAGCACCAAAGAATTTGAAAAGCCTGGATTTATGTTGAATTGCACTACTTCTTTCACTCCTCTCCAAGCACCAGGGACGGTCGATCGATCCCCAAAATTCTTGGCTCATAACGATGTCCTGATTACAGCTTATATGGATCAAAATGATAGCAGGAACCACATAACAGCCACATGGAATTATTATGATGACATTTAGCATCCCTTATGGTCAAAAGAGACCAGATTTGATAGCAATGAGTTTGCCTCAAAAGGCTTACGGTTTTTGGAAACTTTGCAACTGTCGCCGACTATGCCATCTAGTTTCACGGTAGCCGATACCCTTCAAAAGCTTCACGAGCTAAGAATAATGACTGAAAGTGTTGCTTAGATAGTTGGGAAATACTTTTACACCATTTTTGATGTTGTAGCTGCTTCTAGAAACAGATTATCATCAAAATACTTCAAAATTGTATGTATTGGATTTTTTTAGCCGAAAAATCGTGATTTTTGGCAAAAGTGACCGATATTTGGGCGGCTGGTGTGACACATACAGATTTTTCTGGATGCTGATTTTTGGTATATTACTTCAAAATGATGTATAGATTGATAAATAGCCAAAGACAGATTTTTTAATTAACTTCCCCCCACTTTTTTTTGCTCTAGAAGTGAAAAATGCAGAAAAAGTGACATTACCGCAAAACGTGAAAAAAAACTGTGGTTTGCGTGATGCTACCATTTTTGTTGGAATATTCTATTTGGGTTGGTACCTGGTCTAAAAGTTGTAGAATTTAAAGTCTATTCACGATAAGTGTGCACTCTTTTTTCATTTACCTATAACTTTTGAAGAAATTCTTTAATCTTTATAAATTTGGTATCATTGGAAAGATATTAGTGAGTGGATCAATTTGAAATAAAAAAATCTTTAAACAAATTCTAAAAATGAAGATGAAAATGAAGAAGAAAAAAATGAAGATCTTGTAGAAAGGTGCTATAGCTATCATTTTCACTGAAGTGAATCCTTGATTATCGAACATCATCACTGTGAAAAAAATTCTCAAAAATAATCATTCAGTCAAAAGATATCAAGCAAAGTTATAAGCTGATTGACGTCTAAAAACGCTGTTTTCTGCTGTTTTCTGCTGTTTTTTGGGGTCAATCACTTATTAACTTTGTATCATAACTTTATATTGAATAAATATTTTAGTGAAATTTCTTCACAGTGATGATCTCCTAAGATCAAAGAATCTCTCCAGTGAAAATGAAAGTTATAGCACTTCTCTACAAGATCTTCATTTTTTTCTTCTTCATTTTCATCTTCGTTTTTAGGATTTTTTTAAAGACTTTTTTATTTCAAATTGTTCCACTTACTAATATCTTTCCAATGATACCAAATTTATAAAGATTGAAGAATTCCTTCAAAAGTTATAGGTAAAAGAAAAAAGAGTGCACACTTATCGTGAACAGACTTTAATTAGCTTTTCAGGGATACCTTACTTTTTTTCTAAAGATTCCTAGTTCTTGAGTTATGATAAAATAACTGAACATGTCTATTTTCTGAAAAAATGTTGCGCGCTGACAGCGTGAAAATTTAAAAAGTTGCGCGCTGGAAAGGTTAAGAATATTAAAAATATAATTAAGAATGAGAAGCTAATATCAATAACAGATTAACAATCCCTTATTTTCAAATAAAAACATTGTTATGGTTATGATTTTAAGGTTCTCACTCAGTTCAAACCCGGTAAAAGTCATTTTTTTCATTGCCTGCCCGGTGGATTTCGAAACTTCACCATCTCACTGAGACATGGGTGTAGTTTAGCGTGCGTGAAAAAAACATGAAAGGTTCATTTGTTTAAAAAAGCTGAGTGAAATCATGAATTTAATATAGAGAGAAAAGAATTAAGAAAAGAAACTAAGATGCTTCAAATATTACCTTTGAACCTCAAACGCACAAACTGTGATACAACATCATTCTTTAAAAGGGTCCAAAAATCCGTCAAACGTTCCTTAAAAATTATCTTGTTTTTTAAAAAATCTTTCTACTTCTTTACTCAGTAAAGTTACAAACAAATGCAAAGTTGCAAGTCACAGTAATATTTGAAAGACTGAGTAAATCACTTTAATCTATATGAAATACTTGTCTTAACGCGAAGAGAGCAACTCTGTTTAATTTGAAAACACAAAACTAAACATTGAATGGAATTCCGAGAAAATTAACAACTCGAAACGTTGTCATGGCATTGTTCAAAAGAAAGAGGATTTGACCGTTATAATGTTACCATGGACCAATGAACTTTAATAAAGAGTTTTAATTCTATTACACCCTTATGTCACAGAGAACCCCAACCCCGGTGAAAAACAAGGTCAAGATTTCGTCTCCGGTTGGAAAAATACCGGACAGTTTTAGCCCCACTGGAAATTTTGTGGGAAAGCTCTACTGGGGCTGTGAAACAGGGTTTCTAATTGGGACAATCGAGTTTTTGCTGTACAAATGACGTGCATTAGATTTCCTTGATCTCCAAGGGTTCCGACAGAATATTTCTTTATTCTACATCCATCTACATGCAACTAAAACGCTCAATTTTTGCTGAATTGACTACTTGAGATTTTAATTGTGGCAGGCAAGTAACCCCCGGGGAGGGCACTCGATTTCTAAACGACGGCATGTGTCGCCAAAAAATTGGCTTTCAAAATCGGACCGTTACGTGCATCCCTTAAGTAGTGAAGGGTACCCTTGCAGTGCATTTTACCGAACGTTTCTGACCCTTACAATGCAGTTTAATTTCATGTCTTATTTTGCTGAAGCCACACGAAAATGAGCCTGAGATGCCGACATGCCGAGAATGTGCGAAACAATCAAAATGGGATCAAAACTATAAAGATACATCAAATTTTTACTGTCAGTTTTACATTTCAGCAGTCCCGAAACACGCCCTTGCAGTGTATCCAGCTAAAAGAAGACCCTTATAGTGCACTCTATCAAAATTACACCCTTATTACAGTGCATTTCAAGGGTCTAAAACCTACCCTTAAGGGCGGCACATGCCGTGAGTTAAACCATATGAGTGCCACCTCCCCCCCGCCCAAGTAACCTTCCCTATATGCACATTTAGGAGATTTAAACTTGATCAATCTACACGAGTAGAACACTTTTCATGTATAATGTGTATATTCCAAAGGCCTATAAAAAACAAAACGTACACAAAATATATAACAAAAATTATACCATACCCTAATATGAAATAATATAGAAAAATGTAGTTTCATTGACACGGTTTTTCATATTTTGTGCGCAACTCGTAAAAAAAATTGCTCTAAGGCAAAAGCACATATTGGGTTTCATGTTAATGTAGAAAAGAAAAAGAAAAAGAAAATAGAAGTAACGAATTAATGAAAAATGAACCGAACAAAACAAAAAGAGCGAATTGGCTGTAGACAAAACATACTATACAAAAAAAGGAAAAACAAAGAAGGCGATATCTTTTTAATAAAACAAGTGGTCATTAAAAAATGTAACAAAAAAATTACAAAATTATTTTCCGATATAAATTCGGATACAAAATTATCATTTACTATTATCCAACAAAAATTTGCATGAAAGCATTAGCCATGTCTAGATCCACCATTTATTTGGCTAGAAAGGAAAGTAATTGAATAAAGGTAATTAACGCGAAATTATTTTAATACAACCCAACAATTAAAAAAACCCCTTTGTAAATGATAAGGCCCATAGTAGTTTTCTCACGCTTCCTAAGAGAAAAGCGAGGGTTTATGAGAAAAGAAGTGTACTAAAAGAGTCGGGCATTTGATATTTTAGGTAGTTCTCAGATGATATTGAAAAAAACTTTCATAGAACTTTGCCCTGTTAAAGGCAATTTAATATTTGATAAGGAAATTTTTAATGTGACCATTTCTTTTTCATAACAATATTCTAACCCTGAAGAACACGCACGTTGAAAAACATCATCAACATCACTAGACATTACAAATAGTAATTATTAGCTTAGACAATAAAAAAATCTTACGAATTTCGACAATCGGTCCCGTGTAAGGTTCACGTTCAACTTTCTCTGGTTTCTGCGCCTGAAAGAAAGATCAGAATAAGTTGACAACAGGTGGCTTCAGATGAACTTCATCTAGTTACACGATCGTAGGCTAGCGGGAGAATATTCGAAAATGGCACCGTGCTGGTTATTCATAAAGACTAAAAACTAAAGGAAGGTTCGAGAACCAAGTAGTCCCCTAATAGAATAAGCGACGTCATGTTTGACCTTAAAATCTTTAAAATCACTTTAGTTGAAAGAACTAATGAGAATCAATCAATAAAAACGTTGAAAAAAAAAAGATTTTAAGATTCTGGTCTTGAAGCGTCGAGACGAAAAAAAACTTAGATGCCAAGAATAACAGTTCCTACTGTACCTTTTCTTTCAAGAATTGTCGTTCATAAACATATTGTGAGAAGCATTGGCGTGGAATGAATCTGCCTGACCCTCGTACAACTTTCAACTAAAAGAAAAAAAAAGAGCAAAACATAAAATGGGGCTGGGGAGAACGATTAAATTTTAAGGTGCATGAATTACTAAATTTGAAGGCATTATTTTTCGAATGAATGATTATCGTAAAATGTAAATATACTTACACCGCCGTTAGCTCGATCATATACGACTTTACCACGTGAGATAGTGACGTCAGTTACCCCGTGACATACTTGTCCTTCGAAAATGTTGAAATCCACTGCCTTAATGCGAAAAAAGACAAAAAATAAGATGTGCAACAATGGTACGTGTTTTAAAAAAGCTTGTTATAATTTTATGAACTTAATGAGGGGCCTATTTAACTGCCATTGAATTAAGAGTTGCTCGAGTTAAAGGAGACATTTGAGTTATAGAGGTTCGAGTTAAAAAGAGAGTCCGCTTTAAATACAAAACACTTTAAAGCAATACCTGGTGATGCGTTTTAGCGGAGATTGTTCGTGACGCTTCAGGGTCCCATACAATGATATCGGCGTCCGATCCCACCGCAATGATACCTTGCAAAAGAGGAAAGCAGATCAGTCATTTTTTAATGAAAATGAAAAAAAACTAGCCTTTTTTAGCCTTGGGAGCTATAAATCCGATGAAGAAGTTTTTTATAATAGACCAACCAGTACTACATGGAATAGAATTGATAAAAAATCATTCAAATGAAGGCAATAATTTAACACAAAATATTCAATTTTAGGAAAAAATTACTTCTATACAAATTAGGTGCTTTGCCCCCTCCTCTGGTAGCTACAACACTGTAGCACTAGTACGAACTACGTTAGGATTCAAGATTTACTAGAATTTTGCTTTAGACAACAATTAAGGATAAAAGAAACGTTACCTTTGCGTGGATATAAGTTGAAAATCTTTGCGGCCACTGTGCTCGTCACTGCTACAAATCGACATGCATCCATTTTTCCCGTATGCTAAAATGCAAGGATGGTAGGTGTAGTGAAAGCAAGAACTAACAGGTTTTAAAAACTTTAGCTCCTATAATGGTTGTAAAAACAAAAATCTCTAAACCTCCTTCATGGAAAATTTACTACATATTTGTATAATATGAAATAAAATTTATTTCTTCATCAGAAACTAAACAATATATTTACCAGCAAACATTTTACAATGATTTCTTCCACTCTGCTCGACTTTCTTTTGAAACTTGAACTCTCAGCTTTCTTCAACATCAGTTAGCTCTTTTTTTTGTCTGTCAGTCTTACTTCTATCTACCTGTTCTTCCTTGAATTTGTTTGCCGCTTCAGGACGCTATATTTTGCTGCCCAATTTTACGCTTTTCAAGCCCTCTTTTAATAGGGTAATCTAATCCAAAGGGTCATAGAACGGCATTTTTACAATTTATATCTTCTATAGATTTTATATTCGAAAATCATCACTCAAGGCTAAGGAGATATTGAAATTTGTTTAGTCTTTTAGAGTTCGTTTAAGCGAAAAAGTAATAGGGAATTCTTACCACTCCTTTCTCCCAGATTACCGACATACGATCTTCGACACCTGATAAAAAATAAAGAATGCTAAAATGACCTTAAATGTAAGCCTTGAAATCTTGTTAAAACTGTTTTCAAGACTCGGCTCAACAAGGCCCAGGGAGACAATAATATGTTCCTCCCTGGCAAAAGCATAATGTTCGCCCAAAACGGACAAGTATTTCAGCAATGAGATGGATGGAAAATGCAAATTCTCACCGTTGACACCGTTCGGAATTCCACGGAAATCGTCTTTACCCAAAGCTTTTTGGTTACCACTGAAGGTACAATTGTCCGTTCCTGTGCAGGAGAGATCACCGCTGAAAAACATTAGATGAAGAGCGTATGAAATAAAAGCATAAAGTACCTTTTCCACGATATTATGCCTTAGCTGCTCGTTGACATTACTACAAAGACTCATCGGAAAAAATGCCAAAAATTGTCTTGAGAAAATTGAAACGCTGAGCATTGATGGTTTTCAGGTTCCAATAAAACGATTCTCACTTAGCAAGGAGGTCCATCAGGTATTCTGGAGTGCTTGGATCAGGTCGTAAAGGTGGTCCCATCACGTAGCCTA
The DNA here is from genome assembly GCF_902728285.1 of Clytia hemisphaerica. Taxonomy (NCBI): domain Eukaryota; kingdom Metazoa; phylum Cnidaria; class Hydrozoa; order Leptothecata; family Clytiidae; genus Clytia; species Clytia hemisphaerica. The sequence continues at coordinate 1,937,365 of NW_027103621.1, forward strand.
AACATTAAAGACATAATATAAATCAATCTTGGTTTTTTAATAATCAACAGAACTTTCACATAAACTTTGTATTCGAAAAGCCATAGCATGAAGCTAGAGCATTCCGCTATATCACAGTGCGCTCGGTTGTGAGTTTGACCCCAGACGGGTTATACCAAAGATCCTAGACGGGTTATACCAAAGATCCCAGACGGGCTATACCAGAGATCCCAAACGAGTACTTGCTGCCTCTCTGCTTGATGCTCAGCAACTTTAGAGATTGGTTAAGGGCAAGTGTAGAGAAACCCAGGAAAAGTCCTTACCTTCAGAAAAACAGCTAAAGAAGGGAGCCTTCGATTCAACCTACGGTCACAAACTCACTACCCGAAAAGCATGGTTAAAAGTAAAATGCTGAACAATAAAACGACAGATGACTCAGTTATTTGTACTACCATTTTATTAAAAAGAAAGCGAAAACTTAGATTGAATACCAACCTGCAGCGTGTCTCCAGCATCGATGCCAATAGTTCTTTCCATCAACACCCAACCCGGCTGCAATGGGTTCACCGAAACAGACGTAACCTTTACGTCGACTATCCGCTACATTCTTTGCGGCCGTTTTACTCATCACGTGTACAACATAGAGGGGACAGTTCGCCTGAGGAAAATATGTACAAGTTTTATGAAAGATTCATTCTTATTAGGGCAAGTTCGTAAGAGTATGGAATTAAAATATTGTCGAGAGGAGATTAGTGCAAGTCTTGGTCTTGGATTTATCGTACACGTCGTTCACGTTATAACGTGAAAGCTTTCTTTAACTTCATTTACGAACAAACATCAAACCTCATCTACTCTACACTAAGTGAAATCAACCACGTCCCCTTTTCTTCTTAAATGTTTTGTGTTGATTTTATAAAGAATGTTATAATACCTGGTCAGCAATGACGATAGCACGCTGAGTTGCTTCTCCTTCAACCTGCAATAGAAAGAAGCAAACAAAATTTCTTCAAGATATTCGTTTTTACGATATAGAAAGGAGGCGCGCCTCTATGCTGACAAAACAGAATCTACAAAAGAATTTCTCTCGCGCGACGCGGGAGTTTGTTTTTTCCTTTCTTTTGTTTAAAAATGTTGTAAATGGAAGAGGGTACGTAATAAACTTTGGGAATGAACAATTATAATGAACTAAGACGTAATTTTATCAACATCTGACTCAAGCAAACTTCATTCGAAAGAATTTGGCAATGAATTTTGATAGACTGTCTTTTCATTAGAGAGTTAGCTAACCATTCACCTCGGTTTTTTTGCGAGAGTGGGTTCAATCTGTTACATAACAATCTTACATCTTTGATAAATCTATCGTTGCAAAAAGCCTCATTGTTACGACCATTTTTGTTTGGTCTAGAGGGAATGTCCAAAGTAATACTTCAAATTTACAGCATCTTTTAAGCCAATACTTGTTATTTAGACGGGACTAGGTTAGCTATATTTCAATGCATACATCCTACCTGTTCTGGACGACACATTTCATGGCCTTCTGGTCCTGTGATTCCAAGCTCGATCATCTTCTCTGCTTGCTGTACGGTAAAAGAAAACAATAGTTTAAAATAAGTAGGGCAGTCAGCGCTGGAGGTAGTCTTTCAAGGTTTAAACATGATCATCACTTACATTGCTCTAGTTTCACTATAAAGAAACCTATTTTCGTAAATCTCACCTGGAAAGCGTGTGTTTCTTCTTAAAATTCCTATCCGCTTTTTCCTCCTTGATCCTCTTTTCGGATCGCCTGCTAATTGGAGAGTTCAAATCATATAAAAGTTGGTTAAAAATCGGATGACACTTCGTAATGACTTACAGCTTTGATGAGGTCACCATTCTCTGCGTGAACTTGAGCCATTGCACCATACTGTCGACATGCTTTGAAACATTCGAACATTTCATCGTCTCTCAACATCATGACATCTTTGTACGCCATGAATACTTTGAAAGAGTTGATACCGTGGTTGGAAGTGAGGTCTTTCATCTCTGCAGATACTTGTTCACTCCACCACGTGACAGCCACGTGGAAACTGTAATCGCAACAAACTGGAACAAAGATGGACGGAAAATTTAAAAAATAATGTTTCTTTTCCGTAAGATGTAGGCTACACCTTTGAAACTTTCTTCTTACTCACATCTTTCTACAATTTTCATGAAAAATCTGTAAATTAGTTCACCCTGATTAGTGTCCAGAAATAATTTGGAAAAAAACAATTCTTACTTATTAAAACCTGGCGAAAAATGTTTTAGATTTTAAGTAGCTTTCTGATTGTAGAAGTCAAAAATTCGAAACTGGTCGTGATGTTCGTGATAGATGCCAAGAGAGAAACAACGGAGGAAAAAAGGACTGACTTTTTTAGGTCCTTTTAACATTCGAACAGTAGACAAAAATCCTTTTTACTTTCAAATCAACAAGATCAACAGAATAGAAAGTCACATACCTTTAGGGTCGGCCCATCCACGCCACGTGTTGTAGGCCTCGACGAGTGATTTCCCTTTCTGTGGAATCACAAAATCCACTAAAGTGAGAAGAAAACATGACTTGATAAAGAGAAAGACATGCGTTTTTCGTAGCAAAACGATGCATATTGATTAATAGTAGTAGTAAATCTGCGACCGCAGTCGGAGGCAACCCGAAGGCTCCTCTTTCGAAAGAGATTGATTAATAGAATACCATAGTTTCTAGGGGGGGTCAAGACCCCCCTTAGGTAAGAGGACCCCCCCCCTTAAGTGCTAACCCCCTTAGGAAATTAATTTAAAATTTCACACCCCCTTCTAAGGGGCATTTTCTAAAGAAAATCAGTATAAATGAAACGATTGTACAAGAGTCATAATTCAAGGAAGATCCCCCTTATCTAAGAAGACCCACCCTTAGGTAAGAAGACCCCCCTTAACTGGCAACCCCCCCCTTAGGAAAGTCAAACTTTTAACACCCCTTGCTTTTGGTTAAACAAAACCCAAGACCCCCCCTAAATGTAGGGAGGGGTAGAAACTATGAATACGTATGACATAAGAAGCTTCTCCCGACTTTAACCCACACTATCAAAAACAAATAAGGTATCCTTTTATAAAAGGAGAAGGGAAAATATACTTACAAATCATAGTGGTTCCGCCGGCAAGGGCGGCTTTGGTTCCGTGGTAGAAATCATCGACTGCTACTGTGCCCATGAATGGTAACTGCATATGAGTGTGAGTGTCAATACCACCTTGTATGAAGAAATGGGAAAGCTATCATGGGAATGGCCTGCTTCACAAACTAGCAATTTTAAGTTAAAAAAAAGATTTTTTCTTCCATTGTTCACTGGAAAGATATTCTTTCGGATGTTCTTAACAACTGTGATCGAGAGTTGATGGCGGATCTGACTCGAGCTTTGTAAAATCGATCAGTTTCAAAACTTTGACTTTATGAAACTTGATATGACTTTTGTTTGATAAGAGCCCCTCTTTACACAAATTCCATTACCTGGCATGACGAGCTTTCCAGTAGCGTCGACAACTTCACATCCTTCAGGTGCTGGAATTCCCTCACGAACTTCTCTAAAAGTAGAACAGAAACGAAGATAGACATTAATAGTGTTTCTACCGTCAGCGATGAAGGAATATTATTTCCAAGCGCCTACAATACAGTAATGCCATCGTAGCTACAATACGTCCCCATAAAGTACCCCTTTTCTAAAACCTAAACAGGAGGGAACTCTTTCAATATTTTTCGAAATCTCAAAGGGGAAGAGAAACCAACTCCTATGAGCACTATAAACCATTATGAAAACGAAATAACCTCAGCCAAGTCGCACGTGCTAATGTTCAATCATCTCATATTTAATGCATTGTTAGCCACTGATTCATGATAGTAAAACAAATAACCTACTTTATTACTCCATCCTCGATGTAAACATCAGCACGAAATTTGCGGTCTTCATTTACTACACTACCACCAGATATCAAGAGTTTACTCATTTTCTTTCGTTGCTAAAAGAAAAACCATTTTAATAGTTATAGCGAGTTGGTTTAATTTCTCATTTTGCACAAGTTACCACGATTTTTTGTTCTAGTAAAGAGGTTGAGGAGAAAGATATTTACGACATGATCACAGGAAAACTACGACACGAGTTCATTTTATCTACGCTCTAAACCATAAACCTAGTCGGGCTGGAGACGGCATACCAACATTTTTCCAGCCTGAATAGATAAATAACTTTTTCACTCTTTCCAGATTTATACCACTTGAGTTTGGCAATTTGAATTCATAGAAATCGTAAACTTTATACTAGTACACAAATTCTTTAGGATAAAATATCATTGCTAAACTCTCCTAACAACTTCAAGTATTTAAAAGAAAACCTTGTGTATTTGTATTGCCTTGAGCAGCACAAGATAGTAAGTCGGAACAAACATTTACAGAGGTTAGAGACGATTCAACTGTTACAATGACTTAACTGATTAAGAATGCATTTCTATCTAGTCCTCTTTGTCGCAGTCTAAACTGGCCCTACACAACGCAATGGTTTGATAACTTCGTTGCGTGTCTGCCTGGTACAGGCTGTTACAATAGAATAATGGCGAGTCTTGGAACTAACGACAGTGCCATAGCAACTGAGGGGGGGGCAAGGGGGGCTATGCCCCCCCAATAACTTTTTCAAAAATGGTTATTGTACAAAATACAAAGTTTTTCTTTTTTAATTTGTCATAATTGTCACAATTGAGTGCATTTTCAAGCAATCTAGAGCTCAAATTTTCAAAATTTTCAAAATATGTCGTTTTTTATGAAATTTGTCCTTCTTTTTGTCTATTTTTAGTAATGCAGGATTCTTTAGATAAACCCCCTCGATAATCTAAAAAATACGCAAATCAAAAATCATAGTAAACAAACACACACATTGAAACACTCAAAAATTGTATAAAAAGGAATAGTTTCCTGAACAATGAACAACTAGAGATGGGCTCTCTTGTTTTGCACACGAATTATTGCATTCTAAGGCGCACATCAAGGGGAATTATCAAATGAAAAACCAATTATTCAAACCATCAAAAAAGCGGAGATTGATTAGATTAAAAAAACATCTTTTGGCATGTGGTTTACATTGGCCAGCTTTTTAAACAATTTACTTTTGCATTAAGTATGATTTGGAAAGGTACTTCGACAATTGAAAGGCTTGAGAACTAATGAGGGTAAAACAAGGGCTCAACTCCCCTGTGTTTCCCCGTGAGAAAAAAAAACAGTAAAATAAATTCAAGATTTAACTTAAATTTGTGTTGAAAGTCAAAGATTAGACAATACAGTGTACGTAAAAAAACTAAGAGTTAAGTAATTTTATTGCTGTTATAAAAAAAGTCATAAAAGAGCATTAAATTATTAAATAATTGAGATGATAGCTTATAGCATTGTCAAATCAATGCGGTATTCAGTATCAAAAATTTTAAATTCTAATGTATGTCCGAAACTTTTGAAAATTCGTAGGATATCAAAAACAAAATTTTCCGTCACCCAAATCCACAGTTTAAACAAGTTCCACATTTAAAGCTTTATGTAGAGCAAACGAACAGATCGTCACTATAATACCTCACTTGTACTTATATTCATGATGTCTGTTTCCAACAACACAAGGAACACACAGGAAAACATTTATGATATTGTTCTGTGACAGCCGCGCGAAAAAACACAAATAAAAACAACCAGAAGACAATACGATAACATTCATACAAAACACAACATGCACATACAGACATCATACCTCGTCACAACAAGAAATTTCACTATCCACCATCATTGAGGCTTTTTGCTCGTCACTGCCACTCGATTGCACCGACATCCGGTCAAACACATCTTCCATTGAGTCTGTTTCACTTGATAGAGAATCATGGCGTCCTGGTTCCAAGTCACATAACCTGTATCCTAAGCTCAAGGAAATCGGTTCCGAGCGATGATGCGAACGGCCGCCTGATTCGCTAAAAGAGCGACCGAACAGTGCAGGCGGGGGAGGAGTGCTCTCTGGTAGGTTATCTGAACCATAGGCCAAGTTGGAGAAATAAAAATTCTTGTAAGCATTATGCTTTAGTTGTTTCTTTTGACGACGTTTATCTTTCTGTTCACTTTGGTACGTCAGTTTTTGCAACTCTTTTGGGGAAGGTGCGGACGGTACACTATCTTGGATGGCGCTTCCATTGGGCGTAAGAAAATCCACCCTCGCTCTTTGTTCTTCATCCAATCGCTCCCTCTCTTGTTTGCTCTTCTCTGCATTTAAAACAGATTGGTAATAGAACTGTCTGTGTAATTCTGCAGCGTTCGGTTTTTTTACTCTACGTGGGAGATCCGTATCATCGTGGCACTGCTCCGTATAATTTAAAGATGGATCGGAAAGAGTACGTTGTCTACGGAAATGCCATTTGGTGGGTTGTTGGTCGGGGTCTGTGACTGGTAATTGAATGAGACTATTTGAGATTAAACTCTTTTTGATTTCTTGAAGTCTCTCTTTGAACAATTCTTTATTTTGTGTAAGCCCGTAATCGGAGCGAGGTGCAGTGAAGCCGAGTTTCTGAGCTGGAACAATTTTCTGCGGACATGTTCTTTGAAGCTTGAATGGTGAGGTCGGGATGGGTTTGAGGTTTTCTTTCTCCATCGTTTTTTCAACACCAAAGGGTGGATCGTGAACGGTCGAATCTCTAGGATAGTATCTCTTACTTGTTTTCAATGGTATCTCACCGAACGGATCATCGTTATCTTCGTCATCTCCGATATGAAAAGAAGTGTTGTTCTGTGTTTTACTAAACTGTTTCAAAGCATTACGCGAAGGTTTGTAATTGGCATCTTCGTCGCCGATTTGAAAAGTAGCGTTTCTCTGGTCTCTCTCAGTGTCTTTCTTCTTGAGATTTCTGTTGAAAAATTCCAAGTGTAGCAAGTCACCGTTTAAACGTCTCTCCAATTGACTTATCATAATTTCTCGTTGTTTTTATCACTTATACATAGAATATTTGATCACAGTAGAACAATGAGAACGTATTGTCTGTGCATTAAGCTGAAATATTCATTTGCAAGCTCTGAAGTTCGTGTTAATCTGATTTGACTTGTCAGGTGATTATAGTGCTTATTATATCATCAAAGCTTTTTTCCCCACTTTTTTGAAATTAATATGTCCAGTTATAGTGTCCTTCTGTTAAGATTCTGTAGCTTTTTGATGGTGATAACTCTTGTATTCGTTGGAAGTTTCGTATAAAACATCAATGGTTCTATATCTCCTTAAAAAAAGTCTGGTCGATATGAAAGGCTTCTTCTCCCAGAGTTACAAAACAAAGAACTTCTAAGAAAAGTTCAAGAGTGAATCCCAAAACAACCCAGCTCTTACAGCTCCAAAATTTATCCTCAAAGCTGCGAAGAAACGATCAGCTAGCAAATTAAAATGATAATCTTTAACGCGTGTAAACTATGACAATCACAATCAAAAATTAAAACAAACTTTTCTGCACTCTGTCTTGAATGGAGATACAACAGAGAGATATTCAAAACTCACATTCAGTTTAATTCTTCCTCGGTCAAACAACTGTGTACAATTTCATTTAGCTAGATTTTGAATGTACACGAGTGCAATAAACGCTAAAATAATTGAAAGAAAATCTTTGAAGACGCTATAATTGGAATTTAATAAATGTTAAATTTTTCAAACATTCATTTATACTTCAACGGGCAAACATATGATTTTCAATCAAAGATGCCATTATTATGAAGCAATCAATGCAATATTTACTTTTTTCAAGAACGCTGATTAATTTTTCAGAATTACTCGGTATACAATTTCGAATCTTTAAAATAATCATCAAGAAAGATTAATAAAGTGCTGCTATATGTGGTGATTGATGTGGTGAATAACAACAACAATATTGTTGAACACCAATCTTCAAAAATGAACCCAAAAGAGCAAGCGTTTTCAATAACCTACCCAAGAATACTGTATACCTCTAATTGTAAACTAGAGCAAGAATTCTGCACTGTAACCTATTATCTTAGCTGAAGAAAACTAGGAAGAACTGGAACATCAGGACTCTAAAAAGAACCATAGTTGTAGGCCAAAAATATTCTTTATGTTTTACCTTCGAAACGGCTTTGAATTTAGCATCATCCCCAAAACTTAAGTAGCCAGTATGTTAAAAAAAGGCTTAAATCTCTTATAGCTACGCTGGCCTGGACATCAGTGTGGGAAAAGGGGAAAAGCGAAAATAGCAAAAATAAGCTAAGCCTGTATGTGAGAAACTTAATCAATTTTGACATGAACGTAAATTAATACCACACAGAAGAATCCGAATGTATTGGCATAGTATCACACTTTTAGACAAACAGAGAAATAGAGGGTTCGATCTAAAAAAGCTGTCAATCAAAGGAAGGCATGCACAAAGAGGCTTCAAGATAACAACATGGGTAAACAGTACTGGATGATAAGGCATTGTCAGTAGCTTATATTAAGGGAATTCGGAATTAAAACAACACACCCTGTGCCTTATCAATCTCATTTTTGGAGAAAAAAAAATTAAAGTGATATCGTTTGCTTACTCATCAGTTTTAATTTACAAGCTTTTTGATATTAATTTGACACGGATGTGGAGCAAGATTGGTTAAAAAGAGGAAAAGTAAAACATATTTTATTGTTTATATCAGCACAATATAATAACTGTCGAACGTGCTAACCGCACTGGCTCAACTTCAGTATCTTTGAAATCATTCGTAGGCCCAATTGTAAACTTAATGGCTTAAGGAAAATTTTAGCATTTCTTAAATAGGTTTTAGCCTCGTTTAGGCTAAAAACTCGTCCCCAGGCCCCAAAAATGATAATTTTCGAAAAATAAAAAAATCATAAATAAGAATTTTGAAAAAATGAAAAAAAAAACCCCAGAGATTCACCCAAAGATTAAGCTGGATTAAGTGTGCAAAATTTCAGACAAATCGGACCATTCTTGAAGTCTCTAGCCTGCCCCAAAGTTTTAGCCTCGTTTTGGGACTAAAACTCGTGACCACGCCCTTAAAAATGAAAATTTCGAAAAGATGAAAAAACCACCCCAGGGATTCACCCAAGGATCAACTGTGCAAAATTTCAGCCAAATCGGACCATTTTTGAAGTTTCCAGCCTGCCCCAAAGTTTTTGTGACAGACAGACACAGACAGACTAGACGTTCTCAGATTCTAGCTCAACTGAAGTTGAGAATAGGCAGACACTGTCCTGATATGAAACATGTGTCTGATATGAAACGGGAACACTTATGTAAAAATAAAACCATTAAGCTTCGCATAAATTTAAACTTTATGCCATAGATAATAAGCCAACCTATTTCAACAGTAATTGGACAAAGATCGAGCCAAAGGTAAGGGGATACAGTAGGATAAAAAAATTGGGGACGGAAGGCAAATTGTCCAGAGCTATTGGAAAGGTCATGAAAAACCGATGGCCAATAATGGTCGATTAAACTTTGACCATTGACTAGCTCCTGCGTCCTGTGACACTAAAAAGGCTACATGAAACTTAACGCTTCGCAGCAGCAGCTAAATTAACTAGACTCGTAGCGACCTTTTGGTAAATTTTTACCAGTCATTTACCGGCTCTTAAAAGAGCGTCTACAGACCGGTCCTGTTTTCAGGTAAATCGTTTGGGGAGTCACAAATGACCGACTTCACAGTGCTGCAACTTTATATCTATCTAGGTTAATTAATTTGTTTACCCTGATGCAAAACTCACCGGTTTCATGAGCTGACTCCTTCAGTTTGCAACGCCCCTCTTGGTCCAAATGAACCGACTTGCAAAATTAAAAGCTAAATTGCTTGCTTAATTTTGATTAATTTTAACCTTTATTTTATGATGATCTAAGATCAAAGAATCACTCATGTGAGAATGATTATTATAATAGCACAGTTTTCTTCATTTTTAATTTTCATTTTCCGATATTTTTTTACCTTTTTCCTATTATGTTTCACTCAGACTGTTTATTCTTTCAACATGCACAAAAAACTACTATCTTATTCGAATTCTATCAAAGACTTAGTCTCACTAAGGGTGAAAAGTTAAAAAAGTCACATCACACCTGTGTCAGCTTGCAACTTTAGTACCCCCTAAAGAGTTTGCCCAACTCTAATAAGAGAGTACCCGCTGCAACAGGGAAATAACACTGATTTTCAGGAAAAAAATGTCTTAGGTACTACCGCCCCCTTTTTAGTACCTGGTATTAACTTTTTTTTAAGGAAAAAAAGCAGCCAGTTACCTGGAAGAAATGCCTTGTAATAATACCTAGAAGTCAATTTCACCTGACCAAAATCTGGAAAGTGGATAATATAACCACCCCAACACAATTGTATATTCATTCTTTCTAGCTCTTCATACAAAATTTGCAGGAAATGCATATTTGGACTTTGTATATACCCAATGCTGCATGTAAGCCTTAAGCTCAAGTACTGGAAAAATGAAGTTTGCAAGCTAATGTCACATAGAAGGTCTTTCAAATTCAGTATGTGAATAGATCAATAAAAAATGCAACTTTTCTATTTTTCCATGCTTTTGCAAATGCTCCAGAAATAAAAATAAATCCACTGATCTACCATCTTCTACTGGGTGTGCAAGAAATAAGTTACCCTCTTTAAAGCGGAATTCCTTGAAATCTACGAATTTCTAAAGAATCAAACTGTTTCTATAATAAAGAGGAAAGATAAACTTAAACTTTGATCGGTCTGTTATCAAATTCGCTCCACTAGATCAAAAGCTATGCAACAATGAAAAATAAATAGCTTTCTGAGATTGCTCAATAGCTAATAATCGAGCCCCTGTCTAGGTCTGCAGATTGAAAAATTTCATTTACATACTGAGGGATGATATCGTTTTCCAACCTCTCTGGTCATTCAAATTTCTAATTCAAATTTACTGAAATTAAAGGAGCTAATTATATAAAACTTACCACATTTTCGTTTAATGCCGCCATACAATGTCTAACTCCGCCATAGCAGCTATCTGGTCTTTTTAATGTTTTTAATGTGAAGATAAATAAAAGTTTTTGAGAAAGTTGTTTAAAAAAATTACTTTGCAGACCAGATATTGCTATAATGGAATTAGACACAGTATGTTGGCATTACATGATGTTACGGTAATAGTCAAGCTAATCAAGTTTATGAAACTCAGAACACAATGACGGGGGTAATTCTTAGACGTGAACTTTATACAGGAAACGCATCCGCCCGCATTAAAACATATCAGAGGGGATACCGTGCAGCCTTCATCCTGACTACGAAAAAGGTCTATATTAGGTACAATTTTTATAACAAAGAATGTTGCAGACTGCCATTGTGACACTTCATTGCTATGTGATGTGTTGTGAGAAGGGGTGTGTAGGGTGTAATCTGGCTCTCTCCCTGTGGTCGTACCAGTCAGGTAGGTAAGGCAGTAAACAGGCAGTCACACACAGGCAGTGTTTGGAATATTATTGAACATGTATTCAAACTGAAGAAAAAATAAAAAAATACTTTTAAATAAATTAAATTTGAGTGAAAATAAGAAAAATCACTTAATGTAAGCCTAGTCATCAAATTGATGGAACAAAGCTTGTACAAATATGCATGAAAAATGTATAAAATCTGATTGAAATTGTGGACAAAGCTATGTAGAAGCATATTATACTGAAGATTATAAAAAACTAAAAATGGCTTACCAGCTTGCTAGTATGAGAGAAACCAAATGCAGTAGGAAGACTAACTCTACTGCATGCAAGAAAATGCAAATGTGAAATGCAATTTCAGAATTCAAATTTAAAAGTCTAGTTGTTGACTCTTTTACTATGACTTAATAAGAAATTACTATCCTAGCTCTGGCAGCCATTTCTAACATTCCCACCAAAAAGCAAAGTGGACAATGTTCAGAAAAATACAGGGGGTACACAGTTAGTGTACTGGATCAGTGCCCAAAATGTGTACTTTCTTGACTCTGAAATTATTTTTGGGACCACCACCCGTTTGTACCATGGTACTAACTTGCAATTAAAGTTCAAAATAGGTGGACAATCCCTTAGTACCATGGTACTAACTTGTAATTTATGTTCAAAATAGGTTGACCACACCTTATAGCCTGTTATGGTCTATCTTAAAATCAGATACTTAAAATCAAATACAGTTATCAACAAACACCAAATAAGGTATCCTAGTGTAGTGGTCAATGGCCATGGCTCCTGTGTGGCCAGTCAGGGTTCGATTCCCTGCTTGTGCTGCGATGATTCGCTTGGCAAGTGAATGTACCTTTGTCCGGGTCAACCCATGCCATGTGAGGGGAATTGGGTAGACAGTTAGTAGGCTGTTGAAACTAGTACACACAGGGAAAAGGGAGTCACGCCCCTCTAGTCATTCATGTAAGTGGAGGGCTTGCTGTGTCCGAGCCTGACCCTCGGCCAGTCAGGTACTGAAGCAAGCGAGTCGTCGTCGGTAAAGATGTCATGGCTGTTGCGATACGGTCTACTATTTTTTTATTTTAAACACCAAATTCACCACTCTGCAAAATGTTCTCTGAAAAAGGTTTAAATATAAATTTTGCAGTTGAAAAGTCAATCAACATATATCAACAATATCAAAGTCTGTGAGTATTTTACACTTGCCAAACATTTCTATTTGATAATTCATAGAAGGTTTTACAAAACCTATTCTCTTGAATATAAACAGCATGGCAGAGCATAGCAGAAAATATTTCAACATTGAAGGAAGTATCAATGCAGATCTCCAAAATCTTTTTGTTTGGCTTTGTGCAAATAAATAAAATCTCTTTGAAAGCTAAAAAAAGAATTAACTTTTCAGGAATGTACACAAACAAATCAAACAAAAATCTTCAGCTTTTGATTTATAGTATTCCCCTAAAAATAGGCGAATCAGTCAAATACCTTGGAGTAACTCTTGATCACTTTTTGAATTGGAGAATAAAAACAAACAATCTATGCTCTAAATTAAGTAGTGTTAATGGAATAATTTCTAAGCTCAGACATTTGATCTTTTATCTACACTACTTCAGATTTACTATGCTCTATTTTTTCTGCATCTTTTGTTATGCTTGCCAAATCTGGGGTAAAAAAGTAACTATAATTTGGAAAGAGTCCTTTAAGCTTCAAAAACGATGTTTAGGAATCATAACTTTTTCTGGCTTATCAATTCACTTTTTAGTAAAATCTTTTCTGAACTTAATTAATCTTCTTAAAATTTCTGATCACATTAATCTACTAAATATAACTCTTTCTCATACGATCTTATCTGATTTTTCTCCAATTAGACTCAAGAATATCTTCTCTCTAAACTTTTAAATCAACATAAACAAAGAACCAGAGGGAAATTAGTGCTTATTCTTTTCAGGCCCTATTCCAAAACTGTTATGTATGGCACAGAATCTATCACCTATAGTATAGTACCATTGTCCAATGGAATGATATTTACAACATAATTTTCCTGCCTATCCCTTGGCTGACTTATCTGCTTGTAAACTATAAATAAACTATAAATTTACACAATTATCTTGTATCCGATTACTGATTGCTTTGATTGACAGTAAAATGTAAAATACAAAATTTTCTCTCCATTCTAGAATTGTCTATGTATCAATAGCCGTAGTCTATCTGTATGTTTGTTTTCTGTCTGTGTGTCACGTTTTCGCAAGCAATGTTTTTGTTCTAGATATAAGTTTGCTTTGATTGATAGATCAGATAGAGCTGCCTAGTTTATTCAGCTTTTGTTTTGAAATTTAAGGCCCATCTATGTTTCGTTATTTTAATTCCTGCCTTGGCTTGCCCGCCCCTTTGTTTTTCTCTTTTCAAATGTAAATCAAAAAAGTTAAAATTGTCAAACAACAACAGCATTCAAAGTGCAATAAAAAGCAAGAGAAACAAATTGTCCACTCCTATGTCTTTCTTCATATAAAAACATTTAAGTCATTGTTGTTTACAAATTTTGTCAGTACTTTTATGTCCCTTTAAACTGAAAAGTTATGACAAGGGATTAAAAAAAGCAATGAACTGAGCTGAACTGGTTTCAAGACTACCTTTTCAATCGCCAACAATTTGTTTCGTATGATAAAGCCATGTCCCAACCGCAACCGGTCACCTGTGGCGTCCCCCAGGGAAGCATTCTTGGCCCACTTTTATTTCTTATATTTTTCAATGACTTTCCTGACTGTCTTGAGAATTGCAAAACGATCATGTTTGCAGACGACACAGTCATCTACACTGCGGCGAAAAGCTCCAAAGAAGTCAACGACATCCTAAACGCCGAACTCAACAACGTCCAACGCTTCATGACCGAGAACGAACTTATCGTTAACCTGAAAAAAGGAAAGACTGAGGGGATGTTGTTTTCCACCGCTAAGAAATTGCACGATTCTCCCAAACTGAATTTACTCTACGGTGAAACACCCATTAACAACGCTACCAGCTACAAATATCTGGGAATTTTGATCGACCCAGAGCTTCGACTATCCGAACATTTTGAAAAAACAATTAAGATATCAACTTCACGTTTAAAGCTACTGACTTTAATTCGATCGAACGTAACTTCATTCGCAGCCTACCAAATATTTCGTGCTATGGTACAAACTATCATCCTTTACGGGTCATCCACCAACCTAAACCTCAACAGATCTAGCATCGACCGCCTTGACAGTATCGATCGCAGGGCTAGAAGGATCATTAACAAACGGCAAATAGATCGCCATATTATCGAGCCGACTTCGAATGTCATGAAGCGTCAAGCATGTTGCCTTGTGAAGAAATGTATGCTGGGTAAAGCAAGTGTGTTGCTGGCTAATCATTTCGAACAAAATAACCATGGTGTCAATACACGAAACCAAAATGCTTTTATTCGTCTGCCCAAAATTCGTTTAGAAGTTGCCCGACGTGGATTCTTCTTTATGGGAGGAAGGTTGTACAATACGCTACCAGTGGAATTGAGAACCGTAAATGACTTTAATATTTTTAAAAACAAAATAAAGTCTCATACTTTCAATTTTATTTAAGTATAGTGCCTCTGCTTAGCCTTTAACTTGCCACTACACTATCTCTTTTCTGGATAATTTATTTTTGGATCTAGTGAGGCTTTGGTTTTCACTCTCGTTGCTACATTTAACTATATCCCTAATATTCTGTATCAATTTGTTTACAACACCACAACACTACGTAATGATCTTTTACCAGAGATAGTAAAGAGAGGCGTTTAGGATATTTTATCTAATATTTATTTCCGTCTTATTTTTTTTTTTTTCTTTTTTTTAAACATTTTGAATATGATAATTTCACTGTTTTTGGGTACTTTCTCCTTTTCAGAGTTTACACATTGCGTCACACTTTTCAGTATTAATATTCTCAGTCTCGACATACTGTATTAATAGACTTCACATACATGTATACTCTTAGTCTTGTTTACATTAATTTTAAGATAACCTTTTGAAGTATCTATCGATCACAGCGTGGTTTTTCTGCGGGTATGACCTTTCATATTTAGTTTAATATATTCTCTATTAGTTCTATTTTATGTTTGCCTCAGTTATTTTTCATACTGTGTTATGCCTCGTGTTTTTCCTTACCATCATTTACTCATGCCTTTCCAACATTGGAAAGTACGTACACCTCTAAATCAAAACGAGATCTAACATCGTAATTTCTACTTTCATAGCGTATTTAACTCCTCATTCAAATAATTAATTTTCAAGTGCTTTTTCATAGCCAAATTCAATACGTTCGTAAACTATGCCAGCATGCCTTTTATTTAACTTATAATTTATTTATTATTTTAGATTTATAACAGGACCAAAGGTAATATCAGATACTTGTAACTGTTTGCGTAATCCTGTATAAATATTCAATAAAAACTAAAATATACTGTATATACATAGAATTGTCTTATTATTTTTTTAATCTGTTCTTTGCTTTGTGGCTTTCCCTGCTTTTTCCTTAAGAATTGGCACTTCTACATTTCACTCATCTAACATGACATAACAATTATTTCAAATTATCGAAAGAACTGGATGGCATATTTAATGCGAGCAAAGCGAGAAAAATATCTACTTGCATATAATATAGTCATTTCAGACAACACTAGTACAGTATAATTTCAACAACGATGCTCTTTCTAATATTTTTTGATTGAAACAAAAAATGAAGTCATGGGGACAGTACACAATCCAAATATGGTTAAAAGATAAGACACCTGGGGAGGGCTAGAGTCGTTTTTTTTTTATTTGAATTGAATTGAATTGAATAATATATTTACTACCAGGTTAGGTAGAAGGATCACCCCTAATAGAAACTTAATTATAATAAAAAATACAGGGGTCGATCTAAATGTTTAAAGAATTAAGAGAATAATCGCAAAAAAGTAAATATTCAAGAAGCTAAAATAAGTAAAATACTATACAGTATGACAACGGTTCGTATGTACATTTAAAAACAGCTTTTTTTTTAGCTGCAAGGTTAAAAGTATTTATAAGTTTTTCCATTCCTTATCCATTATTTTCATGAGATTTGTTAGGTAACATATTTGCTTAGGTAGAAGTTTTGGGTCAGAGATTTTAGCTTTGCAAGATCTAAATCAGAGAGTTTTTCGTCAGTAAATTTTCTTTGAAGCTCATTCCATTGATTTGAAGAAATTCTAGTAAAATAGTGTAATCCAAAATTTGTAGTGTTAACATTGGGGCGGAAAATAAGATCAATGAACTGGTCTTTGGTTTCAATCTTGTGAGGAGTTTTTTCAAAAACAAGAGCTTGAAGGGATTCAGTGGGAAGGTTGTTGTTGAAATATTTGTGAATATACGTGATGTTCATGACTTTGACTTGGTCAAAGACATTGAGTAATTCTAGATTTGCTAAAAGGGGAGTGGCAGAGACTCGTGGACCATTGAAAGTCATGATCCTGATTGCAGTATTTTGGAGAGTTTGAATTCTGTGTGTGTGGGCTGCATATCTAACATGAGATAAAAAGATTGCATGATGATAGACGCTGAGTAAACTTTTTGTTGGGACATAGTGTCAGATTTTAGACAGTTCCGTTTGCTCTGCGAAGCTTGGTAGCAACAGTTGAGACATGGTGCTTCCAGTTGAGATGTTCATCTAGATAGACACCAAGGTATTAAACCCACTTACTGGGGGTTAAAGTTTGACCAGCCAGTTACATCAATATGCCTTCTTACCTGTCTTTAAAAATATAAATAAAAGTAATCATGGAAAAGGACGCGAAAAAAAAAGACATAAGTGTGAGAACAGAGTAATCAAACTCGTTAGAAAAAGTACCATTAGAAGTCATAAAAAATCAACCTGAATAAATGCAATCGAAATTCCAGAGAACTTCATAATTCCCCAAACAACATTACATTACTATGTCAAACTCCCATCACATAAATTTTACAATTACGTCAGAGTAGACTATGCTCGCCACCGAAGAGGTTTATTTGGAAAGGGTAATTATATTTTATTGTTCACTCCTTTTTTAAAGATTCGCCGGGTTGGAAAAGTATGAATTTATTTGTACATATTTTACCTACCCCAAATATTTAGGAGGCTGAGTTTTAAACGAATCGTCAAGTTGAAACGAACGATAAATGTATCAAGGTCTGTTTTATTTACCCCCTGGTGACTTAACAAAAGAGACTTAACTCGATGTTACAATCCAATTA
The DNA here is from genome assembly GCF_902728285.1 of Clytia hemisphaerica. NCBI lineage: Eukaryota > Metazoa > Cnidaria > Hydrozoa > Leptothecata > Clytiidae > Clytia > Clytia hemisphaerica. The sequence continues at coordinate 1,955,028 of NW_027103621.1, forward strand.
TTGAAAGTTTGTGTCTGCCTTTTTATAATGAGCGAGACATACGTTCTCTGATTACGCAATTTTCATATTGACATTTTCGAGGCATTTTGATGTAACTGCTGCCAGCTAGTTTAATATGAGGAATGCAGTCAAGGCGTTTCCAGGGGGATCGAAAGATAACAAATTCGGTTTTACTTGCATTCAGCAGGATTTTGTTTGAATTTAGCCAGCTGACTAGTTTTCTAAGGTCAGCGCTTATCCTCCCACAAAGGGACCAGACAGTAGAAGAAAAATTTAATAAATGGATGTCGTCTGCAAAGTGGTAAGTCTCTGATGTTTTTAAAAATACAGGCGTGGAGATCGTTGATATAACTCAGAAAAAGCAATGGGCCTAGGACTGAGCCTTGGGGTACTCCATGGCGAATATTTGATCAGTGCTTTTAAGCCAGCTTCAATATCCAAAAGACTTTTAGTATGTGTTTGGTGTGTGTTCTAGTTCTATTGAATTATCACATAATACATTACGTACATTTTCGTGATTTTTAGTTTAGTTTAGTTTATTATATCATTGAACCCTAATCTTTGTATCCTTTTACTATTACAATCATGAAAAATAAATACTATATTTATATATATATGGTGAAGATCAGAGATCTGACCTCAAGGAGAGAAAGTGTTGAAAATTTTAAATAAAATAAAGATGAAACATAAAAAGGCACTAATATTTTTATAATTATACGTTTTTTCCATTTTTTTGAATTTTTGTAAATATATAAATCAAACCAATCAAACATCCTGTCAAGAAATGAGAATTTTATGCGAAAAAGAACCAACAAACCAATAGACATAAAGTTTAAAAAGCCAAGCAGAAAAACACAAACACCAAAAGCCACTCAAAAACCCAACCAATGTAATCTGGAGTCCCTGACTTGCGACAGGCGCAGCGGCTTTAAACATGTTTTAAGGACGTCCAACACTCAGCCTCCCCCAGATTCCATAACCCTGAACCGACCCGCGCCGCAGTTCAAACAAACTAACAAAAACTCCCACACAAATACAAAGAAACAAAAAAGGAACAAAAACAACAGACAAGAACAAGACAAACAACAAAATACGAGTATCAAAAAACACAAATTTTCAAAAAGTAGGCCCAGAACCCGGTTCGACACCTAAAGTACACTAGAAAAAGAAAAGAGCTACCAGGAAAAACTGAGACAGACTTTCACTTTCAGCATTCAATATAAATATGGCAAGGGGAGAAATGATCTTTGCAGAGGGAAGTGTCCTTAGCTCAAAGATTTACCTTTTTTGAATTTTGTGAGGTGTTGAAGACAACTAGTTGTTCCTTTTTCTGGTCTTGATGGTCTTGAATGAATGGTGAGCCAGCGAGCTGCCTGGTTGGGTTCCAAGAAAAGGAAAAAGCGACTGCAGGAAATTAGTCAATGATTTTGCGTGCCGCTTTGTGGCGCTAGAAGAAGAACGATTTCAGTGAGGTGGTAGGCGGTGGCTGCGGGCGGGGGCGGCAGCGGTACAAAGGATGTTTTGTGTGCACGGCGTTGGGAGGGATAGGTTTGGGGAATGACGGGTTTGGTGATCGACGCTTAGTTAGACTGAGTTTCGAAAATTTTGTCCATTTTTTTACGTTTTTGCCATACCCTTTGAGAGACTTCTTGCCAAAAATTTCAGCCAGTTTTTTGTTTTTAATTTTAGTCCAAATTTCAAGAATTTAATTTATGACCCTTTGAGGGAGTCGATTCTTTATTTTCGTAATTTTGGAACCCTTGAAGGAACTCGCTTTCGAGGTCTGGCTCTAAAATTTGTCTGGCCAAAACATTCAAGAGAGTAATTTAAGAAAAAATGACTCTCGCATATTCTTTATTGTCAAAACTACAAGTTTCGTAAATTTGTAAATTTTGCAGAACGCATTTGTTTGACTTCAAGACAAAATATCTTGGAGATCTATGAGGTGTTTCGTGTTAGATTGTGTATGAAATGCACTGTACTGCACTCGAAAAATTGCTATTTATTTTAAAACGGGTAAAACCAAAAAGATGTCGTCACTACAATCTCCACCGTTAATATTTGGCTCAAAAGGGGACTCCTTTCACAAAAATGAAATTTTATGCTTGAGACGTATGTACTAAATTAAATCTAGTCTGAATTTGGATCCTAACCTAAGAACGCTGTAAGAATATTTTAGGATGATTTTACCATAAAAGTTAAAAATATTCATGATGAAATGGATTTACACCATTCTTATAAGAAAAAATAACTGTAAAAAGTGAGGTTTTTACAGTATCAGTTCATTTTTGTCCCTTGTTGATTCTTTCTATTTACTAAATGTGAACTAACTTTGGATGAAAAACTGTTAGTTCGTTATTAGAAGACTTGAGAAACCATATTATTTTGAAAGTATTTCAGGGTATTTTGATTTGTTTCTTTATTGTACAATAATCAAAAAATATTTACTAATAATTACTACAAAATACAAAATGTATACGACAAAAAAAGTTAAATAATTTGCTTATTTCTAAACAAACCTCGATATCAATGCTACACCATTAAACGAATATGCAAAAGGGAGGCTGCAACGGCCCAATTAGCGTTGTATAGCATATAGCGATGCTCGAGAATGCGTCTGATAAGAATTCTGATAGAGGCCTAACCTTTGCAGCACGAAAAAAGCTAAAAACTACCATACTTGACAAGAAGAAAATTCCTATCTAGGGATAGTTGGTCTGAATACCAGACCTCTACAAAACCGTAGGTAGTAATACTACTATAGGTGCGCGAATCCGTTGATGTGTTTGGAGTCAGAAAGCTTTTCAAAAGTAGAAGATCATTTGATTTTAAACTAAGTGAGGTGGTAAGGAGTTATGTATGACCAGAAAATGTCTCAAATAGTAAAAGAGTTTTCTCGGTTAGAAGGCCTAAAATTTCTGGGGAGTAAAAAAAAGAAGAAAAGACAAATAAAAAGAACGCTCTTTCAAAACTTCCGCATCGCATCGCCGACACTCAACCGTTATTCGGTCGGTTACAGTTTGATAAAAAAGTCAGATAGTTCACGCATGTCTGATAAGGCATCAAGCATCAACTTTGACCTCATTCAAATCGACATTTCTCCTACTAGCACGACTACGTATACTTTCTTTACTCTTAGATTTGTGTTGTTTGAAATCAATGCTATGCCAGCTACGTGTGAGTAGGGAGACTTGTGATTGTCGTATCTTTTTCATCTTGTCAGCCGACAGATGGTCCTTTGGTGTAGATGGAGCTTCTTCTTCTGGTAAGCCTGGATTAGGGAAGTAAATTCAAAATATATTTTAAAAGTTGAGTCAATCCTCAAACTGCTTAAACTGCACAATGAAAGCACCAGTGCCTGATGTATAACATCTTTGAACTTTTTTCATGTTAAGGTAGTTTTTTCCTAAAAGCTTTTAGTCTGGATATTCAGGCTAGAAGAGGAGTAGGGAAACCCATCTTTTCAGACGGAAACCCGTCCTTATTTTTTTCTAATTTGATGAATAAACAAAAATCTCATTCCCGGTCAGGTTTAGACGGAAATCCACCTGACACAGACACAATTTTAAACAATGATGAGTGTATTGTCTTGATACCCAGGCTAATTTAGTAGAGTAAGAAGAGAATCCCAAACACTAAATCAAAAAACAAATGAACAAATGTATCATACCCATTTTCTTTCGTTCTTCTCTTATTTTTTTAGCTTCTGCTCGTTCTTTTCTTCGTTTAGCTCGATATTTGAATTGTTCTTCGTCCCGTATACACGTCACTGGAAAGAGGAGGACAGCCGAGCCGAACGCCATAGCTCCACACATGAAGAAAGCGATTGAGTAATCACCAGTCGCCGTGTAAACAGCGCCTTCAAATAACCAAGAAGTAAAAACATTAGTTAAGTAATGACATACAAATAATCAGCGTGTGGGTCTAAACCAGTTGAAGACAATCCTGTCGTCTAAACAAATTAGGAAACGGGGCGGTGAAATTACAAGGTTTTTCTCACCTAAGACAATATTTTTAGCAAAGTTTTCTAATGAAGGTCCTACCGGCTCTGTCATTAGTCTACACAATAGACAACTCCAGGCTTTTAAACCTTAGAGTAGGAGTTTTACGCTCGAAACGAAGGAAGCTATGACGTAGCCTACTTTGTGATAGGAGGGTGTCCAATTGCTATAAAATGACGGGAGGGAAACTGTTGATCGATCAAATGACATTTCCCCTGGAACAAAGAGATTAACGTTCAAAGGGAGGAAGAAAGCCTGTTGACTTACTGTCGTCTTTTGAGATTAAAGATTAAAGGATATCAAGAAAAAGGAAACGAACCTGCAATTGGTGGACCAACCACGAAAGCAGAAGCGGAGCATACCAAAAAGGTGCTGTAAGCTTTCGGTAGTAATTCTTTACCAGCTAAATCTCCTATAATAATCATATTCGTCGCCTGGCCGCAACCGTCAGAAAATCCAAAAGCTATTGCGTAGACTAACAAGCCTGGGTATGACTTTGATAAGACTGGGACGAAAGTTGTTGCGATGCATAAAGCGACCAAGCTGAGTTGATATGCTCGTATACGGTTGACGCTAGGGTAGGAGAATACTTTGCCGATGAACACTTTACCAACTGACTGAGCTAGAGAAAGTAAGCCTGGTAACAAGTCTGCTTGTGATTTCGATACACCCTCGTCCAGTGATAACTTTACCTGGAAATCAAAATATAACTCATTAAACATTTTATAATAATTTTAGTCCTCCAGAACACAGCAACAGCACAAAATTTCCTGTGACCATCAGAAGTGTTTAGAGAAGAAGCATAGAAAGGTTCCAGACCAGACGGAGAAGATTATCTGGCTAGCCATACTTACCACACTTGCCACGCCATTCCTTACTAAAAATCAAAGTAGTTTTCTATAATACCTTGTTGCAATGATCCAAGTTTATACCAAATAGAAGGATCTCTTTACTGATGGTAATAATAAATGCACCAGTCACAAGGGGATTATAAACCAACTATACTCACCAAGTGGACATAAGGTACGTAGTATCCAAAATTTAAGCAGTATGTGGAGAGAAGAAATATGAGAAGCGGTTTATTCTTCCATATTGTGTCATGATAGAAGACTTCTTCTTCTAATAATTTTTCTTCATCTTCTTCATTTAGACTTTCTAGATCTTCTTCATCGTCCTCTTCATTTTCTTCTTCAGCGGGATCCTTCTCTGGAGGTGTCTCGTAGACTAAACCACATGTAAACAAAACACCAAACGACACTGCAGCCATGATCTGAAGAAGGGAGTAGAAAATTATAAGATATTTATTTTCATGACCATCTTTAGAACTCAAGATTTGAACTTTAAACAAATAATTAATTTTTGTCGTCGAACCAAGAAAGGTCAAAAATGATTTAAACCATTAGGACTATTTCTTCCTCGAGCTTTCTTTCTAGTTTGTACGAGACTCGCATTGGTTAACTCGTTTCATATAACACATACATACCCTGAAGCCTTTCTTGATGCCTACAGAATCCAAAAGCATACCATTAGCCGGTGAAAGTCCCATGCCTCCTAAACCGTTCCCGGCTAGTGCGATGCCATGAGCCAACGCCCAGTATGTTGTATGATAACGAGGCAGAATCAAGAGAGAGCAACTGTAACACAGACTGGAACCGAATCCGAACAACAATCCGAACGTGACGTAGAGAATGTAAACACTATCAGCGAATGAGGAGACAAGCAAACCAAGACCTGGAAATAACAACAGTAGTATGAGTTGCATTAAATATCAAATATTGGAACTTTAAATATTGATAAAGAAATAATCTGTTTCTCATTAATGTAACACGCTCTACTTAAAAAGTATCGAGCAGTCTCATCTATCGTGCAGAGAATCACACAAAGAAAATATTTGACGTATCTTCTATTACAAGTAGCATTATATCTTTTATGAGAAATTAAGCGTGTTGGATGCTAACACGAACACATTCCTTGCTCAATGTAGTAGGCCTGCTAAGACCTGTACAGTAAGTTTTGTTGTTGTTCATGCTAATTTCATACTAGTTCGTATGGATTAAAAATTTTGCTTATTAAGTTAGTCCGAACTGGATTTTTCAAATCAGTCATTAGACTACACACTACTACTTTGGATTAAATTTTGGGTTTAACATCCTACAAAACTCAATGAAACCGTGAGCTTCGATATTCACGAGATAGATAATTCAAAATCGTTGAAATATAGGAATTTCTTCGATTAAAAAAATTAAACAATTCGTAAGATGTTTGACACATGTTAAGCGCTTGAAGTGAAAAAAGTGATAAATCTAATCAAATTTGAGAAGGCAGTTTTAAAGGATAATTACTGAATGAATACCTGATAACGTAGCACCGATCAACATAGCGGGTCGAAACTTGATTCGTCGGATGATTTCAAAGGATAAAGGTGTGCTCAGGTAGGATGTACTGATGGAAAGTGAAGCTACCCATGCTATAAAAAAGGAAAAATTTCAATGAATTCAATACATTGGAGTCTCCATAACCCGAACTCACACGGAGAACACCAATTTGTTCGAGTTAGTGAAATTTCGAGTTATGGAGTAAGGTTTATAAGGCTTTGTTAACTAAAGGGACGAGAAAACGTGTTCGAGTTAAGAGGACATTCAAGTTAAAGAGACTCTACTTTAATCTAGGATTGTGCACATGGAGAAAAGGGAATTTTGCTGGCCTAAATCTTTTATTTCTAACGTCAACTGTAAAGCTCCTTATAAATCGCATTCCTATTGGTTAAAAGCTTCTCGAGACAAGGATACTGGGAGATTATGGTGGCAAGCAAAGTAAATACTTACAAGTAGCGACGGGGCTACCTCCATACCCCTCTGGTTCTTCTTGTAACAATTTCACATAGACCGGACCAAAAGCTTTATAAAAGCCCAGCACGAAAAACTGGACCACAAAGCTTGTAGCGCAAACAATCCATGGAAAATATTTTGTTTTGAAAGAAACCGGTTGTCTGTTTGACGTATTGGATTTATCTTTTTTGGATTTCTTTTTATCTTTTTCATTGATTAGATTGTTGTTTTCGTTGTTATCATCTAAGGTGGAGTCCTCTGTATCCTTGCTTAGGTTTTCTTTGGATTTCTTTTTGCTCTCCTTCGTTGATGACGTGGATTGTTCTTCGGCTTGATCGTGCATAGCATCTATGCTGCCGTGATGATTCATTTTCAATTTGTTCTTCTTTTTCTCTGATTCCCTGTGAAGAAACGTGAAAGGAAATTCAATATGTTATATAATGCTATCAGAAAACAGTCTAAAAAGAAATCAGCTCTGTTACAATCAGTTTGTTGTCAAGCAGCCAGTATCTGGTTCACAGAATTTCAAAACGATCATCATTAACCGTTCTTTGAGCATATCTCATTTTTAGATTAATCAAATCATATTTTCGCAATGCCAGTGGTTATCTACTTTTAATTTGATCAGAGAATCTTACAAAGTGCTGGCCCGTTGAAGATAAAAATAAAAAGGTTCTTGCTATCAACTATCAATCTTAATTTTTCAACAACAACAACAAAAAACAACATTTGTAACGAATTGAAACCTGAATTGAAGAACTCGATCATACACTTGATATCGTCTGCTTACTCATCAATCTTAATTTATAAGCTTTTTCACATTGAATTGACACGGGTGTGGAGCAAGATTGGTCAGAAAGAGGGAAATTATTATTCATCACCAAATATGAAGCGGGAACATTTTATGTAAAACTAAACCCTTTGAAGCGATGAGATAAACATTGATTAGACCTCCAAGAAAGAAACCTCTTGAGAGAATCTGATTCACGTTTTTTTGTATAAGAACAAAGTATATAAGAACATAAAGCTTCAATGGTTAAATTGTTAAGAACAAGTTTAGAACATTTTAAGGCTTCATGGACTCAAAAACATCTGATTTCTTAGGAAGATGGGCAAAAATACTCACAAAATAGTGAAAATAAGAATATGTTAAGAACATCCGAAGGCTTCAAAAGTTTGGGATGTTCTTATTAAAAAACGTGTAAGAAACCTAAGGTTTAAGCAATATAAATGTTATTTTTAAATGATTCTAAGTACTAAATATATTTTGTTTAACAATCAATTTAAACAATTAAAAGGGCTCCAAGCTCTCAAGCTCATTTTCTAATATTTGGAAGACTTTTAAGTTCACCAAGACTATTTCACCCAGAAAATTTGAAAAGCCTACTGACCTCTTTAAAAAAGAAAGGAATCTCAATCTGTTCCGAGGACAAAAATATTCCTCAATAATTAGAGTACAAAAACCACAGGAGCATTAATCACTTTAATCATGGTAAGGATATAATTAGATGGTACAATTACATGAGAATTGACATACTTTTTGTTGTTCCACTTATAAGCGTTATATGTTCGATAATTAAATACACATTTTGTCTAAGATGGTAGAAAGTGCCCCGGCGCCCCTTTAATAATGATTTTTAATCAAATAACATTAAGAGTTCAAGGGGAAAGTGAACGAAACATTTTCGAGGCCTTCAAACTGAAGGAATACTTTTAGAAGCAAAATAATGGAAAAAAGATTTCTTTAAAGTCTTCTTCAAGGTCAAAGCAAAACACTCACTCTACAAGACAGATGGGATGGAGTTTTTATAAGATACTTTAATTATTGGTCATTTGAAGTAATAAAAATGACGCGTTCTTTAGAAAAAGTAACAAAATTGTTTTATTACTGGTTAACGACCAACCAAATCAAATAAGAGCTTGTAAAAACTCCATCTCGTCCCCTACAAGAGGGCTATCTTAACAACAGCAGAACATAACTTATCAAATATTTTAGTTTAGATCAAGGCGTGCATGGAATACTAAGGATTTAGTGAAAGCAGGCTACATACTTTGACGTGATTTTGAAGGGGTTTTAAGTTTAGTTGTAGCATTCATGTCAAATTAACAAGATAAAATGTTCCAAAAAATAAGTTGAAGTTTGAAGACTTTCTACCAACACACAAAGGTGGTCTTTAGAATGGTTTTGTAACTGGTTTTCAATCTACCAATCATTTATAGATATGGTATCTGAAAAACTGTCTAAAAGTATGGTGATAAAATTGGTATAGCAGTTTCTGAAACAAAAACAGCTACTCTACACCAAATAAACCATTAAAGTTTGACAATGATCCTTAATATACCCCGGGGTGTTAACTTAATTGGAGAACAGCCTATGTTAAGAATCGTTAGACTCATTGTGCTAAGCGATCGCCCAGATTTAAATTTAGTTTCGCCGGCCTGTAGCAACAAAATACATCCTGGAAGCAATACACCCATGTGTTCAAACCAACAAGCAAATAAAAGCTAATCTTGTAATTTAAATAGACGCTATTTAGCTCTCAAAAATCTTCGGATCAAAATAACATGTAGTTCGAAGACTTTGTATCAGAGCAAACATGAAAAATAATAATACAGTCTTACTATTAGTGGTGGTTGGCCTTTGTCTTGCATAGTGTAATTGACTTACTGATGCTCCCAATTACAGTAACAAGCACTCCTACAGGGTGATCAAAATAAGGCGATGTTTGCAATACTTGATGACAATATTTGCAGGAAGGAGGAGCGTCAATTATCATTGGGGGTTTGAGTTAATAGAAGCTTGGGTCCATTATAGAAAATTGTTAAGGGTATGTTTACATTATGTTTTTATTCTATTATATTAAACTATTAACAATAATGGAACAGAGAAGAGTAGTTGATGCTTCCCATTCCCATGCACGCACGCCAAGATGAGATGATATGATACTTGTTGTTGACAGCGGTTGGGTTTATTATTGCTTTTTGTATCTCATACAATAGCCTAGAGGTCCCTATAGTAAGAACACTCCCGTTGGACCGCTGATGCCAGGCTTTATGTACAGGTATATACAGTCAACACTCGTCGTTAAATTCGTAGTGTCTGCATTTGTTGGCATTAGCTTAATACGTTACAGAGTAATCATAAGAAAAATCTATAATATAACGAGTACATACATTCATATTGTGTAGATGGGGCCTTAAGCCATAATCAAGAGTCTCATTTATTGCATTTTAATCATTGAAAATGTTAATAATCGGTCATTTGTCTGTTCATACATTGTATGAGTCCAACCGAGCGGGTGATTCCTATATTATATAAAAAGAAAATAAATACAAGAATGGTATTATTAAAAAACAGGGTCATCCATTACAATCGATGAGATTATAATACTATGCTATGATACCGATGAGAGTAGAGATTATAAGGAACACGCGTTATATTCTACACAAGCTTGAGCCGTCAAATATTCATACTAATGGGTACCAAAATGGCAAAGATATTGCATTTAAAATGTACGTAGGGTAGACCTTGTGAGTTTTGATATAAATAGCAATCCGAGATTTGAGATTCTTGTTCTGTGAAACGACGTATAGATCGAACTATAAATGTGCATGGAAAATATTCTTATAAAAATCAATAAATTCTTATAAAAATCAATATAATTTTGTTTTGATGCCGATGATATGATGAATATAGCATTCTTCTATCTTTTCTCAATACATATAATCAAATTGGCTTGAGATTTCCCTGTAAATATTGTTGTTGTGTTAGGCTTTGAAATTCCCATTATGGCTAAACCATCACTCCATGGGCGTACTAGAGAGCTTGACTATCTTTATAATAGCGTAAGAAATAGAGGAAACCATGTAGACTTATTGTGCGAAAGCATGAGAATTGCACACTCTGAACAGTCGTAATTTGGGAGTATAACTATTATATTTACTCCTTATTTTCACCGCCGCTTTATTAGAAGCTCGCAAGTTAGACTATGTTATAGTCTAAGACGAATCACTATCTAAGAAAAAAGCCCAAAGCCGAAGAAAATTCGCAAACGGGTTTTTTTGCCGAAAAGAGTTAACAGTCGGTAGAGTTGCCGATTTTTTTCCGTATACCGCCAAAACGCCATACCGCCATTTTTTCCCGCCTCTGCTATCACTGTAACGGACGATAACATCGTCTACTCGCAAGTCAGCACAGGCCACCGAATATGGGGGCCCCAATATGAAATATTTCTTATCAAATTAAGCTCCAAAACTCCAAAAAACAAGTGTAAAGAAATAATAATATGCCCCTAACACAAGAACATTAATTTTTAAGAAAGCAAGATATTACTCAAGAAAATTTGGTAGCTCCTGTAACTCATGTAACTCATGTCATTATATTCATCATTTCAAGAATGGTAAATAATGAACACAAAAAGAAACACAGTAGAATTTGTTGATGTGAGGAGATTAACAGTGAGACTGTGATGGTTGAATACTGAAGTGAAGTATCATCACAGAACAGCTCAGTTGTTATCCGGTGACCACTCCTGCATAAAGTTATCATCCTTAAAAATATTGTTTAGGGGTAAAAGGAAGCGACAGAAAGGAAAATGCCTCCATAACGAGTCAACTACTTATTTACACAACATGCCCTCAAAGCATAAGAGATCGAAAGTTGTTTCGAGATGTGACCTCAGATTATACTGCTTATTTTTGATAAGCAACCATTAGCCATTTTTTCACTACATTATTTCGTAAAGTAAAAGCTTTTTCGGTAATCCAACAATGGCAAACGATAGCCCTTGACCCAATACGCATAAATATGGTATAATATCAGGGTTATCAATGCAAAATGAGCTAGAATGCTAAGCAACCCACATTTGTAAAAAAATGTGTGTTAAAAATAAGGCTATTATGGGAAAATGAGGATCAAATAATCATAGGCCTGAAACTTAACTTTTACGAGACCTTTTTAAACTATTCCTCAATGGCAAATGCAGAGATTTTGATATCACAGGCTTCGTACTTCGTAAACGTCGTGTATCTGCGTGTATGAATTATGTAAAACACCGACACAATACTCCCGATTATTCAAACCCTGAGGATGGGGTTATTGCAGGAAAAAGGGGTTGAGCGGTATTCAAGTATATGTATATTTTCTAAAAAGTGAACATAAAAGAATGGTTTTCATACCTAAATGCCTTCTAAAAGCTCCGGTCATTTTGTTTTCCAATTCATTGTTGAATTCACTGATTGTCAGGTTTTATTCATATGATTTCATTCTCGCTGTCCAGTAACAGGTGCATCAACGTTTAGTTTATAGATTGTAGGCAACACCATCACTAACTCCAAGCATTTCCTATCACATATTTATACCAATCTTGTTTTAATTTTAAAATTTGTTCACTGAAAAACAAATATAAAATTTACAAAACGAATATATGAACTATGATCGATGATGAACTTTAAACGGGAAAGAAGCGTAGTAGGTATTAAATACGAAAACTTAATCAAACCGTCTACGTGCGTGTTTTTGACGAAAGTCTAGCAGGACCTGGCATGAAGCTACACACAAAAAGATTGCAGCTACATAAAGATTGCCTGCATGTTGCTTGGTCAAAATTTTATATATCATATCATAAGATGTTAAACAAAGAATATTATGATAGTTCACTTTTATTTTTCTTTGCAAAAAATAAATACCTAAGAAAGATACTACCTTTGTAAGTAATGAACACTATTTTCAACGTAACATTCAAACAAAAAGAGGATTTTCTGAAGAAAATTCTTAAAGGTGCTACAATCGGGCGAAAACCAATACTATTCGATCACCACTAATTTCATTCAGAATATCCTCATCAACATAAAAAGCAAGAGATATGCAGGAAAAAATAAAAGGAACATAAAAACTAGATATTTGGTTAAAATATAATGTGTGTATGTACAAAAATTATATGCGAAGTCAAATATAATATATAATATAATATTTCAATTTTAAAAGACACTATGATATGATACAATTATATACAATTAAAACAATGATAAAAATTTACAAATCTAATTTTACGAATACCAAAAAGAATTTCCGTAGGAAAAATATTCAAACATCCAAGAAAAATATTCTCAACTCATTTTTAACCGTTCAACAAATTTTTCAACCATCAACATTTTTTTCTCAACCATAAATCTTTAAACATTATCATCAACAATAAACGATTTTAACGGTGTATAATCTCCGTAGGAATAACAGTGAAAGTCAAATGACGTAAGAGATTTCAAATATCACTCGTCCATGGAAATTACCACTTTCAAATTACACTGATACCAGACCACTATCCACACTGAGTTGGTGATATTTTGATAATGAAGCCTCTCACTTTCTAAGTTACTTTGATCAAGTTGAAGAAAGTGATCATGATATTTGAATCTCCACTACTACCACACATTACCCATACGATAATTGCAACGATAGGAACAGTAGGATTTAAACTAAATCACGTGGCTTTCTTCCAGAGTAGAATATCACCAAAATTTTCTCTCTGTTCGACATCAATCAAACCATTTTTGGTTAAATCTGAAAATAGAAAAAAATATTAAATATAAATGAAAATTCTAAGAACTAAACCGAGATTATTATGACCTCGCAGGTTATGCATATCTGTACAAGTATTCTTTATATATTTTATCTCAGATTGTATAGTTTTGGGGATAATATTTGTTTTTTTGGATCTCTTTTGTTAATGCTTGTGCTTGGTCGAAAATCTTGCACTTGATTAAAATTCTGCTATTTAGGAGCGCTGTGTATAAAAATCTTGTCAGTTTTAAAAATTTTTTTGAAGAATAACTATAAAGGCCGTTGAATTTCAAGATACATTAAACAAACAAATACTTACTTAAGCAAGTGTAGAAAGCCAACGTTGCATCGCGTCTTCGCGTCGATTTGTGAGGAAACAATTCAAAGAAGCTAACTGCATTCAAAGCTGAAGACGTGGTCATGGTGGCTGATGCTATGCGTCTGGAGAAAGGAGACAAATATTACCATTACAGAAATTGTTTGAAGGTAAGGAACACCCTTCCCACAGACCCACTGGGACACCTTCCCACTAGGAAAATTGGCCAAAATATCGTCCCCGACGGAAAATTATACTTCAATTTTTGTCCCCACTGAAAATAATAAATAAACCAATCCTCGCTGCAAAATACCGGGTCTGTGGGAAGGGGTGTTAAGGATGGTAATCGATTCATTTTATGTGAAGAATATTATAATCAGAAGGAAATCAAACAAAGTCTGATAAAATATAAGCCGGGATAAGAGAGTAGAATAGGAATTTATTACAAGTCCAAGCTTTTACCTTTACTTTTAACCGTTGAATTGAACTGACATCTTTGGTAAAAATTTCGACATAATTGATGACGTTAACATTCTTAGAAAATGCCGCAAATAGGACACATCTACTTTTTTCTAAAAAGAGGACCGGTCTGTAAAATACCAACCACGCACGTGCAACCGACCAACCTGGTGACCAAAAAGGACCATATTTAATAAAACTTACTGTTGATATTTAGATAGATGTTTAGGCAAGTGGTCATCATCATCTCCAATGGTGAAGAAAGACTGTTCCATGGTGGGGTCAAGGTCATCCATATCTTCCATCATGGGCGGTAGTGAGGGCGGTGGTTGGTTATCCGATATATCCGTATCATATGGTGGTTGAATTGGATCATTGACCAACGTTTGATCTAAAGATGTTAAGTGTTATGAATGTATTGGGAGCTTGCTGAACTACAGTAATTCCTATTTCATATAAAAGGATAATGCAAACACGAGAGCTTTCTGTGAGTGCTTCTGTTCTATTTCCTCGATTAAGTGTTGCAGTGCTTTTTAAATGTGCATGATTTTGGGTGAAACGCCCTTTTCAAAGATGCCTCAGTTCGAAGAAGTAGGGCGGGCTAACACATAAAAACATGACAAAACTTCAAATTGTGAGAATTTAGCAAACACTCTTCATTGAGTTAATAATCGCTTTTTTAAAGGAAGGACTTGTTAAGTTGTCATGGCAAACGGTAAAATGTCGCCTCTCAAGAGCAGGTGCTTGTTAAAAGACGGTGATTTTAGTTTTTGATTTTGTTCGTTAGATAACGACGCAAAATTAAATAGAAGGAAACAAGGCACTTTTGATACACTTAGGGGAATCTTTCAACATTTTCTGAGGAGCTAACACTTAGTCTTCTGCTAAATAATTAAAATTATTTCAGTTTCATAAAAACTTTAATTTTAAAACATACCAATTTCCTGTATAGGATCAAGTTCAGGAATATCATCCAAATCAGCCTCTACAATGTCTGGAAGAGCTCCAATTCCTGAGACACGTGGACTAAAAAAAAAAAAATAAGATGGTTTCTGATAAAAAGCAATAGTTCTTCTGTGACCCTCTTACTAGGAAAGAGTTTATTACTTTCACACTTTCTAATTGTAAAGAACTCAAGCATAAACATATACAAAAAGATCAAAGACTTCATCCTTATAAAAATGAACCTGAAAAACTTTCTTTTGTTAATCTTTTATAAAAATTATATATAAAAATATTTTCTACATACTTTGTAGTTTATTATTTACCTTGACCTTGCAGGAAGATCAGCCAAGTCTTCGTCAATTCCAGCTTGAATATCAAGACTTTTAGATGATGAAGCTAAACGAGAGTGGAGCAGGAAATTTTATTTGAGGATAATTTTTAATAGAAATTGGACTATCCAAAATAATGCTGGTTCAAGTTATCTTTAAAAATTGATCAAATTAAATGCGCTTGTGTATGAAACGGATTTCGGCTGATTTAGAAATTTAAAACAAAAAATGAAATTTTGACCAAATAGTTCTTTTAGACTCCTGAGCGAGTCTACCAGATGTTTCAATAGGCTATCATTAAATTTTAAAAATACTTAGCACGTATCTATGCTGAAAATCTACACCTACAAACTTTAGGCAAAGATTTCATATTACAAACGATTAAAAACATCTCAATTTTGAAAAATATACTTAAGAAGATTTAGCCTTGATTACGACCATGGAAGAGACGATTTTTATTTGGTTTTTAAAAGCATAGTTAGAATGGGAATGAGAAAAAATTACCATCATCAATTGGTGTTTGGTTGATCAACATTGTGCTTCCGCTGGATTTTTCTAAAGATCTCAAACTTGCATGACTTTCAGCTCTTTGAATATCAATTGAACTTGGTGTATCATCAGGATTTCTTTGAATCTGAAAAGTAAAAAAATAGTTTTATTTTTAAAAACACAGCTAGGAGGTTCGGACAATTTTGGTTTTAAAATACCTAGTGTACAGTATACTTCAGGAGCTTTCCCCTAATCACAAATTTTTTTTCTGAGAAGCATGTTTCATTTTGTAATTGTGATTTTTCAATTAAATTTCATGATGCTGTAAATCTGCACTTTTGAAATAATAAATTTTCAAACAATGGCCTTCTCATAAAATTTGGAATGAAAAGTGAAAAGAAATTAGCAGTTTAGCTGTTACTTACTGACTATTTACTAAGAGTATGTAAAAATCGTACTTCTACTATAAACCACTGGTACAAAAATATAATACACAAACTACAAGAAAAATACAAATAAAAAATAATTGTTTATTCAAAGAGGGTTGATTGATAAACATAAAGTCAAATTTTAACTTGTTAAATATTTTTCTCAAATGAAACACTCAGTTCAAATTATGTAATATAACTAGAAAGGTTGCTAATATCTAGATGTCCAAAAAATTAAATCCTAAATAAACTGGGAAGAGTTTCTCCGTATCCAATTCAAAAACATTATGATAACACTGTAAGACTCAACATATCCGAGGCTATTCTTCCAGCTCGTATAATATTTGCATAATTTTCATTTTTGCAAGTTTACTTTTCTTTGGTGAAAGACTACGCAATGGTTCAACTAAGCTTTCACAAAAAAGTTGGTGTGTGTCTTTTATATTTGGGTCTGCTTCAGTCATATTACCATTGTGGAGTTTATGTTTCTTTTCCGGTGGTTCATGTGTAGAATTCATACCATTAGGTAATTTACCACTTGGAAAGTACCTCACATTCAACAGCTGAGTATTGTCATTTTGGGTTGCAGCCTGTCCAGATTGAATATCAAAAGAACTTGTGGAGTGTAATGAACTATCACTAGTTATCATTTTAGTTGTTTCCAGCTCTCCAACTCCAACTTGATCAATTTTGGTTGGAGTAAGTGACTGTGGATTGTTTGCAGTTACATTGTTTTCTGATGCATTTGTAGACATTAGTGCAATATCTGTTTGCGATATATCATTTGGATTCAGCTCTTGGATAGAAAACTTTTTCATTGATAAAGAAGTTAAAGACTTTTTTGTATGTGTCTTAGTTCTTGCTTGCCTTTGTGATGGTTGGGGTATTTGAATAGATTCAGTTCTAACTTCTAAATCACTTGCAGGTGGAAAGTGACCTTTAAGAAATGATAGTTCTTCAAAGAAATTACAAGTTGCCAACTGTTTGTTTTGATTTTTTGACTTTTCAGCTTTTGAGCGACGTTTCAAGCATTTACGGTAATTATCTTTCAATTTCTTGAATTCTTTTTCTAGGGTTACTAAAATAAAAGAGATTGAGAAAATAAAATTGGAGATCTTAGTTAAAAATTAAAAAAAGGGACTAAATCGTGAGCATAGACATTTTGCTAGTCAGGATGTCCAGCATTGAAACAATGACACATTAGTGTATGATTATTACAGCGTACACTTATTTATTATCATTGTTTTGATGTTGGAATTTTTAATTATTCAACATGACATCCTTACTAACGTCGTTTTGCATTAGATTCCCATCCCGCACTTGTCACATTTTTCTAAAAATAATTTAATAAAGTTTGCAATTTTCTTTATAAATGAGCGCCTTTTCACGTTTCAAAGCGCTGTCTAAGCTAGGATTTTCCTAAAATTTGGCCCCCTCGAAAAAGCTCCGCTGGGAAGCCTTGGCACCCCTGACCCCTCCTGTCACCGTGCATCTGTCCAAAACAATAGCGTTAGTTTATTTTCTAGCTTTCTTTATAGCTTGATTTCCTTGTAGGCTTATATACTTTTATCCCCACAAAGTGGGGAAAATTTTGCATTTGAAAGGTTCTTAGTAATGAACTGAAATCTTTTCCAGGTTTCTGAATTTCAAGGGTTTCAAGGCTCTAAATTTCATACTGTAAGTTGGTCTAATGTCGACATCCCTCTTCTAATTTCGACACTTTCTTTGGAGATAGAAACGGTCCCCCATAGAAATTGATAATAGGAAGGTCGAAATCGCTGATTGAAACCAATTTTTTTGCTTAGCAATCAGAGAGGGATAAATCTTTTTTCTATCAGTGATTCTGACCTTTCTATTATTCCTATCTCTAAAGAAGGGTGTCGGAATTAGAAGAGGGATGTCAACATTAGACTAACTTATGGTAGCTCAAGGGTCTACTGAAAATCATCATATTTTCAAGGTTTTCAAGGAAATTTTCAAGGGTAGAAATAAAATCAAGGACGTTTCAAGGATTTTAAGGATCTCAAGGGTTGCTGGCCACCATGGGTCTTTTCTCGGTAGAAAAGTGGCAGAGGAATCTTAGTGCAGAAATGGAAATCTCATGCAAAACAAAATGACCTTTTTAAGTTTGCACATAGTCTGTACTGTACGGTCGTGGCTTCTTCGTAAAGACGAAAGACAGATCTGGACTTATTTCGTACTTTCCAGTCTCTTGTTCGTAGTTTTCCTGACTTTCTGGTTATGTGAGTTATTTTCTATGTTTTCTAACTTACTGAATGACTTACCGACAGATCGCCACCGGTGGGATTCGAACCCACTAAATGCAAAGTTCCGATGATTTGAAACCCAATGCCTTATCCACTGCGCCACGGATTCATGCCGAGATAGTGTTTCTGACGGCTATTTATATTGTATATACAAACTGCAGACCAGACTATATTTAGAGAAAATCACAAAAGAGTGCTTGTTTTGAGCTCCAACCCTAACCCTAACTGATAATAACCAAATTCTTAGCCAATCTGATACGTAACCACACCCAAACCACACCCATACCCAACCCTACCAGGTCGCCTGCAGGTCCTGACACTATTCCCGCATGCCGGATCCAAAAATAGATACATGTCTTTCGCTTTTACGAAGAAGCCTTCACCGTACTGTACACTTCCTTAAAAATAAAATAAAATTGTAAAAATAAAATGTAATTGAGTGTCATACAGTAAATAAAATCAAGGATAATTTTATATTATATCATCATTAAAACTCACTGTGCTCAACTTGAAGCTCTTTCCCAATTCTCTCCCAAACTTCTTTTTTGTTTTCAGGGTAGCGCCACCCAAAGGTTGAATGGTCGTACAAACATGGGTTTTCTTTGATCTTCTCAATAAGCTTTGAAATGAACGCATTTTTATCTTCATAAAGTGTACTTGATTCAAAACAATATTCTTCATCTGGGTCAAGCTCTTGTGGGCTTGGAGTAGACATTTGTAATAGTTTCTTCATTGCCTTTGGATTGTTCAGATTTATTGCTTGTGATGGAACTTCATCTGGCTCACTTTCGTTTGTTGTTCCTTCTTCTTCTTTGAAAGTTTCATTATCATTTGAATCTACATCAGAACTGTTCTCCATTCTTTCCTCTTGAAGTGCTTTACTTTATTACTTTACTGTAAAGGTTGGCAGGATAATTTGTGAGAAGGACAGTTTTGACAAGCAAAATCTCTAAAAACACACATGTTAAAAAAAATCCCGCTGCAAAAGGCTACCATTTTGGTTTCCTTTGTTTTTGTTCCAAGCGGAACAAATTTGTGTCGAGCCACGGGTTTCCGAGGAAAATTTTCCAGAAAGGTCAAAGCGAGCGGAAAACTCGTAAACGCGGAAACTTTGACCCATAAAGGCAATCACTCTGTACAGGCACAATAATTTCAAATTTTTCTAATATTTTTTTATTTCTACACAGTATGCTGACAATTAACTTTTTCAACAATTTCTCAGCACCCATTTTTACGAAAGCATCCATCGAAAACCTTTTTTTAAACATGTTTCCCAGCCTTCCTGGAAAATTTGATCTGTTGGCCAAAAGTTTCAAAAAACTTATTCCTAGAAATGAAGATCTGTTTCTCCTCAAAACCTAAATTTTTAATCTCAAAAGTAACTTCCCTAGAAAATTTGGTCTGTTTCCACAATTTTCAGAATTAAAATTTTGATCTGTTCTCCCAAGCTTATAAGGAATTGGACATCTGTTTCCCTCTCCTGGAAATTTTCATCTGTTTCGTTTGCTTTTTGTGATTGATATCTGTTTTCCCCCAGAAAATTCCATCTGTTTCCCAATTTATTATGTCATCTCCTAGAAATTTTGATCTGTTTCTCTCTGATGACGTCATCAGCTGGAGCAGGGAAACAGATAGTTTTAAGGAAAAGGTCTTTCCTTTCCTAGAAAATCGGATCTCTTTCCCCATTTTTCAAAAAAAGCTCTCTCCTGGAAAAGAGAAGCAGATATTTCGGGGAAATGGTCTCGTTGGCTGCTTCTGCATTTATAATAATAGACAGTTAAACATGGAGAATTGAAAATTGAAGAAAAGAGATAGAGACACACTATAAAATATTTAAACAGCGCTGATTTCAAATCCACTGCTTAGATATTACAGCCCTGTAAGGTAGGGCTAAAACGGTCGAAAATGACCAAAAATAGCTAAAGTAAGAAAACACAACCCTCCTAGGCAAGATAAAGGTACGGGTATGTGCCGCCCTTATGGGTGCATTCTTGGAACCTGGAAGTCTCTGTAAGGATTGGAAGAATCAGAAAATTAAGTGTAGATTCCATTAACGGTCGAATAGTAGAAAATCTTTTTTTGCCAATTGAAAGATTTCCAAAAGAGGGTATGACATTCTTCTCCTTTTTAGTCCCGCTAAGGGTTTCCGATGGTCGAAAGTCGGGCGACACATACCCGTCATATCGCAACCCCTACTTCTTCTTTAGATAGCCTAGTAAACTGGATACAGATACTCGCACACATCTTATATAAATAAAAGGTGATGGACAAATACCCTCCAAGGTGCCCTTAAACGACATCACATTTTTTGCAATCCTGCGCTGAAAATACACAGCATAATATTCTCTGGACTCCATTAGTAACATAAACAAAGCCTGAAGTACACGGGGGTGAGGTCGAGAAAAAGTAATAAGACTATAAATTTATCATATAGACTTGTAGCCTCATCATATACTAATGGTTGAAAAGAAGGAGGGTGAACAATAATATCATTACGGCGGACAAGCCCGGGGGGGGGGCACTCCAGGTAAGTGACCAACCGGACGTGCGGCCCTTAAGGGTAGGTTTTTTGGACAAAAAATTTCAAAAAATTGCACTATAAGGGTCCATTTTCAGCCACATTTTTCCTGCACTGTAAAGGTCCGATTTTAGAGACCTGAGTTTTGGCCGAACATACGGTCGTTTTCAAAATCGAGTGCCCCCCCCCCCCGGGCGGGCAAGGCTTGAACATGAGAAATCGGTAAAAATCAGTCAGTTGTCATTCCAGTCTCTATAATAATTCCATTGAAACACGTATAATTGAAACGAATCAGTCATTGCCTTGCGTCGTAAAAATTCAAAATTGTATTTCAAAGGTTTACCGGTCACGAATACTTCGCGACTAAAAAACAGTCTTCGTCTTATGGGGATTTGCTTGAACCAGACTACCACGGCTTTTTCCTCGACACCGTGATTAAAAAATCGCGTGTAGGGATAGAGATAGAGTTAGGCTAATGGGGGTGCAATAATGAAAAAAGGAATTAAACCGGCATCAAACGTACATCTCGGTGAAACTTGTTATAATGTAGCATTTGATAATAGAGACTTATTTATTAGCCTTAAATAAGCCACTCCATAATTAAATGCATGTTGTGTTTTTGTGGATTATCAAAAAACTTTTTACCCACAGAAATTTCTATTTTGTTTCTTGGTGAGTTTCACTTTTGACGATTTTTGAAGAAAAAAAGCCATCCAAAGTGTCCTGACGCAAATTCGATTTTTCCCTACTACAAGGGCTCCGAAAGTTTAAGTGACATAAAAAATCGAATGTTTGGAGCCCGGAAACATGTAGTCTGAATCGCAGACCTCTACAAAACCCCAGGTAGTATCTATAAGGAGCACGAATCCGTTAGTGGATGTCAGCAGCCTAGGAAACATGGGCTCCAACTATTTGAAAAAGTGGATAATACTGCGTAGAAAAAAAAGTAATAACGTCTAGTATAGGCTAGTGGACAAACCTCAGGACTTTTGGGAAGATCAAGAAGGAGATTGATGTCATCTTCTTCGGAGGACGTCGGGCGATCCAATCGCAACCTTTTCCTTTTAGTTTTGGATGATGACGACGATGAGCCTTCGTCTAAACATGCATTGTTGTCCCACCATTTCTGTAAACTTGGATGGCGTCTCATGTCTAGAAAATATTATCATTGACACTTTCTTTTTAAAATGCCTGTTGCATAAGGCGCCACACGGGTATTAGGGTGGGAGGATACTGGGTGTGTGCGGGTTCGAACTTCCAAACCCTGACCTCAAAGTACACCAAGGGCGGAAAATGAGAATGTATATTTCTATACACTATTCGAAATGTATTGAATTATTGCGGGCCTCGTTTTTTATTTTGAAGTATCGTTCACAAGATGTTACTGAAAGATTGGGCTTTTGTATCAGAATTGATGATGGTGAAAATGTATGAATGTGATTTGAAGAAACTTCTGTATTGGAAAACGAGGCTTGTATTGATTTTGATAGAGAAGAGGCCACTTTTCGATGACGATCGCATCTCACCCACGAAAGTCCAAGACTTGGTTCTAAGAGTGAGAATAATAAAAGCCTTTGTGTAGTCATCAGAATGTGTCTTAGTCACTGAGGAAGATCATAAATCGCTTACCTCCTAACAAGGGTTTATTGAACAATTCTTTTGCGCCAGGTAACATAGTGCCAGCACTTATCTAAAAATCAGGTTGGGCAAAAGGTTTAAGAAATATCACTTCATTTAAGAGTTCCTTGAAAAAAGTAACGCAATTTGAAAGAATAATAGAAAAAAAAATTAAATTCAAAGCCTTGCAAAAACCATATTCCCTATCAAATCGGAATAAACTATGCACTTAATTGTAACGAAACATAGATATCGATAAAAAATTCAACATACTGGCACAGTAACTAAACTATCTGGATTTGCCAAATTATTTCGGATATCTTCTCCCGAAAGCGTTGTATTCTTATCGATTTGCAATTTGCGTTTCTTTTTAGGATGAGCTTTCGTTGGTTTCAATATGATAGCATCGGCTGGTGTGAAAAGTTGGTTTTCCCAGTCAACTGGCTCCTGAATTGATCCAAAACAAAACAAAAGAGATAAAGATCCGCATCTGTAGTCTCACAAGTAATACAATCAATAACTACTTGATTAGAAGTCTTATTAGAAGTCTTAAGGGTGCTTATTGGAAGGTTAAGTATATTAAGATATAACTCCCGCGATGCATATTACGAAGTGTAATCGTCAGCCGTGCAAAATTACTCGAATCTGATTGGTTTAGAGGAGTGCGATTAATCGTTAATTGCACTATTACCACTTTTTGCACTCTTCGGCGGGGGGACACTTTTGTCCCCTTATTCTTTTCTCTCCCAAGTCCTGTGTCAGAGATTTTTTTTTACTATATAATAAAAAACAAAGACATTTTTTTTCTTCAATATAAAAAAGAACAAAGAAATGTTACGTTACAATAGCTTCTTTTAATTGAAAACAAAGAAAAATTACACTGCAATGTTTTCTTTTTAAACAAAAGAAAAAAAGGAGGTTTTCGAATGTTTACAAAAAAAACTATGATTTACTAATGATTATTTACTGACGATTACCTCGGAATCGTATGTTTTGTCGTGCAATTAATGATAAATCACTCGTGACAAAGGAGAAAATACCGTAATTTGCACTCGTCCTTCGGACTCGTGCAAATTACTCTTTTCTCCTTTGTTACTCGTGATTAATCGTTAATTGCACTCCAAACCATACGATTACTAGTACTAATCCAGGTGATTTAGAGTATTTAAAAAGAACTTCTGACATTGGAACGATTTTAGGATTCTAAAATAAAGTCACAACGCTCGCTTTATCATCTGAACTTTGTATTTTAAAAGATGTTTGAAATCGGATTGAAATTAGACTTCAGAAAACTCACCCCAATAACTGTTTTTTGTTCGCCTCCTTCTCTTATGGCAGTGAAAGTAGTTTGTTCTTCTTCCAACACACCAGCATCGAGACCTGTATCCATACCAAGTGCACCTATCTCCTCTACCAAATCCCCGTCTTCGACAGCAGGAAAAGAAATTTCTTCTATTGGTGTAAGTTTACTTGGCTCTGATAATCCCATTCGCAGTTCATCTTCAGAGCTTTTGTTACCGAGTGTGGGAAAGTTGATGTTCTTGGCGTCTTGTAAGAGTTGATCGAGATCGACTGGTTCGATTGCTTCTCGCGCTTGATCTCCTAGTTCGTCAATCATTATATCTACATGAGGTAAAATAGTAGTTATAAATTAATTTAAAACACATTTGTGGGAAAAGAACTATTTTTTTGTCAGTAAAAAAAAATTTGTGAACCATTTGATATCATGAAACATTTATCAAGCGTTATTAGTGTATTATGGCCAAAATAATGTTAAAAATTGTGTGAAAGTTCAAGTTAATAGATTGATTTAAAAAATTAGTTTTCAGATAAAGCCTTCCAAAAGTAATGCTTACAGCATATAATTATAAATCTCCTAAGCTTACCATCGATCAGCCTTCGCCTCTTCTTGGCCACTTCATCTTGATTGTATCTCGGTTTTTCAATGTCATTCAGTTCTTCCTCTTCAAACACTGGTGGTAACAGCTCATCCCTGATCAAAACACCAATAGAAACTGATAGATAACTTCCTTTTAAAATGTTCAGAATACAGACACTGGTCCTATTTAAATGATCGGTATGAATCTTAAAAGTTTTAAAAACTTAAGAAAAGGTAAAACTAAAAGTTTTATATAATTTAAAAATACGACCGAAAAATCAATATGACTGAGAGATTTTAATCGTTCTGCAAATTTGTAAGGGAGATGATGAAATAGCAAGGAAGGTAAAGTTGTTTTTCATACGGTAATCCTTCTAGATTTAGATCTTCAAGAAATCCGTCAGGAGCAGGCCCGAAAGTGTTGGTGCCAAAATCGTCTTCGCCAGGAACCTAAGTAGAAATCCAAGGTGAGAATTTTTATTACTTCAAAGAATAATCTGATACTAACACTTACGTTTAATAGCGAGTATATGTATTTGAAATTTTGAGGGCGGCGAGGTAACTGAAGGGAATTCGAATATAACCCGCCGTTTTGACCCGCAAAATTGAGGACGGTATTATAAGTACTTGTTTTACAATGCTGGACAAAAGGTTGTAGACAAATGAAATTTCAGTGAAAAATGGTGAGAAATAGAGCAAAATGACTCTTCAATGTGTCTGAAAGGGGATGGAAATTGAGAAAAATACTTTTGAAGTCGCTGCATTGCTTTTGAATTGCTTTTGAGGGAACCACAAGCAAAGAATCAGCGCTTTGATACTGGTGTAAGCCAGTTAATCAAGCCCTTGTGGTTTACCCTTGCGGTTAGACTGCAGTGGGTGACTTTGAAAGACTTTGGATGGGTTTGGAAAGCACCCAGAACTTGTTTTTGATCTATATTGAATTATTTTGCAAATATTGCAGAAGTCTACATACCTATTGTCCAGCATTGTAACAAGCGAGATTCTGACAAGTTAAATAGTTATGTCAAATACCTGAATTGGTCTGCTTGGAGACAATAAATCTTCAGTGATACTAATTTGTCGGTTACTAACGACCAGAGGACTTTGACTGGCTTTCTTGGGTGTGGTTGGTTCTTTCTTATTATTGATTTTGATAGGCGAGGCGAAGGGTGAATTATTACTACCATTGACCAAAAACATGTCATCTTCATTCTACACATCAAAAGAAAGGAAAGATATATGTTTATAGTTACTTAGAAACACTTCAAAAGAAAAACTTTTATCCCATCTTCAAAGTTTGTTGGTCCAATGTAAAAGTTTGTTCTGTCCTGAAACTTTAATCTTCTTGAATCTTAACCATTCTTTCTTTCTATAATGACAATTATTTTTCATTCAAGTTTCAAGCCTTGATATTTGAGGGTACAAAAATGTATTTCAGAAGAAAAAGTGGGAGATCTTCTCCACTTTTTATACAGCGGTTATAAAAGTTAAGAAAGCCATTATTTAAGTGCATGGCGAATCACACGGATAACAATGCCAGTTGGAGATTGGCGAAAGTGAAAAAAAAGACGGACAGAATTCCTATTTACAGAAAGAGTTAGATTGTGAGGACTGTTTCAAACAGATGACTGTTAAAATTCTTTACCGTTTGGAAAGGGAAAATATTATACTTCGAGCAGCAGCTATTTTTAAAGATATACTTTATAAGTACTTCACACAGTCATTCAACTAATAAAAACCATCATTTAAAGAAAAGAAGTCTGTTTATTTGGATTTTAAATTTGAATTTAGACACCATAGAACAGCAGTTAGAAAGATCAATAGAAACAGTCATCGGACGACTGTGTGTTTTGTATAGAAAAACCTTTCCGAAATGATGAGAAGCTAATTTTCTAGAACTTGTAATTAAAAGGAAAAACGAAGAAACGATTCAAACAATGCTATCATCATGATATCAGTAATCAGCCTCTTTTAGAAAATGAGAAAATTAATGCACCTCTGCGAAAGAAAATTAGACCGCGTAAAAAAAACAAACGAAGAACCTAGTACTTTTTCATTTCAATCCAAACCCTTGAATTAAGCTAGTCGTCAAAGTGTAAAACGAGGATGAGGTCGACGGTTCTTTTTGTTCTTTTCATCGGACTAAATGGTAAGTTACCTTTTAAAACCCGTCCCGTTCTTTACGAAAAAAACCACATTATAATATGCAAAGATAATGAGAATTACAACTGGTCAGTCGGTCATGCGCACAGAGAGTGGTTCTTGACCCGTTATTTTTTCCTTTTTATACTGAGCAGTTATTTAGAAACCTTTACTAAAGCATAAAGAAACCGGTTAGATAAATAAAGATTGTTTGTTCTAAAGTTGGTATTAGTTGGTAATTCGCGATAAACGAGCTTTGAGCCTATAACAAATTACCCGGAGCTTTTACTGCAAAAAGTTTCCTTAGCGAGTGCTTTAAAAACCTTTCATTTTTCAACTTTTTAGGAGAAATCATTCACCTATCACCGAATGGAAAGGATAAACAGAATTGCGGAAGCTCATCAGAAAAATGTAAAACTATAGATCATGCTCTCGATCAAAGAGAGCATGACAATATTACCTTGGTTTTCGAAACATCGCTGACTGAAAGCTTCAAGTATAGTTTGACAGGACCGTTTCAATTTAGAAATACAAGCGCCGTATCTTTGAAATTTATCAAAGATGGGAAACAGGGAAGAAATCCAATATTGCGCGGAAATGGCAGAGTTTTCATAGCAGAAGGTAAAGTAAGCACGAAAGAGGTTGAAATTCAAATCGATTCTATTAATTTAGACCAAGTCTATCTTATCAATGTAACAGACAGTAAGGCAAAAATAACAATCGTTATCCAAAATGCGTCTATTCTTGTAAATCAAACAAGATTTATTTTTTTGTTGAATCATAAAGGGGGAGTTTTTATCTCCCTCTGGAAAAAGTCTTCTCAAATCACAACACCACTTGGAAGAGAGGCCAAGATATTACAATAAGAAATATTGGAACTATCTACATATCAACGACTTCTCTTTGTTGAGCATTGACTGCGCTGAAAACACAATGTTGCAAAGCCGTGTTGGTATCTTTGAAACGAAGATTGAAGGTGGACGAATTAGGATAAAGAATGTGCAGACTTTTCGTATGGAGCAATGCACCATCGGGAAAAACTTTCCACAATTTTCGAAAGACTTTTACTTTGAAGTGAATCAACAGTTTTCTCCTAATAGCTTGTTCAGGACTCCAATCTTTGAGCCAATCAACCTCAATGTATTTGCCAAACATTCCCAAGGAAAATGTCTTAGATCAGAATTTGATATTGTAGTTGTACCACATCAATCATCAGTTATATATCTTGAAAATGTGAACGATAACAGTATCACCAACTGTACTATAACACAAGCTATATTGAGTCAATTTATGACGATTTACAAATCGACTGGTCGGGTTGCAAACATCGATTTAACATCTAGCTTCCTTAGCAGAATACTTTTCATTCGACTGAGTAACCTACGTATTACCAATATGAAAATTGACAACATTATTACCAAATATTCAACGAAATCATGGACTATGGATGAACACTTCAAATTGACACTATCGGAGGTATTTATCGACAACTTACAAATCACAAATTCAAACATGTCACGAAGCAGGTTCTTTCATTTATCGCGTCTATCAAAACTTGTGTTAAATAATTTCTCTATCAATGATACTGAATTCAAAGGAACAATGTTTAAAACGTGGGCTCATGCCGTACTGACTTTATCTGACATTCAAATGCACAACATCAAATTTCTAGGTCGTTTCTTTTATACATTTACGACCACTATTAGCGTGAAAAATATGAAGATCGTAAATTCCAGTTTTGGATTAACAGAAAGACCCCCATCATCTATTTTCTGGCTCATTCAGACAAGAGCAACATTCAATAAAGTTCGATTTGAAAAAACAAACACCGACGCAACGGCTCTTTTCAGTTCGAAACTCTATTGTCATGTAGTAATGAGAAATATTGATATCATCCATACTCATGTCCCAGAAACCAACATATTCGTAGATTTTCGAGGAAAATTACAAGTAGTGAGTTTACGATTGGAAAACAGTACCTTGCAGTGTGCTTTCAATATGACGAATAATAACGCAGAGATTGCTGATGTTTCCGTACTCAATACAACACTAAGAGAACAATTTCTAATGTCTGGGGAAAAAGCTATTGTCGGAAACTTAACCATAAAAGATTCTGTGCTTTCTGGATTGGTGACAGTTGTAGGCAACGAAAAAACTTTAGCAGAGCTAACAGGTACCAATTTTCGAATAGAAAATAGCTTCCTTATAAATCATGGTTTCTTGATAAAAGATGGCGCAACAAACATACAAAATTTGAGCATGACGAATGCTAAAATTGGAAATCTCTTCGATGCGACCAAAAGTGTCATAAAGCTCGAAAAAGCATTCCTCAATGGAACAGATATTGTGAATGTGATGTTTTTGAGTAAGGCTCAACAAAATGTTTTCATTTTTACAGGAGTATGTCAGGTTGCCATCAAGAAATTTGAAATGGTGAGAAGTAGAGCAGACGGGAACATATTTTTTGTTGACAATTCCGTTCTGATTCTTGAAGATACGCAGTTTAAAAATAATTCATATGCTACCGGATTTAAAGTGTTGTATTCTAAGATCAATTTGTCAGATTTTCAATCCGTCGGTAACAGAGTCTTTGGACAAATAAAATTTATAAATGCAAAGGCAACCTCGACCTTGCATCTCAAGAACATATTAGTGAAGTTATATGAACTATTGGAGTTTGAGAAAGCGATGGACATTATTGATACAGAATTGTATATGGATAATTTCCATACCAAAGTGGAAACGTCGCTTTCTTTAAAATTCGACATAATGAATTGGGAATTCCAAAATCAAATGTCAAGTAACTTGACAAATTTGACCATTCAGTGTCCAAAAAATTTCAATGTCATGCTGAATAAGCAGACGAGAATTAAAAAATCGTTGTCCCTTTCTTGCGAAAGATGTGAAGAAAAAACTTATCCAGTCATTTCAGCTGAAAGAGAATTCATAACATCAAAGATTGACGAATCGAAAGATTTTATTCTGGAAAACTTACAAAATACTATCTTAAAATGTCAAAATTGCCCCACAGGAAGATCGTGTAAGAATGGTGCAATAAAAGCTCGTGACAACTTCTATGGTTTTATGAATACGAAGAACGAATATGAATTTATACTCTGCCCTGGTGACTATTGCTGCAATAAAGATAGCTCCACTTGTATATCACCAACAACTTGCAATTTCAAAAGAACCGGACCTTTATGCGGACAATGTGAGAAGGGTTATTTTGTAAACTTCAACAAAAGATGTGTTCATGACTCAAAATGCTCTCCGCACAAGAAATACATATTTTGGACTTTCTTTCTATCTGTTCCAATCACCCTGGCATTTATATTGACATTCGCAAACGACATTAAATATTTTTTCATAAGACTGATGATTCGCATCAATTGCAGAATATGTCATCGGCAGAAAAGGAAAATCAAAAGAAGAGTAGCTGGGAAACTAAAATGTTCTGATGACAAAAAGATATCCGTACCAGCCACTTTCAATATCATCATGACATTTTATCAGCTGAAAGCCCTTATTAAAGTCAAAAACTTTGGTAATAGTGAAAACCTTTTTGTTGACCAAATTTTCAACATAGAATGGATAGCAAAAGGTAGAACAGAGTTTGAAAATGTATGCCCTGTCAATGGAGCAACCATTATAATGCAAGAGTTTTTGATGGGACTCATGAATCCTCTAGTGATGGCTCTGACAGTGCTGGGTTCTCTTGCAGTTTGCAAAAGCCTATACTCACTGAAATTTTCAAACAAAGACAAAAATTTATTTACTGGAAGGTTTTACGTAGGTTATTACATCATTTTGGCTTTCTCTTACAAAAACATTTGTCATACGGCATTTACTTTTATTAACTGCAAGACAATGAATAACAAGCAATTTCTATACATCGAAGGAAGTATTGAATGTTATCAACCTTGGCAGATCGCAAATATTGTATTTTTGATACTATGGGTTTTCCCGTTCCCTCTATCTGTAGGCCTTGGTTATGGAAAGCTCAAAAATGGAGAGATTTCACGTTTGAAATTCTTGATTTACTTGACATTCCCATTTATAGGTATTCTGATGATTATTTGTAAAAAAATCTCCAAAACAGAGACTCAAAAGGCATACCAAAAAGCTGATGGCCGATTAGTTGAAATATTCGAATTGCCATACAAGGAGAAATATTTTTGGTGGGAAGCTTGGCGCTTAATGGAACGTTTTATTGTCGCAGGCCTGTCTGTCTTCTTGACGAACCCAATATATCGCATATTATATATCACCTCAGCATTTGCATTATTTTCGTATCTTCACCGGAGAGTGAACCCTTACAAGCGAACAATGTTTCTACTGAAACGATTGGATGCGGTCAGTTGGATTTGTTTGTTGTTGATCTCTTTGTTAAACGAAATGAGAGCGGTGGCATATATCTATAACGTTCCCAATGTGGACAGCATAAACCATGCTTTTAAAGCTGCTAATATTTTAGAGAAAGTTTTTTCTCCATTGTGGTACTTCATAATTTCATTTATTGTTAAAAAATGTTTAGATTAATTTTTTGACTTTGAAGCCTGTTACCGTATTACTTCGAATAAACGCCCCCTACTTTTAAACGCCCCCTTAGAATGAGCGCCCCATCTAGGGGAGGGGCGTTTATTAGAAACTTGTGACTTTAATACTTAAGTACCACTATTGATTGGGTTTGAATAGGAAGATTTTAGTCATTTCTTGTAACCAGAGCCGTTTTCGATGCAATTCTAGTCGTTGAGCCAAAGAAATTTTGCACTAAAATCATGACAAAGAACTAATCCAAAGGGTATATTTGCTCTAAATATTCTACTTGAGACTAAAACAATTTAATGTAATCCCCGCTACTAGCTCGAGCGAGGGAAGGATTATTTCGGATTTTCCGGGGTTTTTTCAGCCTCATTAAGAAAGTTCTTACATAGAATTGGACAATAGGTAGATATATTTTGAAAAATCTAGTTTTCATTTCGTCATAATAATTTCTATATAAAAAAATAAAAGTGAAACAATGCGTCATTATGTTGTACTGAGTGTTACATTCTGCAAAATTTCCACGTTGTATTTTGAAAGAGCTAAGCGTAAAGACATCTCTAACGGATACTTTGCAATTTTGACGAATGCAGTGCGCAATAAGGGATATGAAGCTAATAAATTTATGCCATTAGTTTTCACATGGAGGCGTGAAACGCAAGTTTTTTAAATGCAGAATTTATAGAAGAGTAGTTTTATTTTTCTTTTAAAATTATAATTGGGGACGATTTTTGATTTATTCTTCGAGTGGTTAACAACAGGGTGTGTATTTTTGTGATAAATTTATTTCAATAGAAAAGATTAGTACGTACGTACACTGCCATTGTTATACTTTTATTTCTTGAATAACCTAATTTTAAATTGTTTTTCTTTAAAAAATCAACAGGGGTGAAATTTTCAATTACGATTTTCACACCCAAATCCCCTTACAGATGTTCTTCTGTTTTCCCAATTAATAAAAACCAATTATAAAAAAATCTTCCAACTGCGCTTTTCGAAAATATATCCAACAGAGAAAAAAGTTATTATTTTCATAACATTTTCCCAAAAACGATATTGTGATAAAAGTGGGATGAGAAATAATTGAATATCGAATTGTTGGTCAATATAATGAAAAACAAATAAACTTTGGAATAAAATATATTAAAATAGATCGATCGTTTTCACCTGAATTTTTTAACCGATTCAGTCGAAACTGGAAAAGATGACTTGGAACAGTACAGGGCTTTTGTTTATCTTTGCTTTTTTCATTGAAATAAATGGTAAGTTTCGTTCCTTTTTATTCTTTGATTGCCTCGTTGGAATTTTCTAATTTAAATTTCTTTTTTTGTCCAATATGTTTATTCGTTCCAGAAACAAAGTTATGGCAAAAAGAATTACCACGACAGATCATACTTGTAGAATAGTAAAGGAGTATTAATCATCCATAGTATTAACTTCCTTGTATAATGGCTTGCGTTTTTACTTTTTAAGGAGAAATCATTCACCTGTCACCGACTGGAAAGGATCAACAGAATTGCGGAAGCTCATCAGAAAAATGTAAAACTATTGATCATGTTCTCAATCAAAGAGAGCATGACAATATTACCTTGGTTTTCGAAACATCGCTGACTGAAAGCTTCAAGTACAGTTTGACAGGACCGTTTCAATTTAGAAATACAAGCGCTGTTGTATCTTTGAAATTTATTAAAGATGATCATCATGGCAGGAATCCAATAGTGTTTGGAAATGGTAAAGCATTTATTGGAGTGGATGAAGGAAGCACAAAAGCGATTGAGATTCAAATCGATTCTGTTAATCTAGACAACATCTACCTCGTCTCGGTGACTGCCGGCAGTATAAATATGAGAATTATTATTCAAAATGCTTCGATTTACACCTATCGGACGAAATTTATTCTTTTGAAAACCCAGGGTGACGTTTTCATCGATATCAGAAAGAGTCTTCTCAAATCACAACACTACTTGGAAGAAAAGCCAAAGTATCACAATAAGAAATATTGGAACTATCTACATATCAACGACTTCTCTTTGTTGAGCATTGACGGTACTGAAAACACAATGTCGCAAGGCCGTGTTGGTATCTTTGAATCGAAGATTGAAGGTGGACGAATTTGGATAAAAAATATATCGATTGTTCGTATAGAGAGTTGCTTGATCGAAAAAAACTTTCCGAAAATTTCCAAGGACTATTATTTTAAAGTGGACAAAGTATTCTATTCCTCAGAACGCAATTCAAGAAAGACAATTTTGGAACCGATTAACCTCAATAAGCTTGCCAACATTTACGCTGGAGACAGTCTTAGCTCAGCTTATGATATTATCATCATTCCTTCTGAAAGCTCTTTGATATATCTTGATCGTGTCCGAGACTACAGCATCAATAACTGCAAAATAACACACGCTTTATTTAAAATGCTTCTGTTCGCTTACAAGTCCACCGGCAAGATTGTTGACATTCAATTGACATCGAGTTTTCTTGTTAGAGTAATGTTGATCCAAGATAGTCAACTAAACATCACAAATATCAAAATCGATGACGTCATTATCCAGAAAGCCATAATAAGTGACGACTACTTCAAATTCATACAGTCTGAGGTGCGTATTGATAACTTACAAATCACAAATTCGAAGATGTCCACAAAACATAATGCCCTGTTCAAGATAAGCTCGCCTTCAAAAAAACTTGTAATCAATAAACTGAGCATCAACGATACTGAATTTCGAGAAATGTTTGTGGCACATAAATCAACCACTTTGACTTTATCTGACATCCAGATGCACAGGGTTAGCTGCTTTGATATTTTTGTTTATTCATTTACCAACACTGTAAGTGTGAAACATCTAAAAATCGTCAACTCAACCTGGGTATCATCAAGTTCAGACAAAACATCTATCTTTTGGTTCGCTGAAGCAAGAGTGATATTTGAGGAAGTACAATTTATTAATGTCAATACCAATGCTGAAGCTGTCATCGAATCGAGAGCAGGTTTACTATTGGAAATTAAAAACATTTCAATCATCGATACCCATGCGCCAGAAACTATCATACTTTTAAATTCTAAAGGAAAGGTGGTAATCAATGGTGTGCGAATTAAAGATAGTATCTTAGATTACGCCTTTCATACGTCTGGTTCTGTAGATATTTTTGATGTCTACACTTTCAATATGACATTGAGGCAAACATTTCTAGTTTCGAATGACGACCAAACAATTATCAGCAGATTATTGATTCAAAACTCACTAATTGGTAACTTTGTACAGCTCGAAGGGAACGAAAAGAGGGTGGCAAAGCTAGTTGTTACAAATTTACGAGTAGAAAATACATCTATAATTAATCATTGCTTCGAGATCAAATTTGGTAATGCTATTATTCAAAATTTGAGTATGGCAAATGATAAAATTGGGAATCTCGTCGATGCAAGTAAAAGTGTACTAAAACTTGAAAAAACAACTCTTGATGAAACCAAGGTTATGAATGTGATGTTTCTCGGTCAAGCTAGTCCTAATGTTTTCACTTTCACAGGGACATGCCAGGTTACCATCACAAAATTTCAAATGGTGAGAAGTACGGCAGACGGTAACATATTTCTTGTTGACAATTCCGTTCTGACTCTTGAAGATACGCAGTTGGAAAATAATTCATATGCTACCGGATTTAAAGTGTTGTATTCTAAGATCAATTTGTCAGGTTTTCAATCAGTCGGTAACAGAGTCTTTGGACAAATAAAATTTATAAATGCAAAGGCAACCTCGATCTTGCATCTCAAGAACATATCAGTGAAGTTATATGAACTATTGGAGTTTGAAAGAGCGATGGACATAATCGATACAGAATTGTATATGGATAATTTTCATACCGAAGTTGAAACGTCGCTTTCTTTAAAATTCGACATAATGAATTGGGAATTCCAAAATCAAATGTCAAGTAACTTGACAAATTTGACCATCCAGTGTCCAAAAAACTTCAATGTTATGCTGAATAAGCAGACGAGAACTAAAAAATCGTTGTCACTTTCTTGCAAAAGATGTGAAGAAAAAACTTATCCAGTTATTTCAGC
Source organism: Clytia hemisphaerica (assembly GCF_902728285.1). Classification (NCBI taxonomy): domain Eukaryota; kingdom Metazoa; phylum Cnidaria; class Hydrozoa; order Leptothecata; family Clytiidae; genus Clytia; species Clytia hemisphaerica. Next base: position 1,990,407 of record NW_027103621.1, read on the forward strand.
CGGAAGAGAATTCAACATAACAACAAAGATTGATAAATCAAAAAATGTTATACTGGAAAACCTACAAAATACTATATTGCAATGTCAAAATTGCCCGACAGGAGCATCCTGTGAACATGGTGCAATCAAAGCTCGTGACAACTTCTATGGTTTTATGAATAAGAAGAACGAATATGAATTTATACTCTGCCCTGGCGACTATTGCTGCAATAAAGATAGCTCCACTTGTATTTCACCAACAACTTGCAATTTCAAAAGAACTGGACCTTTATGCGGACAATGTGAGAAGGGTTATTTTGTAAACTTCAACAAAAGATGTGTTCGTGACTCAAAATGCTCTCCGCACAAGAAATACATATTTTGGACTTTCTTTCTCTCTGTCCCAATCAGCCTTGCATTGATATTGACCTTCGCAAACGATGTCAAATATCTCTTGATCAAGCTGGTTGTTTGCATCAAATGTAAATTATGCTGCCGTCGGAAAGACGAGGCTGAAAGAGAAGTAGCGAAGAAGAAAGATTCTACGTACGACAAGGAGATATCTGCGTCAGCCACTTTCAATATCATCATGACATTTTATCAGCTGAAAGCTCTTATCATCGTCAAAAATTTTGGCAATAATGAAAACATTTTTGTTGACCAAATTTTCAACATAGAATGGATAGCAAAAGGCAGAACAGAGTTTGAAAATGTATGCCCTGTCAATGGAGTGACCATTATAATGCAAGAGTTTTTAATGGGACTCATGAATCCTCTAGTGATGGCTCTGACAGTGCTGGGTTCTCTTGCAGTTTGCAAAAGCCTATACTCACTGAAATTTTCAAACAAAGACAAAAATCTATTTACTGGAAGGTTTTACGTAGGTTATTACATCATTTTGGCTTTCTCTTACAAAAACATTTGCCACACTGCATTTACTTTTATTAACTGCAAGACAATGAATAACAAGCAATTTCTATACATCGAAGGGAGTATTGAATGTTATCAACCTTGGCAGATTACAAATATTATATTTTTGATATTATGGGTTTTCCCGTTCCCTCTATCTGTAGGCCTTGGTTATGGAAAGCTCAAAAATGGAGAGATTTCACGTTTGAAATTCTTGATTTACTTGACGTTCCCATTTATAGGTATTCTGATGATTATTTGTAAAAAAATCTCCAAAACAGAGACTCAAAAAGCATACCAAAAAGCTGATGGTCGATTAGTTGAAATATTCGAATTGCCGTACAAGGAGAAATATTTTTGGTGGGAAGCTTGGCGTTTAATGGAACGTTTTATTGTCGCAGGCCTGTCTGTCTTCTTGACGAACCCAATATATCGCATATTATATATCACTTCAGCATTTGCATTATTTTCGTATCTTCACCGGAGAGTGAACCCTTACAAGCGAACAATGTTTCTGCTGAAACGACTGGATGCTGTCAGTTGGATTTGCTTGTTATTAATCTCTTTGTTGAACGAAATGAGAGCGGTGGCATATATCTATAACATTCCCAATGTGGACAGCATAAACCATGCTTTGAAAGCTGCTAATATTCTAGAGAAAGTTTTTTCTCCAATGTGGTACTTCATTATTTTTTTCATATTAAGGAAGTTTTCCCGATGAATTTGAGTTAATATCCTGGGTGGTGGTTTATACCAAAGGACCTAAGGACAAGGTTTGGACACCACAATCAATTAATTAGGTTTAGAATTAACTCTCTTTAATTCGAGGTTGAACGGGAAGTCTCATTCGTTTAAATTATAGAAAAATTCGAAAAATAGAAGTTTGAATTAGTGCGAGTCTACTTACTATGAAGTTATATAGGTTTTTTGCCGACTTTTCTTACCAATATTATTGTATGGGCCAGAGGCTGCTTTCACCTTGGAGACATGTGAATTATTTTCAAAATTTTAAAGGTTTTAAAAATCGAGGAGCTATAAAACATTCCAATGTAATAAAGTATGATTAGTTTTTTATAATGAACTTTATTTAAATGGCATTTTTTGTTTTTTTGCTCATTTAAATGAATTTTAATTGTTTTTTAATCATGTTCAATACTATGGAAGCAATAGATGTGTTCATGGCCCTGAGAGTGTTACTTAGTTTAATTACAAATAATAATGTTAACTGTAAAGCCTCGAACTTTGGACAAAAAAATGTTTGGAAGACAAAGTCTGTCGCAATATTTCTTTTTCGTTTTCTATCTTCATTTCCTTTTTTTTTTTTCTATTTGATAATATTCCTCTCTGGAATATCTTTTCAACAGGCACAATAATTCGAATTCTATCAAAAGATTACAGCCTCTTTTGTCTCTGCTAGAATCAGAAATCAAAGACACAAGAGAAAGTTTTTCATACCATGTGCATGATCATTTGGGGGTCATAATAAACTGGTTCCAAGGAGTAGTCGATGATACTGATGCAACCGTCCACCATAGTGATAGCTTCTGATCTGCATAAGGTGAAAGAAATGATTATTGCTCCACTTACTGTGGGCGTACAATCTTTTGTGAGACCAAAAATTCGAAAAATTTACAAAGTTTCACAAATTCAAGGGGAAAGCGAATCAAATAAAAATGAATTTTTTTAGTATTTATGCCTTAATTAACCTAGTCACTGACGAGTCACTATCAATCGTTTTCTCTTGGGTAATAGTCCAACCTTATTTGAAGAATCATTTCCAAAACGCTACTCTTAAAATTGGATAAAAGATTTCATATTGTTATTATTAAAAGGAATTTCTTCACTTTTCTAGACAAATAATGATTGTCAATTGTGAGCAAAGGATTCAAAAAAGTCGAACGTGCGCAACGCACTGGGCTTTTTCATCCCCATTGGGATTTTGATAAAAGATTTTACCCCCGCTTTGGGAAGAAAATTCACTCGAGCTGTAAAAGACAGGGGTGTCTTCAATGGCTTCCAATTCTTTAATGCCCAGTGGTAGCAAAACAAACAAAAAACTAGTGCCCAGGCCCTTAAATTCAAAATTTTTGAAAAATGAAAAAACAGCCCAAGATATTCACCAGAGGAACCAATGTGTTAAATTTCAGCCAAATCTGACCAGGGGGGGGGTCGGTAGTAAAATCTCAGACATATATGAGTAGTAAAAGGATTTTTACGAATTTTTACATACCACCACCCAGACTCTTGGAAGAGGTATTTTACTACCCTGGTAGTAAAAGCTTTTGGGACAATTTGTCATGGAGACCACCTATTTTTTGGTTGCTTTTCGAGCTGATTTTGCAAAAAAAGCTAAAAAATGATTATTTCTGTGACACATTTTTCACGTAGTGCAAAAATTAATGGGTTTCCCTTAGAATTAAAGTCTTTTTATATTATATTGACAAAAAATTTCGAGAACTTTTTGTTTGCAGCAAACAACTTTCCAACAGAAAATTTTTTCAAATTATAAAAATGTTCAGATTTTTTCAGAAAAGTCATCCAGAAAATTAAAAGAATTACAAAAAATAGCTAAAATTTGCTAATTTTACCAGTTTTAACTACCCAGGTAGTAAAATTTTTTCAACATTTAACACATAGATACCACCCATTTTAGTATTTAACTACCCTGGGTAGTAAAATTTTTTTTCGATTTTTCGTCACACCACCACCGTAGTAAACGTCATTATGTCTGAGATTTTACTACCGACCCCCCCCTGATCTGACTTTTTTTAATCCTCTAAGCTGCACTAAAGTTTTTGCGACAGACAGACAGACAGACACACGTTGCCAGATTCTAGCTCAACTGAAGTTGATAATAAAATGTTCAAACCTTGCCAACCCAATAACATTTGGTTCAGAATTTCTCAGAGTAGCCTCCTTCAACATTGAGCTTAGTTTCAACATCATCGACTCTGCCAATTCTACAAAAATCATTAAAAAATGGAAGTTAAATTTATATTTGTTATTCAATTTTGGTTCCTTGACTGAGCTTTGTCTAGGTATAGTAAAAAGATCTCTTGTATAGCCGCCAAAGGAGCTTCAATTTGACGAGTTTGACTAAAGAATTGACATTTAGAAACATTAAATGTAGAACGTTCTTTTGTGTTTTGAACTTTTTTCCTTCTGATTGATACTTACGTAGAATCATTCGAGTTTTGGTGCGATAGACTCTGACAGTTCCAAGTAGAAGTTGAGCAGACAGACGCAATGCATGTGGATACTTTGGATTGGTGATCGCAGAACTATGTAAACGACAAATAAAAATATTTCAAAAGAGGCAATGAAACAGAAATTTTGGTTGATATTTTATACCTGAAAACTAGGTGACAATCTTTTTTGAAAATATTACATCTTTTATTACTCGTTTCTTTTCATATGATATAATATCACAACAAATTTCCAACATATTATTTGGAAATACAATAAGGTGGGACTGCTTCGAGACTCTACTATGGCTAAATCCTTAAACCCCTTTTCTCTTAAAAATTGGATTATATTTTCTTAACTTAACAAAAAAAACTAAAAAAACCCTGGAAAACCCTGTTCATACCAAATTTGTACAATATTGGCCCCCTCACAATCACGAGATGATATGATTTTTTTGTACTTTTCTGGATCATAGTTAGATGCAAGCCTATAAAGAAATGGTAAAATTTTATAGGATTAGAACAATATTAGAATCAACTTAATTTTGCAGAAAATTGAGAGTTTCATCACATGTTTCTTCTCTTAAAACCTTCACGTCTATGTGCAGTCGTTTTCATACTCTGACAAAAATTACCTTTATGATTACACGTGTCATCAACAAGTTCTTAAAATTTCTAACCCTTTCTAATCTTTTCATTTTCTGATAAACATACCATTCAGGCCTTTCCACGAATGAAATGAAACGTGATCGATGAATTGATCATGTAAATGATTTGAGAAATTTTTTACCAAATCGCTCACGTCAATCAAATTTTGGGCGCGCAATTTCTAAAATACGCTCCCGGAAATATTTTTGATGTAATCATATATATAGATTCTTCCCTTATCTATATCTTTATCATAAAGTCTATCATTCCCATTTTCAATTGAGCTTATCAGCTGCAAGATCACCCTTAAACAAAGATTACTTTATTATGATGGAAACCTAATTAACGCAAGCTACTTTTCACCCACCATACGAGATTGACGAGCGCTCTACTGAGCGCAAGAGCGATCGCTCGCATCTTATTGAAATGACTGTCATTCAAAAAGTCTGTGAAACTTAAATTTTATTAAAAGACTGTTAAAAAAACTAAAACTTTACCATATCAAGCTGAGTTTTTCTTTGCGAGAGAGTTGTATTCCTTGTGGATAGAACATGTCGAGGCTGACCTCGTCAAACAAGGACGTCTTCTTTGCTAAAAATATAAAATAATTTGGTCAATTTCAAAAATGATACCTTCAATTTGAAATAATTACTATTAGTATTATCTTAATTCTTATCATCTAACTGAGTTCTCCTTTTAACCATCAACTTTGTAAAATGCTAATCTCAAAAAGGTAAAACTTACCCATCATTTCATTGCCAACTTACAGTAAAAAGATGTTTGACGAAGCTTGAAATTTTTTTGTATCGAGAGATTGTCCTGTCTATGAGAGGAGTTTCAGGGGTACCCAATATAACAACAACTCCAAAATTCTAACCAATTTTTACTGAATTATGTTTTTCTGAGCTAAAACAGCCAAATTATAACCTGATAACAGCGGGTCATAAATTTTTACAGGCACTGTAAACCTTTGAAAGCTCTTGAAAATTAACCATCTGAGTCCTCTCGTAGAAAATTCTACAACAAAAATCTTCTTGTGCGCTGGAATTTTCCTGATACGGTGCCCTATTTTTAAACACAATCATGTAACTTTGTTGTCATTCCCAGTCCTATTAGAGGGCCAAATTGAAAAGTCGTCAACCAAAACACAAAATCAAAAATCTTACAAACAAAATAAGTAACTGTGATTTTTTATTTACATAACCCTTAAATTTTCCAATTTCAACTTTTAAATCAACCGAGTCGCACTTTTAGACTTTGTAAGCAGGTGATTTTATCGAGACACAACTAGTGAGGTTTGTCACGGAAGGACAAGTGTTAAAATATAATGGACCTTCTTTTGAATAATAAAATGATTAATCAAAAATGAAATGTTGTTTTAAAACAAGTACATACCCTAGTTAGTTTAATAGGTTTATTCATTTTGAAATAAGTCGAACAACAAAAAAGTACTGCAAGCAGAAACTTTTTTTCAAATATCGAATTCCTTCCGTGACAATTTCAAGACAAAAAGTTTTTTCACCAGTTTTGTGCAAGTCCACTATTCTTGATATTATTGCAAGTTCTAACTATTGGTACCCCCTAACAAAAAATGAAATTACATTCCAAAGCAACCTCCTTCATATTCACTTACAAGGTCTGAAATTATTGTCCTTCCGTGACACTTTCACCTTGTCCTTCCGTGACGGATTAAAAATATCTTGTTATTTTTAGAAATCTTGGACTTCAATGGGTCTAATTTATTGCAGGAGAGTGTCCTACAAGGTTCAGAACCATTGGGAACCAGCTCAACCCTGTATGGAGCTCAGAATAAGCTTAACTAAGGCTCCAGTACAGCGCTGTAAGCTTATAGTGTAGGCCCAGGCGGCTCTGGAGGCCTAAAAATCTGTTTTCTGGCAAAACTACTGTTCCCAGCGGGTTCTAAACGCTCAAAATCGCTTCAGCACCATGGAAATATGCTAATTAGAGCCTTTGGAAGTTAGCTCACTTGCTTTCAAGGTTGCGTTTTTACGTTTTTTGCTTAAAAAAGCCTTAAAAACGCTTAAATAGAGCTTTTTAAGCGTTTTTAAGCTATTTTAGTGAAAATTTGTCGGTTCTGCCCCCTTCGCTGGACTTCAATGGGTCTAGTCCATTGCAGGGGAGTGTCCTTCAAGGTTTATGACCATTGGGAACCAGCTCAGCCCTGTATGGAGCTCAGAATAAGCTTAAAACTAAGGCTCCAGTACAGCGCTGTAAGCTTACAGCGTAAAGCCCAGGCGGCTCTTGAGGCCTAAAAACCGGTTTTCTGGCAAAACTACTGTTCCTAGCTGGTTCTAAATCCTCTAAATCGCTTCAGCACCATGGAAATATGCTAATTAGAGCCTTTGGAAGTAGCTCACTGGCTTGCAAGGTCGCGTTTTTACGTTTTTTTGCTTAAAAAATATAATCTTTCCTGTAAAATTTCCTAATTATTATCACCATTATAATTGAACAATAAGAATACAGTTCCAAGGTTTTGAAATGAGCTGAATAGTAAAAATGGCTATGATTCATGATATGATGTGTCACTTCACTAGTTTCAGTCAACATTTCTTACGCTATTGCTGATTTTGAAAAATAGGAATTTTTTCCTTCCGTGACAGTGTCCTTCCGTGACACTGACCTTTCTCAGTTGCAAAGGCCTGTAGCCATTGAAATTAATTTTTTTTACTCAGTTCTTTTTTCAATGACAAGCAGATAGACATAAGTTTCTTCTGGTGGTATTTTGGTTTTAAAATTCTCTTTAAATTCACAGGAATCTGAATCAGCATACTTTTGTCTTTTTTAATGTCTTCGCTGCGTTCCTTCCGTGACAGAACCTTCAAAGTTCAATTATTCAACGAGGAAAAACTTTTATGAAATTTATTTTGCTTTGGAAGTAGTAGTACTATGAAGGCTTTAATTCAGGACTAATACTATTTTCATTCATTTTACCATTTTTCAAAAAAAGACCAAAAAAGGCTCTGATTTCCTTCCGTGACAGGAACGGGACTTTTCAATTTGGCCCTAGACGACCCTCTGTCCTTCCAAATTTGAGAGCTTTAGAGCTTCAGCGTGGTGGGCAGGACACACATGATCTAATCTCAGGTTACGAATTCGAAATCTCCTGGAGTCAATGTCATTTTTTTGTTGTGCAAAAGTTCTATGCTCTAAGATACTGATGCCATTACTCTGGATGATCTATAGTTTGTCTTGCCTTGTCATACCAAAGATCTTCTATTCTATTCCTTTTGGAAATATTGTCCCCCGTTATCACTTTTTCCCTTTCATTTATGAAGCATTTTTTCTTTCCGACAGCCCTGCCTAATTCCGACACCCCAGATATCTTTATGTTTACAAACATTCCTTCTCCAAGTTGAACGATAAACTACCGTAAGTTGGTCTAATTTTGACATCCGTCTTCTAATTTCGACATCCTTCTTTATAGATAGGAATAATAAGAAGGTCGAAATCACTGATAGACTAAAGATTTTTCCTCTAATCGCGCTAATCAAAGTCAATCAGCGATTCAGAACTTCCCCAGTTTCTATTGTTCCTATCTTCTAAAGAAGGGTGTCGAAATTAGAAGACGGATGTCGACATTAGACCAACTTACGGTATGCAAGTACTCTTGAAACAAAACATCTAACAAGATGGCTATAATGTCAAGATGTCATTTAATGTGATCAAAAAAGTGTGAGTTGTAAAAATAATTACCTCTATTATTCTGAATCTGTTGCTCGTGTTTAAAACGTTAACAATTTATGTAATAAAAAATTATGTTTTGCATAAGAAGCACAATTATTGTAATTTGGTTCAAATCAATGTGTATCAAATCTCTCAGTTTAGTTGACACTTTGTTATCTTCATTGCGTCACAGCAAAAGGTTTTTTTTTATTTTAGTTTGTATCTTTGAAAGACCCCATTGGATTTAGGCAGGGCTGTCGGATTTAGGACCACTCACGGTATATGATTGTAAGAAAAAACTGCTATCTACTACTAACTGTGCATAGACATGTACAAACCC